>NC_052544.1:661919-961919 GCF_016699485.2 Gallus gallus
GGCACATCTCAACACTTCAGCATAACTGCTGAACTAGGAAACTTAGGGCCCCTTATTGCACTTGGTATGGAAAAGGACAAACTGACGTGCATTGGTCATGAAAAAGCCACTGGTCCATAAATTAACTGTTTGTGACACAGTTTTGTTCTTAGCAGAGCAGAATAGGCGTGCTGATGTGTTTGTCAGTATCATAGCTGCTCAGAAAATGGAATGAACAGAAAATGGAATGAACAGCTCAGAAAATGGAATTAACCTTTGACAAAAATCCTGCGTAGACTGAAAACATATCCCTAGGATTTCTCCCATGACACCACAATGGCCACTATGGCTGGACCACCTTGCTTCTCATGGCCAGAAACAGCTTCCTGCTCATGCCATAAGATGTATACTCACTGAACTGCGCTACCTGCTACCATTCACTAGCAACATTTCTGAGAAACAAGTATTACCCACTGGGAATGAGGAGGATAAGGAGAGGCAGAAGAACTATGGCAGACAATGGGCCAAGAAAGGGAGGTTCTGAAAATATCATTTCCCAGAGCTTTAAGAAACTCTTCCAGTTTGAAAAGATAACTTTGCAATTGTTGGTCTGCTGAGGCATGGTGTCATTAAACGTATCCACACTGTCCTGCATAAGAAGCGCCCACAAACTTCCAAAGCCTCGATATGTGTGACACCATGAATTTTTGGGATATACTGCAAATCCACAGATATCCCTGATTGCTGTCTGAAGAACATACTGTGAAGCTGTGGGATACAGATTAAAAGTCAGCCTCAGCCAGTAGGTGAAGCCACACACACACAGGGACATAAGAAGTTCATGAGAAGCTGAAGTACTTACTGCTTGTATTCAGCAACCTAATATGAGAACCATCTAGCTAAGCCTGGTTTCAACAGACACACTACTCTTCAGTTCAGTTTCTGAGAAGAAATTCAGTTTCTTCTCAGTCCCAAATCAGCATGTGTGACAACGCTGTGATATAATGATGATGTCATACTGCATCATTTTAAAGGAACTTAAATCAGTCAGCATATGGACTTTGTCTATCACTATGCCTGACTTCATGTTGCCAGCAACTGGGTCGCAGTTACGTTCTTGGACCACTCTGACCTGGGAACTTCATCCATTTCTTATGGTTAAGAATGAGAAGGTACAAATGTGTAGAAACAAATACATGCAGCACTCAGTGAAGCACCACTTTGCATTTCAGCGAAAACAGGAGACGAACAGTTGACATGGCCAACACAGCCCAACACAGATATCATCCAGGAAGACAGCAGAAGAATCCACACCAAGCTGTTCTCTTGTACTTGAGGCTGTGCTATTTCTGCCTCTTCCTGCTCCTGCCTTCACCACCTGCCTTCAGTTAGACCTGAAACCAGGTGGAAGCCAGTTGGTTTTCACTACAGATGATGACTGGGATAATTGAGGTCAAATTCCAGTTCTGGAGTGAGGAGCTCCAGAATTCTCCCTTTCAGACTTTCTCAAGGGATGCAAAATTGATCCTGTTTAATGGATGGGGGAGATACAAGAGAGACCACAGTGCCTCTGGGGGTGTGGCCTAAAAGTCAGCAGCAAGAGACTGTTTGGGTTTGGGGAATATCTCTAAGCCTCTCTGGTGGAGCCACGGACAACTGGACAAACTTCACATGAGAGTGACGACACTTCTGCAGACTTCAGAGCTTACTGTTCCATGGGAGGGCTCAGAACAGAACAGACTACTAGGGAAGTTTAGGAAAGGAACATAGTTCTTCCCAAGATCCTTGTATCATCAGCAGAGGATCCTTGAAGAACACAATCTTATCTCATAAAAGCCATATCTCCAAGGAGGTATGTGTTTCAGTAGTTTACACTCTTTGCAAGAAGTCGGTGCTGAATCCATGTTCATGAACCCATGAAACATGGTGACAAGGACCATGTGCAACCCAGCATCTATCATCTTTCAAGTAAGGCCCTGACTACTGAAGATCCCAGATACGATTTGTGTCATAGCATTATTTAGGGCTAGATATCAGTGTGGGGAGCTTTGCCTATGTTTCTCCTGCAGAAGCAGAAGGAGTGGTGAGGTGTTGGCACAGACTGCCCAGGGAGATGGTGAGGTCACTGTCCCTGGAGGTTTTCAAATATTGGGTAAGTTTAGGTTGGATATCAGCAAAAATGTCTTTACAGAAAGGGTTGTTAAGCACTGGAATGGGCTCCCCAGGGAGGTGGCTGAGTCACCATCCCTGGATGCATTTAAAAACCATTTGGATGTGGTGCTCCGGGACATGATTTAGCGGAGGGTTGTTAGAGTTAGGGTCGTGTGGTTAGGTTGAGGTTGGACTTGATGATCTTGAAGGTCTTTTCCAACCTGAGCAATTCTATGATTCTGTGATTCAAGAAATATGCAGGTATGGTGTTTGGGGATGTGGTTAGTGGGCATGGTGAGGGTACATTGATGATTTAGATGATCATCTAGATGACTAGATGACCTTAGTGGTCTCTTCCAACCTTAATGATTCAGTGATTCAATGATTCTAAGGCATGTGGGAATCTGTAGGATAATGAGCATCACCTACCTGAGCAGGTGGATAGGGCAGCTCCAGGAGAGGAGCTGTGCAGAAAGAGAGCTTTGCTTTTTCCTTCCGACAGTAACTGAGCTGTCTTTTCAGCTGCTTATTACCAGGCACAGGGAAAGCATCTGCCTAGTGAGAGTAATTAGATGACAGCAAAAACCCAGCCCCACCTCGGGGAAGTCTTGCTATGGCTGCTGGCTATGAAGCCAGGCAGTGCTATTCCCACCCTGATTCTGGATGCTCTGGAAGAAATGAACTGCCCTTACTGGAAACCACCTCATGGGAGCCTGATCAGAGCTACACAGCCACTCCCTCTGCTCCTCAGCTTTTCTTCCCTGGGAGCTGACAAATCACCATCTGCCAAGGGAGGCAACACCAAAGGCAGTGCATGCTGGTGCCTGGGCTGGACCCCCACCATAGTGGGATGCAGCTTACCGAGCAGCTCACCCAGGGTGCTGCAGTGTTACTGTGCTCCCTGCAGAGCTGAAGTCAGCCTCTGCCCTCGCAGGGTAGCAGGGGATGTGCTGGCCCTGCTCCAAGCCATGGGAGCTCATCTGGACCCTAAGGCCTTGGTGGTCTTTCCGTCAGCTCAGCCAGCTTTGGCTCAGCCCCAGGGAGACCAGGTTTCCAATGACTCACAGTGCTAGCCAGGGAGGGCCTTGCATGGGGTGAGATCATAGGAAAAGTGGCATGCGTAGCCCTTTCTTTCTACGAGAGCCGCTCACACAGGCCTGTCTGAGGTGTCCAGGCTCAGCACCTGGAGCAACTAGGTACTGCTGTGGTACCTGTGGTACCTTTGGGTCTGCTGCCTGCACCTTCCTTGCACAGAGCAGTGGCTCTCTTGGAGCACCCCTGCCACAACCCCCTGTTTTTTTATGGTCACTATTCCTGAAGGAGTTGTTTGCTTTCAGGAAGAAAGACTGAGGTTTCTGCTGCTCCTCATGTGGTCGGGGTGCCATGGGAAGCACGGTGTGCCCCTGACACAGCATCTGAAAGGACAGCAGCATGGGACAGTGGTGCCTGGGGTGCCCTGGCTGTCCCCTTGCTTCCCAGGCACTGATGGCAGCGTCACCTTGTCTGGCTGGGACAAAGGGCCTGGCAAGGATACAGGGAATATTTCTAGCCCCAGTTTCCAGGAGTCTGATGTCTAACTGCCTCAGAGCATTTGGGCAAAGCAGTCCCTTGCTCCCTGAAAAGCAGGGCCAAGAGCAGATGTGATTTACAGACCAGCCTGGCACAGGGGCAGGGAGGTGCTGCGGGGCTGCAGAGCCAGCAAATACCATCGGGTTCTGCAGCTCAGCCCTGAGAAAATTGCCTGCCAAGGACTGCGGAGGGCAGCCGCCGTGCTCCATTAGCATTCACTGCCACTGCCACCGTGCGAGGGAGAAAGCCACCCTCGTAAACATCGGGAGAGGAGATAAAGTGCTCGGTGTGGGCTGGCAGCACACAGGCACTCCGCTCCTCACAGGGATTGCAGCGTGGCAGGTCCTTAGGTGAAGACCACCATGCCCCTCCACACAGCAAATAAGGTCACAATTCAAAGCCCTCAGGGGACTGCATGACGCTGACCATCTGCCCGCACGTGGCCCTGTGCAGGAGCCGCATGGAGGCACTGCACCCCACTGAAGGTGTTCCCATTTGGGAGCTCAAAGACTGGACTAGAGACAGAGGGCAGGCAGCAGGTGAGCAGCAATTGCCTGCTGACACCGAGAGCAAAACTGTTTTGTGAAAACATGCCTGAAATATGGTGGGAAACCACTTTAGCCAGTGACCAGGGGGCTTGGTTTCTTGCTGAAACATGCTCAGCCTTTGGGCAGGATGGTGCAGCTCTTCAGCAGTGCACAAAAATGTATTGAACAAGCAAACCTGACCTATTTGCTAGGGAAAAACAACAGTGATCAACTTGAGAAATCAAAATTCTGCAATTGAATGGAGTCAGATCTCACCTCCCAGGGGCTGCTGGATCACTGCAGGGACCAGGAGCTGTTTCAAGTGGCCCGAGAGAGAGAAATGTCTCACAGATCTGGGGAAAGTTTGCACTGGCAATTTAAGTTATGGTTGGGAAGGCCTTGGCTTTGCAAGCCCTGGTTTTCTACCATCTCTAAAGCACTGAAAAGTGGACCCAAGAGATCTGGTAGCTGCCCAGTACCAAGCACTGATGAAGGTCTTCCTCTTATCTAGGCTTTTTGAAGGTGCTGATTTGTACAGAGACTCAGCAGGAGAGACACATGGTTATGGGGCAGGTCAGAAGTGTCAAATTCATTCTAAAGCTGGCAAGTAGAAGCAGACAGTGATGCCCTTTCGTTGGAGGAATTTCATTTATAGATGGGCTGGAGGAGAGCTGAGTGCTCTTGAAAATTTCCAGCCCTCATAAAGGTGATCTTTGGTCTAGAATAGGCCCTAGGCCATCTTGTACTTCAGACACAAAAATACCCTTTCTCTAGACAATTGGGAAGTAAAAGTCATCCCACACAATCCACTGAAAGGTCTTGCTTTCACAACAGAGCCAAAGAATAAGTATTGTGTATGGTGTCACTGGGAAGGACATGTTTAGATACCAGAACATTATTCACTTCCATCAAGTAGGTTTTGATTTATAGAATCATAGGGTGGCTTAGGTTGGAGGAGACCTTAAAGATCATCCAGTTCAAACCCCCATGCCATGATCAGGGTTGCCAACCACCAGATCAGGCTGCTCAGGATCCCATACTACCTGATCCTGAATGCCTCCAGGGATGCAGCATCCACAACCTCTCTAGGCTACCTGTTCCAGCACCTCACCACCCTCTGAGAAAAAAAAAATTCTTCCTAACATCTGAACTAAATCTCCCCTCTTTTAGCTTAAAGCCATTCCCCATTGTCCTGTCACTATCAGACTGTCTAAAAGATACGTCCCCCTCCCATTTATAATCTTCCTTCAAGAATTGGAAGGCTGCAATGAGATCTCCCCAGAGCCTTTTCTTCTCTAAGATGATCAAGCCCAACACCCCCAGCCTTTCTTCATAAGAGAGGTGCTTCAGTCCTTTGATCATCTTCATGGCCCTCCTCTGGACCCCTTCCAATAGCTCCACATCCTTCCTGTACTGGGGACCCCAGGCCTGGATGCACTACTCCAGATGGGGCCTCACGAGGGCAGAGTAGCCAGGGACATCCCTCTCCTCTCCCTGCTGCCACCCCTCTTCTGGTGCAGCCCAGGACGCAGTTGGCCTTCCTTGGTTCGTGTCCAGCTTTTCATCCATCAGAACCTCCATGTCCTTCTCTGCAGGGCTGCTGTCAGTTGAGTTCTTCTCCCAGTCTGTACTCATATCTGCGATTGTCTAGACCCAAGTGCAGCACCTTGCACTTGGCGTTGTTAAACCTCATTGGGTTCTTGTGTATCTACTTACTGAGCTTGTCCAGCTCCCTCTGGATAGCATCCCTTCCTTCTGTTGTGTCAAGGGCACCAGTCAGTTTGGTGTCATCAGCAAAATTGCTGAGGGTACACATAATTGAAAATACACTTGACTTGAACTTACAGTGGGTCCAGAGGAGGACCACAGAGATGAACAGAGGGCTGGAGCACCTCCCCTACAGAGACAGGCTGACAGAGTTGGGAGCTCTTCAGTCTGGAGAAAAGAAGGCTTCAGGGGAGCTCTACAGCAGATTTCCAGTACCTGAAGGGGCCTTACAGGAAAGCATTTTTATAAGGGCATGTAGAGATAGGACAAGAGAAATGGCTTTAAACTGGAAGAGGGTAGATTTAGACTAGATATTAGGAAGAAATCCTTTACTGTGAGGGTAGTGAGACCCTGCAACAGGTTGCCCTAGAGAAGTGGTGGATGCCCCCTTTCCCAGAAGCATTCGAGGCCAGGCTGGATGGGGCTTAGAGTAACCTGGTCTAGTGGGAGGTAGCTCCGCCTACCACAGGGGGTCGGAACTAGATGATCTTAAATGTCCTATCCAACCCAAATCACTCTATGATTCTATGATTCTAAATTCCTACTGTCTAGGTCATTGATTTAAATGTTGAAGAGCACTGGTCCCAAGGCAGATCCCTGGGAGACACCACTTGTAACCAGCCTCCACTTGGACATAGAGCTACTGACAACAACATTCTGACTACGACCATCCAACCAATTCCTTATCTCCCTAATAGTCCAGCCTTCAAATCCATATGTCTCCAATTTAGAAATAAGGACTTGGTACAGGACCATGTAAACGGCCCTGCACAATTCCAGGTAGATGATATCAGTGGCCCTTCCTTGGTCCACTGATGCTGTCACTCCATCATACTAGGCCACCACCAGGGTCAGGCATGATGTGCCCTTGGTGAAGATGTGCTGGCTGTCTCAGATCACCTCCTCATCTCACACATGCCTTAACATCTCTTTCAGGAGGACCTGCTCCATGATGTTCCCAGGCACAGAGGTGAGGCTCATCAGCCTGTGGTTTCCTGGGTCTTCCTTTCTCCCTTTCTTGAAGATGGGAGTGATGCTTTCCTTTCTCCAGTCACTGGGGACCTCTGCCTGGCAGCCACGTCTTTTCAAATATGATGGAGAGCATCCTGGCAAACACATCAGCCAGTTCCTTCAAACCACTGGGACACTGGGATGCCTGTAATTGGTCCCCATAGACTTACCTGGTACAAATTAATGGAAGAAGTGCTTTTGTGCAATGAAAGGAAAAGGCATTGGAGAACCAGATTCAGCACTGACAGAACCAGGAAGAATCAATATTATTATATTGATTATTAGGGTTATTATATTGTAAGCAACCAGGAAAAGGCTGCAAACAAGACAGTGGATTATGGCCATGGGAAGGAGCCAAAGGTCAGAGTCTTGGGCGGTGTCCTGAGCGCATGGGACATGTTCTGGGAAGCAATGAGCACCTAAAGTGCATCCTGCTGATTGAGCCCAGCTGTGAACAGGAAATAGAATCTTGTATTCATCACAATATGGACTATGAGAAGAAATCAAGTCCTGCTTTTTACTAGGGAAACACAAGAAACTGATCAGAGTACAATGCTACAAATCATATGCAGCTCAACTAAAGCAATATAACTTGCTCTTCACCAGCATAAATGTCCTGGTGTGACTCAAGAACATCTTTCCAAAGCAAAGGTAACTTCATCTTCTCAAGTATTTGATTCCCATTTCCATCTTCTGTCTTAAAGGAGGCTTTTGGGAAGAAGGATGATATAAGAGCAAGGGGAAGGGTTTTTGCATAATTCATTATCTTATTTTTTCCTACACACAGAAAGGACTTAACTGCTGGGTAGAAAAGGGGGGAAAGGAGGAGCTGCAGACTGTCTTTGATGCTTCTGAGGGCAGTGTGAGGAAAATGGTGAAGATATTCCTGCAGATACTGGCATATAAGCTCAGACTTTGTTTCAGGGTTGTTACAGAGCTGTCCGTCTGAACAGAGACAGGGAGCTGGCTGCTAACTATGGAAAGTGACCTTTCCCTCTTAGAAGGAGAAGTCCCTCAGCAATACAGGAAACTCAGATCCATATGAGTTCCTGATCTGCTGTCCAGGTACCTCCAGTGAATTGCTAAGATGTGAAAATGAGGATATCAGAAACACAACAGCAGATGGCATCACTGATAGAAGAGGAGAAGCAGCATCCGGGTTCCCTCCTGGCAATTGCAGGGCAGATTCAGACTTTGCTTTAGCACAGAGCAGCTAAGAGAAACCAGACCAAGAGCAGTGATGTGTCACTTGATCACTAGGCATGAAGATTTTTCTGAAATGGACAGAGGCAAATTCTTCTGCAAATTAGTGGTATAAGCAGAGTTTGAGACAATTCCTCAGGACAGAGGACATCAGCATCAGCTCTTCCAGCACTCTGTTTAAGAGGTATCTCTGCCTCTTGAGTCTTCTTTGCAGACGTGGGCAGTACAGCTTGTGTCTGCCTGGTTGGTGCTGCAGCTCCATCATGGCCTCTCTGTGGTTTAAGGCTACAAAGGCAATGCAAGGTGGAAAACACTTGTCATCCTCACCGTCAGACAACTTCTCCTTACTCCTGCACACCTCCAGATCTCTGCCCTCATTGCTTCTTCTCTTATTTTTCACTTCACATAGAAGTTCTTGGAGCAAGACTCAAGTTCTGCACTGGGCAGGTAAGATCTAAGACAGGAGCTTACAGAAGATGTAACAGTTAATAAGAGGAGGAGGATCAGGACAGCTTTTTTGGAGAAATATCAGAAATGACTGCTGCATTGCTGTGGGGCAGCAGAAAACCTGAGGAAGTTGAAAAAGTCTTCTAGTGATGGCAAAGGGTCAGAAATATGGACACACATCATGGTCACAAGACAGCATGCAGTTATCCCTGAACACCAGGGCCCGGGGACTGCAAGCTCACCCTGAAGCAGTACAGCAAGCTCACTGCCAGCTACTGGGCTCCAGTAACTCATCCCTGTAAATTTCTTTGTTGTGGCAGAGAGAAGCTCAGAAAAGAGACCTCAGTGCTTTGAAGTGAGCACTGAAATTATTGCCAAGGACTCATGGCAAAAGATCGTGGGAAAAGACTTTCTATTGATTCTTCTTTTTTTTTTTTTTTTTTTTTTTTTTTTTTTTTTTTTTTTAGCTAGTTACTTACAACTTCCTCATCTTGGCCAAGGAAATGTGACCATTCACTGTTGCCCGCTGTTCAGAATAGCTCCTGTATCCATTTCTCATGTACTAGCAGATGCAAGCTACTTGTTCTGGGATTCTAACTCCACTGGGGAAGTCTTTTGTGGAGGCAGCTCTACAGTTCAGATTAGACTATATATATTTTTAAAACCCTCTAAAGTTTCCACACTTTGGATCTCAATCTCTCATGAGTAACCGAGACATTGCAGTTGGTGCCCAATACCAGATGCTGAGAAGCAGAGGCGAGAACACCTGCTGAAAGAGCTTTAGAACTAACACTGCCCAGCACTGGGGAATATGGGAAGTACTGGCCTCTTAGTGAGGGTCTTACCAGATTTCCAGTACCTATACGTATATTATGGCTTTCTGATATAGTGGGTGCTATGATTTACCTCTAAGCACCAACTATTCCCCAGTAATAGAGGCTACAGATCACTTAGAATAAGTCCTTGAAGAGATCTGAAGCCTAAAAGTGGCAGCAAGAATCAGTGGTACTGGGCGTTCACTGAGGAAAGTGGAAGAAATTGTGTTCTTCTGAATAGGGGGATATGAAAAGAACACAGGGATGCCATCTGAAACCCAGAGACAAATCAGTCCAGAGGAAGAAACTTGTGTTCTTGTGCTTCCTGAGCGAGAAATTCTGGATCCTGTGTCTGACGCAGCCAGTGACATTGGGGAAGTGACCTTGGCCTTATCTATACAGAGACAATCAGGAAAATGAATCTGAATTAACCTTTGCAAATTGAATTAGCTAAACTTCATTAAAATGTCTATGTGGACATTCCTGTTCAGAATTCAAGTAGCCTTCACTTATCCTACCTTACTTCATGTTCAAATAAATGAGAAATCAAATTCAGCTTTTTTCCATTCTGACTAGCACTACCCACAGAACTGTGTTAACAACAATATAACTAAATGACTGTAAAATCCCACTTTATCTTCCTTCAGTCTGGTTTTCCCTGGTGGTCTCACATCTCTTTGTCTTCCTACTATGCTATCTGTTGGGACAATGATTCTCTAGATGAAGGAGCAATTCCAATTATAAACAATCATAGAATCACTTAGATTGGAAAAGACCTCTATAATCTAGTCCAGCTGTCAGCCATGCCCACTAACCATGTCTCTAAATGCCACATCTGCATGTTTCTGGAACACCTCCAGGGCTAGTGACTCCACCGTTTCCCTGGGCAGCCTGTTCCAATGCCTGACTGCTCCTTCTAGAAGAAATGTTTGCTGATATCCAACCTGAACATCCTCTGGAGCAACTGGAGGTCACCACATCTCATCCTATCCCTGTTACCTGGGAGCAAATGCTGACCCCAATTTCACTAGAAGACGCGTGGTAGAATCCCAACCCCAGATGTAAGACAGCAGACTTCAGCCTCTTTAGGGGCCTGCTGGCAGGATTCGCTTTAAGAAATTATTTTATTTTATTTGACATAAAGGGCAAAAAAATCGTGACAGTAGATACATCTTCATGGACCACCTTTTCCAGTATTTGTCAGGCATGTGGGGCAGAATCCACCACAGAACAAGGAATACCCGACTGAGCTCAGATGCAAGAAGGAGGCACACATGTAGGTGGGAGTGAGCATGGGCAGCCTGTGAAGACTGGAGAGGCATTGTCTGAGTCAGTGGGATCAGGTGAGACATTTGCACAGCCAAAGCTCCACTGTGTTGAAACCAGCAAGAGATGTGAAGGGGAAGGAGCAGGCTCCTAGAAGGACATCAGCAGCAGAAGGAGGCTTAGGGACAGGTGGCCTTGCTGCTCACAGGACAGGGCACCTGGTGACCACAGGCCCAGAGAAGCTGAGGTGCTCAAGGTCATCTTTGGCTGCACTGTTATTGTTAAGGTTTGTCCTCAAGCCTGCTGAGTCACTGGTACAAGCAGCAGGGTCTGCAGTAGGGAGGCATTACCCTTGCCAGAGGCAGACTGACTCAAGGTGGGTTGAACTGGGGGTGCTGAGGGAGTTGGCCCATGCTGTGGCAGGGCTGCTCACTGGTTTCTTTGGGGTCATAGCAATCAGAGAGGTTCCTGATGAGTGGGAAAAGGCAAGCATCTTACCCAGCTTCGGGCAGGGTGAGGAGAGCTTGGTGAGCTGCAGCCTGCGTGGCCTCCCCACTGTCCTAGGTTAGGGATGGAGGAAACTCCCAGTGGGCACTTCCAAGCACCTGGAGGACAAGAAGGGCACTGGGAACAGCCAGTAGAGATTTACAAAGGGCAAGTCACACCTGATCAGCTTGACTACACTGAACAGCAAGAAAACTGGCTGTGTGAATAAGGTGAGGACGAGGGAAGAAAGTGGTAGTGTTTTTTCCTTCCTGTTATAAAGCTTTCAACACACAGTCTCCTTATATCCAGACTCGGGAGATGTATCCTGGACAAACAGAAAATAAGGTGGGTGGAAAACAGGATGGACCATTGTGCTTGCAGGGTGGTTATCAGCAGTGCAAGGTCCAGTTAGCAATTGGTTCCTACTGGGATCCTTGAGGGGCTGATATTCAGGCCAGTGCTGTTTTACAGCTTTGCTGATGGCTTGGATAATTGGACAAAGTGCACTCTCAGGAAGTTTTCAGATGATACTAAAGGAAGTGGAGGGGAAGGAAGCACTCAATACCCAGGAGGCTACAGCTGTTGTTCAGAGGGATTCAACAGACTGGAGAAACAGGCTGACTGAAAGAAAATTCAGTCCTACACCTGGGATGGCATAACCTCGTGGGGGAACAGGAGAGGCTAGGGGACAGCTGGCTGGAAAGCAGCCTGATAGAAAGCAGCTTTGCTGAAAAGGAGATGAGTGTCCTGGCAAATAAGACATTGAGCAGGAATCAGCATTGCATCTACAGAAAAAAGGCTAGCTGCACCCTAAGCTATGCTACGAAGGGTATAGACAGGATGCCAAGGAAATGGTAATTTCTCTTTTTTTTTGGCTCTTTTGAGACTGCATCTGAAACACTGGGTCCAGTTTGTGACTTCCTAGTGCAAGAATTGATAGGTTGGAGCAAGTCGGGCAGAGGCCACCAGTATGGGTGGGAAGTAGAGAGTGGAGTTTGTTCCTTCTGGATGAGTGCAAGCAAAACTCTAGTTGCTTTCTGCATCTGTCTGAAGAAAGAGAGATAGCAAAGACTTTTGGAAGTGCAAAGTAGAAGGATGAGAGGCAACTGGTGAGGCTGGAATGTAGGAAAATTCTTGTAGATATAAGGAAAGACGTTTTCACCTTAAGTCAGAATGCAAGAACAGGGCTGTTCCATGGGATGGGATGAGCTGTGAGTCAACAGTGTAAGTAAAAACAGTGCTCTAACTGGCCAGGGCACAGTCCTGCTGCATCTGAGTAGAGCACAGTGACAGCAACAGGGCTGATGAGGATCCTGGGCAAGGCCAGGTGATGAACCAGGCCCAGGACATATTCAAGGAGTCATCAGCAGCAGCTTAAAGGGACAGGGACAGGACTAGGAACAAGGCTACAGCATCATTCAAGGTCAGCGCAGAAGACCATAGTGGAAACAGGTACACTTGAACAAGGACTGGGCTCGAATTGAGATCCCAGGTCCATAAGCAGGTGTTGGAGGCACCAGGACAGGGCAATTAAGCTCTGTTACAGCATAAATATGTCAAACACTTTGACACTGCCTAGAAGGGCTGTGGGAATCTCCATCTGTGTATGTAATCAACCCACAGCTGGCCACAGCCCTGGTCCCTGCTGTCCTGAACTGCTCCATGGTCTGAGCTTTGCCATCCCAAACATTGTACCAGGCTTGCCTGTTGTCTACACAGGGCAGGAATATTCACATCATTATGGCCATTTACTTCAGAATCTGAGTCTGCTCTTCATGATGTTTGGGTACCTTTGGTTATATTTCAGGAAGTACTCCCTCCATATTTGTATAGTCCGAATAAATGGAAAAATGAGTATATAAATTTAAGGAATTATTGTTTAAGGAATTATTGGATGGGATCCCTTGGGAAACTGTCCTTAAGAACACAGGAGCTGGCAGCTTCCTGAGAGCACAAGATCTCTCCATCTCCCAGCAGAAGAAATCAAGCAGAGGAGGCAGGAAATCAGCATGGCTGAGCAGGGACCTGCTGGTTAAACTGATAGAAAAGAGGGACATGTACAGGCAGCAAATGTGTGGCCTGAGAAGAACCCAGGAATGCTGTCTAGACACGTTGAGACTGGATCAGGAAAATCAAGGTGCAGATGGAACTGAATTTGATGCGGGATGTGAAAAATAACAAGAAGAAACTCTATGGGCACACTGGTCAGAAGAGACAGACCAAGGAGAGTGTACTCTCTCCAATAAATGGGAAGGGAGAACTGGCGTCAACAGACATATAGAAGGCTGAGGTACTTAATGAGCTCTTTGCCTCAGTCTTCACTGGCAGTCAGGCTTCCCACATCTCTTCTGACCCCAAACCTCCAGGCACAGGTTGGGGGAGCAAAACACCTCTCTGTGAAAGAGCTGAGGAAGTCTGAGATAACCTCATGAGGCTGAATGCATACAAGTCTATGGGGACCAATTACAGGCATCCCAGTGGTCTGAAGGAACTGGCTGATGTGTTTGCCAAGCCACGCTCTGTCATATTTGAAAAGTCATTGCTGTCAGGTGAGGTCCCCAGTGACTGAAGAAAGGAAAGCATCACTCCCATCTTCAAGAAAGGGAGAAAGGAAGACCCAGGAAACCACAGGCTGATGAGCCTCACCTCTGTGCCTGGGAACATCATGGAGCAGGTCCTCCTGAAAGAGATGTTAAGGCATGTGTGAGATGAGGAGGTGATCTGAGACAGCCAGCACATCTTCACCAAGGGCACATCATGCCTGACCCTGGTGGTGGCCTACTATGATGGAGTGACAGCATCAGTGGACCAAGGAAGGGCCACTGATATCATCTACCTGGAATTGTGCAGGGCCGTTTACATGGTCCTGTACCAAGTCCTTATTTCTAAATTGGAGACATATGGATTTGAAGGCTGGACTATTAGGGAGATAAGGAATTGGTTGGATGGTCGTAGTCAAAACGTTGTTGTCAGTAGCTCTATGTCCAAGTGGAGGCTGGTTACAAGTGGTGTCTCCCAGGGATCTGCCTTGGGACCAGTGCTCTTCAACATTTAAATCAATGACCTAGACAGTAGGATGGAGTGGTGTTTGCTGATTGCAAGTTTGCTGATGATAACAAGATGAGTGGCGCAGTTGATACAACAGAAGGAAGAGATGCCATCCAGACCTGGACAGGCTTGAAAAGTGGGCTCTCCTGAACCTACTGATATTCAACAAAGCCAAATGCAAACTTCTGCACTTGGGTTGAGACAATCCCAAATATGAGTACAGACTGGGAGAAGAAATCCTTGAGAGTAACCCTGCGGAGAAGGTCTTGGGGGTTCTGGTGGATGAAAAGCTGGCACAAGCCAGCAGTGTGCGCTTGTGGCCTGGAAGGCCAGCAGTACCCTGAGCTGTGTCAACAGAGGAGTTCCACAGGGCAGGGAGGGGATTGTCCGCCTCTGCTCTGCTCTCGTGAGGCCCCAGATGGAGTGCTGCATGCAGGCCTGGGCCCTCCCAGCACAAGGAAGAAGTGAAACTGTTGGAGTGGGTCCTTAGGAGGCCACGAAGATGCTCTGAGGGCTGGACCACCTCTCCTATGAAGAGGGGCTGAGGGAGCTGAGCTTGTTCAGCCTGCAAAAGAGAAGGCTCTGAGGAGAACTCGTTGTGCCCTTCCAGTACTTGAAGGGAGCTTATCAGCAGAAAACTAGCTTTTTATATGATGTGATAGTGATAGGACAAAGGGGAATGGTTTTAAGCTAAAAGATAGGAGATTCAGATTAGATAATAGGAAGAAATTCTTTACCCAGCGGGCAGTCAAGCCCTGGCACTGCCACCCAGTGAACTCTGGGTGCCCCATCCCTGGAGGTGCCCAGCGTCATGGATGGAGCCCTGGGCAGCCTGAGCTGGGGGGGAGGGCAGGGGGGGAAGCCAGCCCATATCAGGGCTAAGGGTGTTGCAAGGGCCCTTCCAGCCCAACTTGTCTATGATTCTATTAAATAAAGAAATAAGAACTGTAGTCCCTTTCCAGATTGATTAATAAAATTGCTAATCAAAGAATCAGTCTGTTCTCCACGCATATGTAAATATGATTGCCAAGGGTAATCCTCTGTACTGGCTCATACCTTTCCACCAGTGTCTCCATGTATGTCTTCAAAGTTCCAGGGAAGCCTGTGAGATGTCACTGAATCCATGCTTGCTCAAAACTGGGGAGAGTGAGGTCCAGAGAAGCTGAGTCATTTGTTTGGAAACATGACTAGCACTGCCTTAAGGAGATCACTAAAGCATTGAGTACACCTGCATTGAGTTCCTGTGTTCCTGCTTCAAGTGCATCTCACCCTGCTTTTTGAAACTGGACGTAGTCCCCTCCCATAGCTTGTGCGTCCACATTGCCATAGGCAAGCAGCACATGAAGCAGAAGCAACCCAAGTGAGCCTCAGAGCCCTGCAGGACATACTGCCTGCTCCTCTGTCTTCGGCAGTTCCCTCTTCACACACTTTCATTTCCCTGTCTGCCCCTGAACCTCTTGCTTCTCCAGTTTGAAGCCCTTTCCTGGGGCCCTTTCAACACAATGTCTGTTAAAATCAAGCATCGTTTATGCCATGTAATTTATGGTCCTTTTTTTTTTTTTTTTTTTTCAATTTGAGGATATAATAATTATGGAGATCATTGTGTTGATGCTCTACTAGACAATCAGAGAGGCTCAGCCACCGAGCTGCTGGCAGCAGGTGGACTCTGAGCTGCTATCTGCTCCTGTCGCCTGCCAGGATCCCCCACCCTTCCTCGAGCAGATCCGTTGATGGGCTGTGTATTTTTTGCTGTTATTGTTGACTGCTGACATAAAAGAAGTTAAAGCGACACCATTTTAAGCTGAGTATCCAAGGCGACCTCATTAACATCTCTGCAGAAGAGTCCTTTAAAAAACATCAGTCACGTTCGGTGGTGCTAAGTGGAAGAGAAACAGTTCTGTGTTTTCTTGATCAATTACTTAAAATTCAAGGTCGGGGTGCAGAGCAGGGAGGGCTCCCCGCCAGTCACTGCAGGGTTGCACTGAGTGTTTTTTTGGAAAATAGTGATGCTGTCGTACTGGAGAAAATCCATGTGCTCCCTCAGAGGAGCACTATTGGGAATAAATGCTGGAAGCTGTTCCACTTGAGCAGATGGCTGAAAAACTTTGGCTGAGAAATAAATTGAGTATGACGGTCTGAGGGCCAATCACAGATGGATGAAATTCTAGTGATGTCCCAAATGTCCTGAACATAGAAGGTTCTCTTCTTTCCCCTTTTGTGCTAAAAACCATAGTAGGGTTTTTTATACACACTGAAAAATTATTGATGGAGTGAGACGCAGAGATAACAATGAGGCTGGGGTTTAACGTCTTCTGGATCAGCATCGTGTTCAGGGCAGCCGTGAGATTCTGCCACCTCCAGGTCAGCAGTGGAGGAATAGCTGATCTCGTACACCTCACCACAGGGATGGAGCTGGTGCTCGGCTCCCACCTCGTGCTCCTCCAGATGCAGCCTGTTGTCCATGTGCAACACCAGGTGTTAGAAATACTTGGCCAAAGGTGAGTCTTGCAGAACCCCAAAGTGGTGATTGTCAGCATCTCCCAGCCCTGCTTCCGAGTAGACTGCAAAACTGTGCTCTCGGCGTGGAGTTACATTGACAAGTCACTAAGAAATCCTTGCCTTGCCTTCTGGTCACCTCTGTATCAGCTACCTTCAACACTTTGTGTCAGATGCCCCTGAAAAAGACATCATTTGAAAGCAATCTCTACTGCTAGGGGATGAAGTTGTTTTTCAGTGAGCACTCAAGGCCAGGCTGGATGGGACTGTCAGCAGCCTGGTCTAGAGGAAGGTGTCCCTGCCTACAGCAGGAGGTTGGAACTGGAAGATCTTAAGGGCCCCTTCCAACCAAACCAGTTGATGACTCTGTGATTCTATGATTCTATACCTCCTCACTCAAATCGTGTTTGTGGGTTTTAGCCATTTCCCAAGAACAAGTGAGACCTTGCTAGGAACAAGATCTGTTGCTGAAAACTAGGTGATGAAATTCCTATGGTAATTGGATGTGAAGTCCCCTCTGCTTGTGCTGGGAGCAAGATTTCCACCATCCCCAGAGACTTTCTGTATGCTGAGCCTGCCTTGTGTGGTACACTGCTTGGTGCTACATGAAGATAACAGAGGAGTTTTATATGCTGGAAAAGCCTCTGTTGTAGACAGGCACCTCAGCACTAGACTGGGTCACGCATTTTTATTGTGATCAAGCAGAAAGGGGTAGCCCAGATTAGGAGATGTTTCTTCTACCTACTCTAAAGGCACAGAGGTTGCTCCCAGGGGACACTGCTGGTGCAAGCAGAGTGGAGGGCTGGCATGCACACCACGGACTGTGCTTCACTGTGCATCTCATGGGATCAGGGTAGGACACCTCGCTGTCTGCATTCAACATCTAAGTTCTGCAAAACAGATCGTGGCTGTAGTATGACACGGCTGGTGGAACCTTTGTGCCACCAGGCTCAGAAGCTTGTCTCCAGCAGTGACCAATGCATAGCACAGGGTGAGCACGGGCACTTCTCATGATTTTCTTCCAGTCTGCAATAGTTTGTGAGGCTTCCTGACCCAGAGGCAAAGTATTTGTGTTCAGTATTCCTTAATGGATTTCTTTTCCATGACCTTGCCTGCGAGTTCGTTCCTCACAATAAAGTCAGAAATTCAGTTTCTTCATTACAGACACTTTTCTTTACCATTTCCTGATTAACTATTCCCCCCCATCATGGTTATTAAAGACTATGGTTGTTACAGTGGTTCCCAGAGACCAGGCCCTATTGCTTAAATACCACGCAGCACATGGTTCTCACTCTGGGAAGATATGGAGTAATCAAGCAAAGTCACATCCCTGGGAGGACAGTGGGAAGTACCCAGACAGGCACGTACCAACAGCAGGGCTGGGGGACGAGAGGGAGCGGAGCAGAGAAGGGTGGGATGAGGTGAGGAGAGAAGTGAAGCTGGAGACTCAGGTGGGCCCAACGGTTTATCATCATCATAAATAGTAGAGGTGAAAGTTTGCTACTGAATCTCTTCTTCCAGTTCTTACAAAGCAAAATGGTCATTGCCTACCATTCTAATGGATCACTCATCCTTAAGACCTGGGGGAAAAAGAACAAGCTAAAAAAGTAAAACACGGAGGTTGGGTTGTCTGTGTAGTTTGGGGCTGTCCTCCTGTAAAAATGTACCAACTATTGAAATAAATAATACCTTCAGGAAGATCCAGGAAGGCTCCCATGGCTTGGTGCTCCAGGTTACACTCAGAAGTGATGATGTTGACTGGGAGGTGCAGCTCTTCTGGGCTGCGGTGCACACCACAGCACGGCCACAGCACAACAGACGTGGCCTCATGAGAACTGACTTAGATACGGACATTAGGGAACTTCAGTGGTGATGCTGCCTTCACCCAACAACACAGCAGGCCATGAGCCAGCAAACACGAGGCACATGAGATAACAGAAGGGGTTGGGAGGATGGTGTAGGGGAGACTGAAAAATCAGGGCAAAACAAGCATGGATCTGCTTGAAAGCCATTCATGACTCAAAAACTGGAGGCAAAAATCCCCAGACGGTGCTTCTTCAGCTGTTAGAGCCTCTTTCCATGGCCGCATTCCTTTGCAGGAAGGAGTCCTTCCCACCGCAGGAGGTGCCAGCACTGCCACTAGCAGGTGGTGGCCCACGTGCCGTGTCTCAGCCAGACAGCAGCATGGCAGCAATGGTGCCGTGTGTGCTGGGAGCTCTGACCCCAGTGTGACCCACCACATCTGACACGCAGGAGTGGGGAACCCAGCATCTTCCCCAGGGGCATGTGAAAATCAAATGAAGGCGCTCAGTGTAGGAGAGGAAGCGTTGGCTTGGGAATGAGAATCTATCTGACACACAAAGCCCCGAGCCCCTTTTCTGTCTCAAGCTCCCCAAGTCACAGATACCTGCGCAGAAAGAGCCGTCCTTGACGTCCCATCCGAGCGGTTTATGTCACAGTTACACACCACTGAACATGCTTAGGCCTTCATTTAAGAAAAGAAAAAAAGCAGGGGTGTGTTGTTCCTGCAATTTCAACTGGGAAATCTGAAGGCAGAGGTTTTCTTCTAGCTGAAGACAGAGACAAGGACTTCCATGCCCAGGATGGAACAGATCAGAATTGCCCGCTGACCCAAAATCATCAGGGCTCAAGAAAATGCACTGCTGGGAGTGTTGGGTTTTACCTGCTGTGTCAGGAATCACCTGGGGTTCCAACAGCCAGTTTGACTAAATGAGACCAGACCACCTCTTCTTTCCTACCAGAGGGCATGGTGCTTTGTGGAAACGGTTCACAAGGTGCACCAGCAGTGCACGGGACTAAGAGGCACTGGTGGCAGAGGGCTGCAGTGCCCACAGGTCCAGCAAATTTGCAGCAGGTCTGTGGGTCTGGTGCTGCATCCTAGGTGTGACCCAGCAGACACGTGAGGGAGGGAGAAAACCAAAGGGAACTGCTTAAATCTTGGTCTTGTGCTCAGCACTAACCAGTGGAGTTGTTATTTAGCAGCAGCCACCTTCTTGCTTTACCACTGTAGCAGCTGATGTAGCTTTCTGAGCCTGTAGTCTCTGCACAGCCCGTCAGGAGGTGCCAGGACCTTCTGCCTCCATGATGGGCATGGGAAGCCCAGGGGGGCTCAAGCCCAGCAGGGCCCCCACAGCCTGCAAGACCTTTGGCTTTGTCTGCAGGGCTAGGAAGGGTGTTTCCTCCCTAACAGCCAAAGGAAGCTACCTGGGTGCATCTCATTGAGTGACCCATTGTAACAAAGGTCAGCAAAGATGCAGAACAAAGGCAACAGAAAGCTGCTCATGTGCAAACCCAGGCCCATTCCTCCAGACAAAGCACCCACACCACGAGCCAAGCAGCTAATGTTGGCAGCTCTGCTGGGAGCACGCAGCCTGCGGCACTGCGGCACAGCCCCGCCAGCCCCGCTCCAGCGGCACCGCAATCAATCTTCTCCCGTCGCAGACTTCGCACCAGTCGATGCCTCCCAATACCTGCAGGCTCAGTAACCTGGCGGTTCGGTGACTGATGCCTAAGGGAGAGATGCTCAATACTGCACTGTGCTCACCTCGCCAATTCTGCTGCCGGGAGTGATAAAACATCTCCCCGGATGATGGGAATCAAGTTAAGCACACGTAAGTCTTTTGCTAATCAGACCCTCTGTTCTAAACTGTCAGAAAATGGACCTGGCAGAGATACCCCCACCACACAGGAGGGGAGCAAAGGGGCAGTGCTGCCCGAGGTGGTGCCTCCAGTGTGGACTGGAGGGCGGTGTGCATGGAGTGGTGTTTGGTGGTACATAACAGCAGTGAGCAGACCTGTGGGCTGACTGGGTGACGCCTCAGAGAAAAGACTGGGAAGGGGCAGTCAGGGACTGCAGCACTTCTTGCCCTGCCAACGCCATCCTGGGAAAGCAGCAAGCATGGCAGCACATAGCGCATTACAAACATCTCCAGCAAAGCTCAGACCGCAGATGAGCTGCAGCAGCCGCAGCGGCGCTCCTCCAACCACGGATGGATTATTTTGCTTAAATCTCCTTGCAAATCACTTCTAATCAGCAGCTAATTTTTGCTGAGCTCAGGCTCGCAGGTTGCTCAGGAGGGCTGTGGCTGTGGCTGCCTGTGGAGGTGTGCAGTCACCTGGCTGGGGCTCGGCTCTTTGCAGACTGCTTTGTAAACTGTCATTATAAATAATAAATCAACAGAGTGCTAATGAAATGAACTCTTTTTAGGATGCTCTGGAGAAAGCCCTCCCATCCTCTGCTTCAAAGAGAACAAAAGCATCTTCAAATAATGACAAAATACTCAGTTTTTGTGCCATCGTGGCAGAAGCACTGAGAGTTCAGTTCCCCCATCCAGCTGCATTGAGTCACCATTTTGGTAGGAAAACATTAAAATACTGATTGTATTTTACACCCATTGTACCGATTGTACACCCATGAAAATCAGAGACCTGCACTGAGTTTGGTGGGCACTGCCTCCATCAATGAGGGTAAAAACGACGTATGTCAGTGCTGCTGTGGTCACTTCCAGTGCTGAGCATGTGGTAGGAAAGTCATTGCTCCTGTGTGCTGTCAAACAGAGGAAGGACCTGAGAGAACAATAAATGAATGAGCACTGAGGGCAGTGAGCAGAACCTGGGCAACCAGCAAGGTGAGGTGTATGGCTTTGCTATAACGTTTTGGGATCATTCAGCAGTTAAAGTAAGCTGAGTGTATGCAGAAGAGAACACAGTTCTGGGGGCCTCGCCTTCCCTTTCTTTTTGAGTCTGTCTTGAGAATCAGAAGCTGGTCTGTGAGATTATAGCAAAAAACACAGCCACTCTCAGTATTTCCCTGCGAACACAACAGGCTCAGGCAGAAATCAGCACAAACACACAGGTTATCCGTGCTCTTTGTCAGTGCTCCCTTACTGCAGCCATTTTCCAGCTGCCAGCATGACCGGGGAACTCACTCCTGGTTGTAAGCTAGTGGATGTTCTGGTGCAGGTTGGAATGCTTCATGTGGCACATAATGGAGCACCAGGCATTCACAAACAATCACTGTAGGTCCTCTGGAGATGAAGCTACCCCAGCTGCCTACAGGATATATCAGCAGGAGCAGAATACCAACCTCCCCTCACCAGCTATGGGATTTTTTCCTGCTCCAGTTCTCATCCAAACTGGTTCTCACCCGAACTGCTGCAGGCAGCACATGGCATACTGGGAGCCTGAGCTGTCTGAGCTGCATGATTGCAGGAAGTCTGAGACACACTGTGGACATAGACCGGCACTCAGTGACTGCTTATCTTCACTCATTTTCTATACACGTCTCTCATCGTCACGTCATCCCACAGTGACCCACAGCTGCACTGATGTACGGTGCTGCGCATGCACTGGCATTGTGCACAGGGGAGTGCAGCTGTTGGATTTATATTCCAGCCTTCCTAGGTGCTGCACAAGACACAAAGCACAGCTGGTGTAGGTCTCAGCAGAGCATGCAGTATTCTGCAGAGATACCAAAAGCACACTCCATCTTCATGAAAGTTTTTAATAGATAGAGTAGCTCTTGTCTATTTAATAAAACACTGTCTAAATATGCACGGATTCAGTAGAGCAAAACAGGTATCTGTCTGCCTGGGAGTTTGAAATGGCTCTGGGTTACACTCTACTCTTTTATTTAAATTGTTAAAAAGCAAAGTGCTCCAGAACAGCCAAGTTTTGCTGTGTACATGAAGGCTGTACGCTGGCCTTAGCCTATGCTGGGAACTCCTGGCAAGACAGATGAGCTGTACCATGGGAACAACATCCTGACCTGAAGGACAAAGGCCAGCAGTGCCAGCCCTGTGCTCTCATGCACACTGGCTCAGAGGAGAGCCCCTGCGGTAACAAGGTGAGGCCCCTTCCACAACTTGCAGAGGAAGATGGCAGTCCGATGGGCTGGATGCTGCTTTGCACAGATACTGCCTGCAGTCTGCTGAACCCCACGGAGACAGGGAGTGCCCTTATCCCCTGCAATGTCAGGCCAAACCCGGGCTTGGCTGGGGTCTGCACAAACCCACCCTGTGACACCCTGTAGAGCAGTTCCAGGCCATTGCACTCTTGCACATCTGTTTGAACTGCGGGTTATCCAGTATGGAGACGGAATCGTGCAGTGCCTAAGCACCATTTTAACACAGCAACAGAGGGGTATGTGCTCTCCTTGAAAATCTGCAATCAGCTGTGGCCACTCAGTGCCATTTCCATGGGGTCCTCCCAACACGGTGATGAGATGTGATGAGAAGAGTTGCTGTTAGACACTGGCTTTTAGCTACACAGCCCAGGTGACACCAGGACTGCCAATGAAACCAGACACCCTAGGCTCAGTGCAGCCTGTGATGGCTGAGGTTATTTTGAAGTAAGACTGTTTAACACAGTAACAGTGGGAACTACCAGTTTTTTGGAGCTTCCAGTGAGTTCTCACCAAGAGCATTCAGCTACAGCTCAGCAAGCAGCAATGGCCACATGCAACCCTTGGGTCAGACTTATGAGCCTCCTTTTGACACTGCTTGGTTCAAAGGTCTTGGTAGGCACCTCAGAGACATGCAGCATGATTTTTACCTCCTGCAGAGGTGTCTTTCACTGGCTGTTGCTGGGACGAAAGCACTGTTGATGAAGGCTCTCCCATACCACACGGTGTGGCAGCAAGAGCCCAACAGGCTGTGCACCAAAGGAGGTGTGCCACCTCCAGCTCTTTGCTGTATCCAGCATAAGCAGGTAAGTCATCATGCAGCTCTGTTGTTTGCTGAAGGAATAACACACAGCAGCACCAGACTGGTGTCCATGCTGTCCCACTCCTATGTGCTCCCAGGACCTCTCTCAGGAGCTGTCTAATTGATGCTCCCAGCATCCGGCTGCATGGATGTTCAAAGAAGGGGAGGTTGCGATGTTAGCTCTGTCACGACCTTCAGAGAAAGGGCCTAATTATTCCCGAGCAGGCAGCTGAGAGCTGGGCAGCTGCTAATGAACACTGATAGGGAATGAAATCACCCAGATGCAAATTGCAGAGCTGGCTCGGGAGCAGTGTGACGAAGCTGAGCTTTGCTGGCTGCAGTGCCGTGTTTTTGCCATAGCTGAACCTCTCCAGATTTCAGCCTGTCTCAGATGCAATCCATTTTTTCCCCATCTCCACCTTCTCCCATGCTGTGTACAGACCAAAGGACTGAGGCCATGGAAGGGAATGGAGCTCAGCTTTATCTCACAGGGACCAGGTGTGGGTCTTCAGAGAGACCCCAGCAGCACCAGGGCTGCATCACCATCTGCAGCATCAGCAGCCACTGCCACTGCCTTTTGTTTCAGCTGTGTGGAAAGCAAGCTGCAGTGTCTCTGCAGAATAGGGCAAGCCAGAAGCGAGCTGGCATACTGCTTCTGCAGAGGACACCCACTGCGCCAGGCTTGGAGCCCTGGGAGGACTCAGCAGCAGGTGCAGCAGTGCAGAAAAGTTGGGAGGGTGTTATGTGGGGAGAGGTGATGCTGTGAGAAGAGAGGTGGGTCACAGGGGGTGAAAGCAGCCCCTGAGCTGGTGGGGATGCAAAAGGGATAGTTCTGCTTCCCACACAGTCATGCTGTATCCCTGAAAGCAACGTGCTCTGCTCATGGGATCTGTGCCGGGGGCTATGAGCGCAGTCACACCCTGCAGCAGCAAGACCCTCTATGCACATGATAGTCACCTGTCTGTTGTTGGCATCCCAAAGGAGCTCAGAGAACACTGTCAGGCTGTCATTTGGTGCCTGCTGTTTGGTTACCTGTCCAACTCTACCTTGCACAAGAGGAAGAAAATACGCAGGGGAGGCTGCAAACCTCAAGCTCCCTAAAGGCAGAAGTATCAAAATTCCAGCTGCCCACTCAGCCTGACTTTGGCTGATCTCTGAATGCCAACCGGAGCAGGTCTCCTGCTTTGAGAGAGGAAACATGCCTGGTCCACTGCTAAATAAGCTCAGTGGAAGGTTATTTAATATTTTGCTTCCCCAGCACATCCTGTGTGTGTTCTGGCCCTACTCAGGACAAACCTCCCCAGTGCTGTCCTGGAGGCTGAAGCCTTTGTCCCCTTCTTGGCTGGCCTATACAGTGTCTAGTAATGATTTCAGGCCACTTGATGGAAAAATATCAGTCTGGATAAGATGTACAGTGTGTAAAGATCTAAGCCTGTGCTGTCCCTGCACAACAAAATGGACTGGGTGCTGGTTTGAGGGCGGAATTCCTCACCAGCACAGCACCGCCAGCTCCATGCCTTCGCCTCTGCTCTTCTGTGCCTTTCCCAGAGGGCAGGAGGAGGAGGAGGGCTGCAGACAGCCCTCATGGAAGCAGTCGTTCCTGCAGAACGGCTCCATCTGTCAGGAATGTGCAAGTCCCTCAAGGCTGCTACCAGCCTCAACTTTCTCCCATCTTAGGATATGCCTGAGACCTGCAAGCACCAGGATATTGTCAGAGCTCATCTCGGGGATCCTTTGCCTCACCCAGAGGGGCTCCCATCCACCTCATACTTCCTCGGATGTGGCATCCACAGTTTTTCTGGCAACCTGTTCCAGTGCATCATCACCCTCATAGTAAAGAATTTCTTCCTGACATCTAATCTATATCTGCCCTCTTTTAGTATACAGCAGTTACCCCTTGTTCTCTCATTACCCTCTCTGACAAAAAGTTCCCTTCATTCCTGTAAGCCCATTTAGGTACAGGAAGGCTGCTTCAAGGCCTCACTGGAGCCATCTCCAGGCAGAACAGCCCAACTCCTTCTCACAGGAGAGGTGTTCCAACCCCCTGACCAACCATCTGTTCTCACTCCAACAGCTCTGCATCCTTCTTATGTTGGGGAGTAAAACACGGCAGTGAGGTGGGGCATTATGAGAGTGTGAGGGGAAGCATCACCTTCCTCGACCTGCTAGCTACAATTCCTTTGATGTAGCTCAGGATACAGCTGGCGTTTTGGGCTGCAAGCAGATATTGCCAGCTCATATTCCAATTTTTTTTCCACCAATACCCCCTAGGTATTTTCCCCAGGTCTACTCTCAGTCCACTCCTCCTCCAGCCTGTATTCATGTCTGGGATCACCCTGATCTTGCACTTGGCTTTGTTGAACTTCATGAGGTTCTCCTGGGCCCACTGCTCAGCCTGTCTAGGTGTCTGGATGGCAACCCATCCCTCAGACATGTCAACCACACCACAAAGCTTGGTGTCATCTTCAGACTGCGGAGGGTACACTCCACTCCATTATCCAGATTAGTAATGGATGTACTGATGCAGACCCATGCATCAGTACCTTCACTATGAAGATCCGTGGGAGATGGTGTCAGTAAAAAGCCTTACTTAAATCCAGTTGTGCAGTGTCTGCTGCTCACCCATATGCCAAGCCCGTCCTTTCAGCACAGAAGTATCAGGTTGGCTAAGCATTACTCCCCCACCTTGACCTTGGCAACGCCATGCTGACTACTGCTGACGATTTCTTTGTCCTTCCTATGCTTGGAGATAATTTCCAGAATGAATTACTCCATTACTTTCCAACATATGGAGTTGAGCCTAACTAGTCTGGAGTTCTCTGTGTCCTCCTTCTTGCCCTTCTTGGATCTAGACATCCGCTTTCCTCCATTCTTCGAGCACTTCTCATATTCATCATGATCAGCAAAAGACTATTGTGTGGCTTCACAATGATATCTGCCAGCTCCCCCAGCACTTGTAGGTACACTCCATCAAGGCTCATGTCCACTTTGCTTGAGTGTTCCCTGACCCAACCCTCTTACACTCAGGGTCAGATTTCCTTGCTTCAGCATTTCCCTGTGCTTTCTGGGATCTGGGATTCCCGAAGCTGCCTTGGACCCCTGGATACCAAGCAAGTCCCTTCTTGTTGAATGTGAGGTCTATCAGAGCTACTCTCACCATCGGCTCCTCTACCACTTGGAGTAAAACGTTATCATCAGTGCTCTCCAGGAGCCTCCTACATTGCTTACATCCTGCAGCGCTCTTCCCCCCATGCAGGTATGGGGCATGAATGTGTGAGGCTGCTTCTAGCTGTCTGCAGAGGGTCTCACTCTGTTGTTCCTCCAGGTCTGGTAGCCTGTAGCAGACACCTGCTACAACATTGCCTGTACTGGTCTGCTTCTTAATTCTTATCCAGAAGCTCTCTGTCAGCTCCTCATCCACCCCCAGGCAGAGCTCCATGTGCTCCAACAGCTTTCTCACATACAGAGTAACATCTCCTCCTCATCTTCCCAGCCTGTCCTTCCTCAAGTGCCCCTATTTGTCTGTTGGCAGCCATCTATATGTAAGTCAGATGTTTCATATTTCATTGAAGCATCATTACCAAGTGGAGATCTCAGCAAATGTCTTATAGTACTTTTTATCTAATATGCGGACTGCAGAAGCAGGAGTGGTATCCCTGGTCAGCCTCTTCCTGCCAGAGAACAGCCAAACTAAATGAGTGGATCAGTTTCTTGAACAACTCCTCTACAGTTCTTATCAATTCAGGGGCAAGATAGCCTCTATTACAGTGAAATGCATCAGGGTTGTTTTCTGCCTACAACCACCCGTCTTATAGATGTCAGTGCCTTTGTTCTAGGGCATATTTGACAACTCTGCATCTCTTACGGCTGACCCTGAAATACTACTGTTACTGTGCAGACCTAAAGGAGCTCAGTGTGCACAGCCTAAGCTCATTTGGGGGCACTAAATGTTGCAAGGATGACACGGCAGAGCACACCGATCTCAGCAGCGAGCGGGTTTGCAGTGCCTGGACAGACGCTGATGTAAATGCCTGTTGGAACAGATCGAAGGCAGACTGGGCTTCATGTATCAGAAGGAATCCCACATTTTCAGGCATAAACAGAGTGATCAGGAGCACTCCTTGATGAAATATGCATGAAAGCTTGCAAGGGACATCCCTAAAGATACCAATGACGAGGCATTCTGGGTGGCTCTCCAATGGTAAAGCCAATGCAGAGGCAAGCTGTCTCCTTGCCAAAAACACTGACTATGTCTTGGTATTTTTCAGGGACAGAGTCTGATGTTTTCTGGCCATTTCTGAGTGTCATCAGCTCTATGTTTACTAAACATGGCCACAGGAAAAGGCATCTTCTTGAGAAAAACGGGCTGCTTGTTCTCGTGGTGATCTTGGGTGAGGGAGGAGTCAGAAGAGACAGTTTACAAAATAACGGGGTCAGAGGCGAAGATGTCCCACTAACTTTCTAAATGAGATTAGGGGACTGCTTCAGCAGGACAGAAACGCTGTCATCCCAAAGAACCTCAGCATTCCTGCAGCTACCAGCAGTGCCGGCACTAACAGCCTGCTAAAGCTCTTAGGTGGGCCTGCACCTGGATGGTAGGCTGGAGTCAGTTCAGCACAAGCAGGTGATGCAGTTGCAAAGGATGTTTACTAGCAACAACCAGCTCCTAATTTTGATGTTAGAATCCCCACACTGTTTCCAGCTGGGAAAAAATGTGAAAATGCCTCAGCTAAAACAAAGAACAGTCTGTCACCAGCACACTGCCTCCGTGCTCACGTTGCATCAGCTGGCACTGGGTTGGCTGGAAGCTCTACTTCTGCAGTGCATTCACTCAATTGAGGTATATTTGGTCATGAAGAAGAGACCATTCTCCTTGCTGGCCTTTGAAGATGTGGTGGCATCATCCCATCGTTGTTTCTCCATATATCTGCATTGATATTTAATGGACCGTGTGACATATCCCCGTCCTTGGAGCTGGCAGGGCTAGATGGTAAAAATGCTGCTCAGCAGTGCATCTCCTTCACCAGCATGGGCCTTGGAGTCCGCCCTTCATCAACCAGAGGTGTGTGACCAAATGGTGTTCTGTGACAAAGTCCCTTTGCATCAGAAAGGTGGCTGTGGGCTCACCTGTGCTGCGACATCTCCATACCACTTCCCTAGGCACAAATGAACAGTGAGGGCGGATCTTTCCTGCAGTGCTGGGGCTGGTGGATACCTGGGGGCACTGCACAGCTGCGGTGCAGCGGAGTGTCCTGAGAGGAGGCAGTGGAGAAGGCTGCAGTGATTGCATTGTGATACAGAAGAAGTGTTAGAGCTAATCCATTGCCATCTGTCTTTATTTTGCTAACCCGTACAGTTGGACGCCACATAAGTGCATTCACAGCAGATGAGCTGGGAGAGCCGTGGCATGGCAGCTCTTGGATTACTGGCATGAAAAGAATCCTTTTGTTCACGAGCCAGGAAGATTAGCTGCTGCCACGTCTGTGTCTGGTTTGTAGGACAAGAAAGAGAAGATGCAGTTCTATCGCTGCCTTGGCCACTGCTTTGTGGCATCCCAGCTCCAGCTCTTTTCTCACCTCCCTCTTGCTTTATCCTTCCTCTGCTCCTTCCTTCCTGCTCTCTCCTCATCTTGAGCTTTCTCTGCCTTTTCCATCTGCTTCTCTCCTCTCTTGGCATCTTCTCCGCTTCTGCTCGAGTGCACACAGTATCCCTTCTCCTCCTTCCCCGGGTTCAGACGGGCAGCAGAGAAGTTCAGAGCTGTGCAGCTCTCCTGCACCGAGGTGCTTTACCTGCAGCCCCCGCTGCGAGAAAAATTGGCTCGCACCACCTGATCCGAGGCAATTTTGTTCACAGCGGGCGCTGGGGATAAAGCGCTGCAGCGGAGGCGGCTGCGTGGCTCTCAACGCGGGGCCGCCAGCGCCGCTGGGTGAGCGCTGCCGCGGGGCCGTGCTGGGAGCAGGGCTGGCCCCGCGCCGCGTGTCACCGGCCCGCAGCGCAGCGTGACCCACTTAGCAGCCCCAGCCGGCTCCAGGCGCGCCGTGACCCGCGGCTCGAGAACCGCTTCCCTCAGCAGACACAAAACCCTCCGCGTCCATTAATTTCCAGAGTGGCGCTCCGGAAGGAAACGTCCTTCCCGTGCCCTTGTGCGGTACCTGCGGGCCGGCTGCAGAGCGGGGAGCCCGGCAGGGCCGGCTGCAGCACCGCGCGGCTCGTCCCGCAGGGAGCGGGGGGCGAAGCACGGAGGTGAGGCGGGGGAAGGAGGAGGGCGACGGCACAGCCCCAGCTCTGCGCCACCTGCACCGCTCGTGCTGCCTTCCGTGAGGGCCGCTCCGAAAGGAATGCCTCCTGCGTTGCGGTGCCGCTCCGCGCTGTCAGGAGCGCATGGCGGCGGGATGGCAGTGCACGTTGGGCCTTCCACCAACACCCCGTTCGGCGTTGTTGCCGCGTGAGAGATGGCGGCAGAGGGGAGGTCGGACAAAATGGCGGCTGACTTGGAAGTGCGTGTAAAGCAAAGGCGTGGAATTGAATCCCTCCGTGCAGAAAAATGGCGCCCACCGACATTCATCGGCGCTTGTGAACGCTGATGGGGACAGCAGTGTCTGTGAGCAGAGTGAGGCGGCGGGTGGTACGTGTGAGCAGCGCTGACAGTGGGTCACCTCTGCTGGTGCAGAGCCTACATGCAGAGTGTGGCATGCAGGCTCTTGTCCATTGCTGGCAAAAACGCGTAGCTGTGATGGTGTCTGTGTTGAAAAACAGTGTTTTGTAGCTGAGGATCTGCTCCACCAGTTAGTGCTGTCGTGCTCTTTGTACCTGTTGTAGTTTCCATAGAAATAAATAAGAGGCATTACTTTCCGAGCTACGTTCACAGGGCTCAGAGGTAAAGAAGCCCACCTGCACGCTTTGGTGCCGCCCAGGCACTCCCTAACGGAGCTGAAAACTCAACCAAACCGTTGCCCAAAAGTGGGTCTCTCGGTGGTGCCTGAAAGGGGCGCAGGGGATGAGCAGCGGTGCCACCAGGAGCCGAGCCGCTCCCTGCGCCCCCACCAGCGTCCTGCACTGCTGCCTCTGCCTTTCAATCTGCATTCATGGAAAAACTCCACAGTCTCCCTGGCTGGGGATGGTTTGGGGTCATGTACAGATGGATGGAATGAAATTAATTTTCTGCTTGGGCACTGACTCGTCCTAGGAGAAGTCCTTCATCTCACACTTGGGCTCGCTGGACCATGCAGACCTGTTGGGTTTCCTCGTGTGACGCTGCGGGGGGCTGTTTGGGCCCTTCACAATCAAATAAGAGTCAGTGATACATAAAAGATGAGAAATGAGAATCCCTGCTCCCTTGTGCAGTCCAAAAGCCCTCCCCTCCTTGACAAGAATGCAGCCCGAATTTGGCCCCCATGGTTCTCAGAGCTGGTTGGCCACCAGAGGGTCCCAGTGCCCACAGAGCTCAGCTCGGCAGTCGGGGAGGGAGGGGGTGCACAGCAGCATGTGCTGCCCTGGCACTTTGGGGTGCTAATAGGACGTTAAGGATGAGGTACCAGCAGCTACCAGTGTGCATTGCAGCAGTGCACTGCCGGCTGGAAGTGCATGAGGCCTCCACTCCTGTCTGTCCCCATCTCCCCAGAGCCAACATTCCTGATGCCCTGCACACCTCATCCCTGCGCTCGGCACTTTGGGATCTGGGTCCTCCCTGTGCCCCATGGCAGAGCATTCTCGCACAGGGTCCTGGCAGTGGCACACACACTGTGTGAGCTGGGGGCAGCAGGGCTGTGGGGTCCCACTGCAGGAGGTGGGGCACATGAGGCCATGAGAGCACCCCAGGGTCGGGTGGGAGCCGGAGAGCTGCCTGCTCGCTGTGACTCAGCAATAATGCTTTGGGTAGTTAACATTTCATTATCATTTTTAAAGGCTAAGTGGCTTTTACCACCTGAGAAGTATATTAATGGCCCCAGTAAAACACTCCCCTGAGTGCCCTAATGCTTCTGTTATATCGATTCATTTCCCCCCTCCCCCTTTTCTTTCTTTCTTTTTTGAAACATTTCTTTCTCTGTCCCTGCATGTATTCCCCCATAGTGAAAAACATGCTCTCATTTATGTGTGCAGACAGGGGAATGATGCTTCTCTCCAACAAACACCACTACTGAGTCCTCCCCTCCTCACTTGCCTATTGCTCCCCACAGCAGACAGGCGGCAGATGGAGACACGTTCCTTCCAGGGTCCATGGGGTGATCTGCTCGAGCCCTAAAGCACCAGGGTGCTGCCTGGGGTGGGCAGTGGTTTCCCTGGGCTGCATTGTGTCCCTCATGCCATCCCCAGCCCTCCCATCACCAAGTTGCCACATTATCTGCCTCTGCACCAGCACAAGTCACCGCCCGCCTTGTGCAACACATCACTCATTGCCCAGTAGCTAATGAGTTTAGAGACTTGTTACAGCCAGGGTGGGCTTCTTGCTCTTCCCTTGGGGGAAGCATCACAGCAGAGAGCTGGAAGCGTTCTCCTTGCTGGAAAGGCCTCCCTGGCACCCCAGTCTCTGCCTGCTGTTGCTCCCAGTTTGGGACTGGCCAAGTGCAGGGCTCCCCCAGCTCCCTGCTTCTCACACCATCCCTGCATGGGTAGCTGAGGCCAAACAACCCCCGGAATCAGCCTCCACTTGTCCACAGTGTGTCCATTGCACAGCCCTCCGGATGCACAGGCTCTGCCTGCCCTGCTCCTGCCTACCATCTTCTTCCTGTGCAAGCTGGCAAGTTCTTGGCCCAGGGCAGGACCAGAAATTGCTGCCGTCCCCATTCCCATCTGATTTCTGTTGTTTGTCCCCTGCTTCTTCCACCTGTAAGAAGATGGAAGCAGCCAGAGGAGAGGTCTTGGGAGAGCTATGGGTGGTGCTGAGGGCAAAACCCTCTGCTGCTCACACGGGCTGTGGGGACAGCTTTGCTTAGGTGACGTCTGCTAGAAATCCGGGTGCAGGGTTGTTGTGTGGGGTGGGAGGCAGCTCGTGAGATCAACACCGAGGTGGTCTCTGTAAATCCAGATTAGAAGTGTTATTTCCATGGGTAAACTGAATTCTCCAAAGATCCAGTCCTCATGCATGGATGCTTATGGTTAGAAAGGCTGCAGGCAAGCGCCCGTGCGCCAAGCAGGAGGCAGATGTCTCCACCCCTAGGTGGATCCTCCCCACCCATAAGCAGGAGCCTCTGCAGACGGATTTGGTGGCGGCTGTTGCTGCATCCCCTGGTGAAGGGCTCATCACATCACCACAGGCACACACGCTGCTCTGGAGCTCCTCGAGGTAATGGTCCGGGACGGAGCGCTGCTGCGTGGGGCTGACACACTGCGGGTCCCCGGCACAGCGGCACGTCCGGCTGGATGGGAGTGGGAGGCTGCGAAAGGAGATGCTGAGAATCCTTCCCTGTGGAAGGCCCTCATTAGGCTTGAAACATTCATTATCTGATGAGCTTGGGGATGGAGAGGGACGTTTCTGAGAACCTCAAATATTTTGATGTGGGTTTTTTTTTTTCACTTCATGGTCTTTTTTTCCCCTCACGAAATTGATTCCCCTCTCCCCTTTACCAGTCTCCATTTCATCAAAAAGGTGCTTTTAGATAAATAAAATGGGAGAACACAAAGCATCCCTGGTTTCAGGCTGGTGGTCTGGGCGCCAATCTGCTGGTGAAGCTGCATTCCTCTGCTGGTGAAGCCAGAGCTGAGAGCTGCTCAGTGCTGTTCCATGTCCCCACGGAGAGCTGCTGGCCCCACCATGGGCAGATGCCGGGTTCACCCAACTCCAGATGTTCAGCTCCAGACAACGCCACAGAGTGCAGAGCAGAGCTGACCCCACTCCAGGGGGAGGAAGCCCCCCCACACCCCTGTGCTGATGCCCATCCCTGCAGCTCCGATCCCAGCCAGGAGGTGCAGGAAGAACACGAGGCACCTTTGGGCAATGCCGTATTGAATTTGGCACCGGTGGCACCAAGAGCCGTCATGTCAGAGAACACGTCTGTCATGCAGCTCATTATTTCCAGCCACAAGGCAGGGCTTCTCGCAGGCAATGGGCCCTGGGACACATTCAGCCCTTGTTTCTGGCTGGGGCAGCAGCCTCCAAGCTGGATTCCAGCTGTCTTACCTCAGCACGCACAGCCGGCACAAGGAGAGATTTGCACTCTCTCTTTTCCCAGGTTTCCTGCTGTTTATCTGTTTTCAAGGTTTCCATTCAGTTGATTCCACTTGGGGTTAGTTGTTGGGCTGTGTGGCTGTGTGACACCGAGGATGCTCTGCTCCCAGCACGCTCGATTGCTCCCTGTCCCCAGTACCCAGGAGGTGCAGTTCGTTCAGCGTTGTTCCTCAGCAAGCTAACGCTCAGCTCTTCTCTGCCTAGCCTGCGTGGGACAGATTCCTCATTGTCTTCCAGTGTTTGTTGATATCAAACTGGTTTAGTCTCCCTAATAAAATATTCCCCCCCCACACACACCTTTTCTTGCCCATAGATTCACAGGATCACAGCTCATCCTGACGTGGAAGGGACCCACAAGTGTCACCAAGCTCAGCTCCTGGCTCTGCAGGGCACCACCCAACATTCAGGTTTTGGCTGCTCATTAAGAGCTGCAGAAATTAACTTCAGCAGCTCCTCACCTCACCTCTCTGCTTTTCTCCTCGAGGAGCTCCCTGCAATACTGATCCTTCTGGGGGAAGGCTGCACCCCCCCCCCCCTCCTGCAGCCCTTGACGTCTCCGCACACGCATTCTGACCTCGGGTTCTGCCTGCGAAGCCGCAGCCAGGCACGCTCCCCTGGGGCTGGCAGCAGCTCGCAGGAGGAGCAGGGACAGGTAATTATGGCTCCTGGGGCAGTGGATGCAGCGTCAGTGGAAACAAAGGGAAGAAGGAGGCAGAGCGCTGACCGCAGCTTGTTCGCCTGGGCCCACCGAGCTGCCTCCAGAGCAGTCCCACCAAAGCCATCAACCCCCAGATAGGTCCGTCCTGAGGTTTTGGAAGCCAGCCACAAGCTGCCAAGGAGGACACCTATCTGGGAGGATGGCCCAGAAGGGGTCAGCCCAGCCCTTTGTTCCCTCCAGTGGTCCTTCCCCTTGCCTGACAGAGCCCAAAGGGATTCCCCACCACCTCCCAGGCTCCCCCTCCATCTCGCTTTCTCCCCTCAGCTCCCCAAAGCTTTTCCCTCCCTCTGTGTCCCCCCTTCCCAGCCCGCTCCTGCTTCTCCTGCCACCTCGAGCTCAACCACACGCTGCTGGAGCGGAGGGGACGTGGCTGCTGGGTGGATCTGCAAAATACAGTGAGATGAGGAAGCTGTCTGCAACCGGTGCCCAAGTCTGCAGATTGTCACATTCAGAGCTGCTCTCCTGGAAGTGAGAAAATTTGGTCCCGATAGTAACATTTGGATCGCTGCTTTGCACAGATGTAACTCCTTTCTCCAGCTTCTGTTTTAATACGCGCATTGCTGCCTATTCCTGGAGATGCAATTCAGCGCACGCTGCCGGATGGAGGGAGCAGCCCATGAGACCGAGGCAGCCTGACTCCGCAGCCAAGGGGCTTCCCTTTGTTCTCCCACTTCAAAAAGCACCCAGCCCTCAGCCCCCGCGGCCGTGGCATTTCGGGGAGGCGGGAAGGTTTGGGAGTGAGAGTTCATCACCGTGCCCTCCTTCCCTTTGGCTTTTCCCGGGGGCCACAGGTGCGGGTGCCAGGCCACGGAGGCAATGCTCCCAGCAGCACACGGTACCAGGGCAGCAGAGGGTTCTGTGTTGGAGCAGGACGGGCAGCACACGAGGGGGGGGGACCGGAGAGCACTGCTGCTGCAGCACCGCGCTGTCTGGCTTTGGGGCTTGCAGATTCACAGCCCTAATGCAACATTAATGGGTTTCGCCGGCACTGAATATTTATAACCCAGAGCAAGTTCCTACCCATCCACCAAGCAACTAGGGGCTGCACTGGAGCGAGGAGATGCCCGGGATCTGCTTGGCTGCTGGGGGCTGGCTGGGGCTCAGCCCCCTTGGGAAGGGGAAGAGCATGCAGCCAAGGAGGACCCAGAGATGCGCTGTCCTCAGCATCCCTCCCTCCTCCTTCAGCCCTTGGTGCCTGCTGGACTCCAGGAGCTCCCACCAACCCTCCTCTTTCCCCTGCTCCATGTCCCCGTGTGCACCTTTCCCTTTGCCCACGGGTGCCTGTGGGCTCCCACACCACACTTCCTCCTGCAGCCACGGCCCTGCAGCATGGGGGCTGCCCAATTGGCACACCTGGGACTTGGAGGTCTCGCAGAGACCTTCTCCTGGGGCCTGCAGGTGTGCATGGCTGCCTGCACTGGCTGCTCCAGGTGAGCCTTTTTCAGAGGGACGGTCACAGTATTAAAAGTGTTTGCTTCCCCTTTTCATCCCATTTCAAAGGGACGCTTGGTTTTTTGCTTGGCTCTTGAAATCTTTTGTGTGGCAGCAGGATGAAAAATCACTGCACTGCAGCCCACAGGTATACATGTGCAGCTCTGGGGGTCACTCTGGGGGGCGCTTTTGGGGTCATTTTGGGGGTGTGGGCCCTTTCTGTCCACCCATCCTCCTGAGATCATTCTGTCTGCCTTCTGCTGGAGGTGAAGCCAGGCTGGGTTTGCGGTTCTGCACTCCACCTGGGCGCTTCCGCAGTGCTGGAGGGCCGGGTGGGCTCTGTGCACCGCACCTCACACCAGGGGTCCCCGGGGCCGGGCATCCCCAGCGCCCAGGCAGCGCCTGGCCACCTCTCCCTGTCTTGTTTGAAGCGTCAGCTGCAGCCATCAAAGCACCTCCCCTCCCCAGCCCTGCGTTAAAGGAGCTGGACCTAAAATTAATTTAGCCCTGCTCTTTGTTGTGGACAATACAGAGGGGATATTGTGTGCGGGGAGAGAAAGGCTTTTTGTTTGGGTGAGGAGACAGCGGCGGTCTGTTCTTGCGGACATCTGAAAACAAGGCTGGGAAGAGCAGCCCTTTAAGTTCGGCTGAAGCAAAAACACACAGCCCCATCTCACAATTAAACACAGTATCAAACCGAGAAAGGATCAATTGAGCCTAAAACAGAAAGCTCCCCATGTGACAGATTCCAGAAAGTACGTGATACACCATGCCCAGGGCTAGTACATGCCTGCTGTGTTTCCCAGTACATGATTAATTTGACTCAGGGCAGGAGGCTGCAGGCGAGGGATCTGCAGCACACACTGAAAAGTTTTAACACTTTGAAGACTGGAAGAGCGCTGAGCGCCAGAGACAAAGGCGGAGGGAGGCTGCGTGATGCGCCCGGTGCTGCTCCCCAGCACTGCCAGCACAGGGGGGCTGCGCCCTGCTCCAGCACCTGCATCGCTGCCCGCGTCCCCGGCTGGGGGCACCCCGCTGCCGGGAGGATGCTCGGGGGGGCCGTGGGTTAAGGGTTAGGTGACACCTCCCCGGGGGTGGGAGGGACCGCCGGGCGGTGCTCCGCGCTCCGTGCGGACGGGTCACCTTGGGGATGCGCGGATGCGAAACAATTAATCCATCGGGCCCTTAATTGCCGGAGAGCGCCGCTGGCGCCCGGGGGCACTTTCCCCGGGAGGCAACGGGTGGCGCTGCGATACCGGCAGAGCCGCGTCCCGCCGGGTCCGGTGGGGACAGCGGGTGGTACCCCCGGGGCCGCCCCCACCCCCGGCCCCGCACGGAGCGCAGCGGGGCAGTGGGGCGGCCTCAAGGCGCTGCGCTGTGACGCGGTCCTTGCCACCAGCGCCCGGAGTGCCGCCCGGCTTCACGGGGACCGGGGGGACAGCACGTAGCCGAGGGGCCGGCACCGCCTGGGGAAGGAAACGTGCCCAAGGACGGGATGGAGCTCCGGCATCCTCGCCGTTAGCCGCTGGCCTTCCTCCAGCCCCGGCCGTGGGAGTCCCGGGCAGAGGCGCTGCAGCCAGCCCCACAACGCAGCCCTGCTCCCCGCCAGCCACGAGCTTCAGTCTGGTGCAGGGAGAGCGCGACCTTGCTTTCCCCGTGGGAATGTGCTGCACCCCAGCGCGGCTCTGCTCCCCGCCTGCCCCCAAATCCTCGCTGCTTTTCCCACAGTAAATAAATAGCTCTGTGGGCAAGGCAGCGCGGGCTGTCTCAGGAAGGAACCGGAGCTGCGAACCCCCCAGACATTTGGCTCCATCCCCTCCTCCTGTGGCTGGCCAGGGCCGTGCGGAAGCAGCCGTCCCCATGCGGGATGCTGAGCAGGACGGAGCCGGCGAGCAGCGGGGTCAGCCCGTCCTTGGGCTCTTCTCCCCCTCATAAAATGCAGACGCTCCCGCCTGCCTCACAGAGGGGCTCCGTTCATTATCCGCTGCAAAGTGCTCCGAGATCCTCGGATCAAAGGTGCCGTCACAGCGTCGAGCCTGATTATTATTGATTATCCGTTTCAAGCCAGGTCCCAAACGAAGGCAGCGAGCCCTGAACGCGGCGGAGCCGAGGGAGGGCCCAGCAATCGACTGGCGATTTTTACTGCGGATGACCCGAGCCAGGGAGCAATTTCTGTTCATCCATCAAGGAAGATCCAGGCGTGAGCAAACAGTCAGGTCATGGGCATTCATTTTATTATTAAATCCTAAAGGGGCCGCAGCTTGTGCAGCTGGATGTAAGTGATCTTCGTGTTAAAAAGACGAGCTTAGAATTAAATTCTGCAGCCGGGCTGATAGACCCGGAGATGACTCAGCCAGAAACAGTCAGGGCCCCTACCAGGGCAAATGGGACGTGGGCAGGAAGAGCCAGGGGCAGCCTTCTGCACAGCCCCTCCTGGAGTGCCCATTGCCCCCATGTTCCCTTTATGTCCCCACTCAAACTTGCTCCCCTTTGCCCTCTGTCTCAGCACGTGCAGGCAGTTGTGCCTGTGCTGGGGATGGGCACAGTGCTGTGCTACTCTGACGTGCATACAGCTGGAGTGAGCTGCCACAGTGCTCTGCTGGTGTGTGTCATATCCAGAGCAGGAGCACCATGCACATGGTACCACAAGCACTGCACCATGCATGCTGCATCAAGCACACTGCACTGCACACACTGCACTGTGCACACTGCGCTGCATGCTGCAACATGCGCGCTGCAACATGCGCACTACAGTGCACGCAGTGCATCACACACTGCAGCATGCACAATGCATCACACAGTGCACCATACATACAGCACTGTGCACACTGCATCATGTACACTGCATGGTGCATACAGCACTATGCGCACTTCACCGTGCACTCTGCATCACACTCAATGCCTCACACAGTGCACTGTGCCCACTGCATCGTGCACACTGCACCACGTCCGCTCAACCACACATGACTGTACCATGCACAGTGCATTATGCACCATGCATGGTGCACCACACACAGTGCAACGTTCACACTACACCATGCACACTGCACAATGGCATCACTCATGGCTGTACCACCCATGGCTGTACCACGCACACTGCACTGTGCACACTGTATCACACACAGTTTACTACGCACAGTGCACCACTGTGTCCCCTCTGTGCTAGAGGAAGGGAACAGCTCTCTGCACAGGTTGGCATGGGGGTGCTGGCTGCAGGAAGGATGCTGTGCCGCTCAGCCAAGAGGGAACATCCTCAGAAGGGCTGTGACTGCAGGGAGCTGCATCCCCTCTCCCCTCGCCCCCTAGAAGCTGCCCACGAGGGGCACACACCAGCGCCGTGCCACCCTGGGAGCTCTGCAGCAGTGCCCGCAGCCCCTGGCGCCCTTCCTCTTCCTCCCCCTGCCCCCACAATCCTGGCTCCACTTTCCCCAGCAGGAGCCCAAGGAAAAAAAAGAAGGAAAAAAAAAAAAAAAAAAAAAAGGAAGAGAGAGAGGGAGGGAGGGAAAGAAGCTAAAAATCTGTCTTCTTTAATTAATGAGGCAAGCCAGCCTGGAGAACACGTTTGGGATCGCAGGCCCCCAGCCAGGGGCGAGCCAGCAGCCAGGGCCAGTGACAGGGAGGAAGAGAGCTGGGGGGGAGCGCGGGGGGAGACAGGCCTTGCTTTTTATACTCTCCTGTTAACTGATCCACGGAGCTTTCCTGGCATCGGTTTCAAAGGTATCCCTGCACTAATCCGCCGGGCTGTTCCAGGATGGCGGTTTTGACCAGCAGGAAGGGGGAAGGGAGGGAGGAGAAGCGGTCGCAGGCAGACTGCACCTTTTCACGGCCCGCAGGAAAGAAAAGCAGGGAAAAAAGGAGCCGAGGTGGCACAGGGCTGGGAGGAGGGGGCTGTGCTGGCGCAGCGGTGTCAGCCGGCACTGCGGACCGTGCGCTGCGGCGGCCGGGAGGGAAGCAAGCAGCACCTTCCAAATATAGCTCCTGCCAGGCGAGCAATGCGGGTCTGCTGAACGCAGCATCCTGCAGCTTAATATAGAGCATGTAGGGCATATAGGGCACATAGGGTATATAGGGTGTGGGAGTGGAGCAGGGCAAGGACTGGGGAGATGAGCATGGAGTAGCAATCCCAAATCCGGATGCGGTGCCGGGGAGGGAGCACAGCAGGCAGCAGGGATGGTCGTGACAAAGGCATCCCCATCACAAAGGTGTCCACATGACAAAGGTGTCCTGGGGGCATGCGCTGGTGCAACCTCAGCTGAGCCAGGCAGGGGTTGGAGCTTCCCTGCGGAGAAGTGTTCCTGCAGAGCCTAGTTCCTGCAGGACAGATGCTGCCTGCCATTGCGAGGGCCAGGTTTTGGTTTTCGTTTTAGTTTTAGTTCTTACCTCTCTGTTGCTGATTTCAACTAAATAGCAGTCCCTTGGCACGGCCCTGGCAGAGTGCATGCAGGATTCCAAGGCCAAGCCAATGGGCTCCTGGTGGGTGCCACAGGGTTCCCTTTAAACGCTGGGGTGGAGGGGGCAGGAGATATGGGCAGGGCTGCCCCACAGAACACAGCTGCTCAATGAAGCACGGCTGTCCACACAAAACAGGGCTGTTGTACCATCCTAGTGAACGGTGCTGTTGGCTGCCCCAAACCAAGGTTTGCACCCATACTGCCAGGGTCCCAGCCCAGCCCTTTGCTTCGGGTGCAGGGAAACACCAACTCTCCCACCCATGGGGGCCTGATCCCTTCCGCCTGTTTATCCCACACTACTTCCTGCAGTTGTTGTTTCAGCCTGTGAGCTCCTCTCCCCCTCCAGCAGCATCCGGCAGCACGGGGCTGCTCTGCCCGGGGCATCCCAGTGTGCTCAGTCCCCATGTGGGGATGATGTCTCTGCTGGAACTGAGGGTGGCCATCATTGTTCCCCTTGCAGCCAGGGCAGGGCACAGCACTGCAGCCCAGGGAAAGTCATTGGTGTGCCCGGGAGTAAGGGCAAGAGGAATTTGTTTTTATGCTCTCCTTCCCCTTGGTACAAGGGCTGGCAATTGGCATGACAGGCACAGCTATGCTGGGGCAGGCTTCCTGACACTGCTCTGATTTGTCTGGTAGGTCAGCGCCCACTCACTAAACTTCTGGTGTCTGTGAGAGCTGGGCAGAGGCAGGTAAAGCCTGACCCATCCCTCTCCTTCTGTCTGGGAAGCTGTGATAGCTCAGAACATAGGATTTCTCTGCTCTTCAGCACATCTATCTAAATCGGCATTAAAATGGCCACAGAAACTCCAGTTCAGTACAGGAAAAGTGCCAGTCGTTCATTCAGTAATATTTGTACAATCTCTTTCTTTTTGAGAAGCTCCCTGAAGTTTAATAGTGTCGGTTTTGCATAATTTCTGAAAGGCCCCTTCTTTGGTGAAGGGACAAGTTTCTTGTGTTTGTAAAGAATGAAAAAGAAACCATCCTGCATGCCAGCAGCACGGCGAGGTTTGGTGCTTGGGGCTGCTCTTGCTCCCAGAGCACACACGGGCAAGGCTTTGTGCATCCCACGCAGACCTGCCCTGTGCTGAGCTGCACTGCTTGCTGCTCCTTGCTTCTGCAGAGCCACCCACAGCCTCAGGAGCAGAGCCTTGCTGCTGGCAGGGAGGGGCTGTCCTGCTGTCCTGTTGTCTTGCTGTCTTGTTGTCCTGCCTGGCTGGTCCCTGGCTGGTTCTGCAGCATCGGTGTCTGTGCTTCTTGGTGTCCAGTGCAGAGACCTGGCTAATGTTACATCGACGCATGCAAGCGAGTCACATTCCTTCCTGACCTTTGTCCTATGGCTCATTAAAATAATTGATCCCAGCCATGACAGTCACACTAGATGCTTGTCACATTGGTCCTCATGGCTCCTTCCCTGCAGTGCCCAGCCCCAGGCCTTTCATGCCCCGTGCCGTGCGTGCCTGCAGGCTCCGCATCCCAGGCTGTGACAGTGACCAGCTGTGCCCAGGGGAGGATCCTGCCAGTTGTTTGGCCGGCTTTATCTCCCAAGTGTTAATTATGGCAGCCCCAGGTGGTACTGTCCCTCACTATTACACGGTTGACCTGTGTCTAATCCGTCATCATCTGAAGCCCTCTGCCCCAGCCTGGCATTCCTGCTTGCTCAGAGCCCCCTCTGCCTCCATGTGTGCCGCAGCCCAGCACACCGCAGCCCTACAGCCCAGCGCATTGCAGCCCTACAGCCCAGCACACCATGGCCCTGCAGCCTGGCACACCATGGCCCTACAGCCTGGCACACCATGGCCCTACAGCCCGGCACACTGCAGCTTGCTGCCTGTCCTTCAGAGGCCATGCATGGTAACGTGGCCACGTCCCATTGTCCACCAGCACTGCGCCGGTTTGTCAAGTTTGCGGTTGCATTTTAATCCCAACGCCTTTTCAAAGCCCAGCTGCGCATTGTGTGGGCACAGGAATTCTTGACTTGCAAATCCCCCCAGCATTAAATTCAACCTTCTGGGGCTATTCCATGGTGATGTCCTCATGTTGAATGGGGGGCGGGGGACGTTCTTGCCCCCTGCCATGAATAACAAGCAGATGAGGGGCAGTGCAGGGCTGGCGGAGCCTGGGGCGAAGGTGTCAGCAGTGGGGAATGTCAGGCTGGGTCCGGCTGCAGCCGTGGGATGTGCACACCCCCCCATGCAACTGGGGCACCCATCCTGCCAGCCCCTCACTGTGCCATGCTCCTCCTGGGCTCCAGTACTGTGAAAAACCACACAGCAAACAGGGCTCAGCATCCCTCGGGGAGCCCGGGGCAAGAGGCTGGGTGGGATGGGCAGGCATGGGACAGCAGTGACAGGCTGTGGGACATGGGGATTTCAGCTTGTTCCTGTGTTCGGTTTGCGCCAGGGCCTGGGGCGCAGCCAGAGACCCTTCAGCCTGGAGTAGGAATGGAGCAGAACACTGCCGTGTGGGTCTCGACACAGTGACCCAGGCAGTCCCATCCCGTCCTCTCCTTCAAGCAGGCCATCCTCCTGTTGGGGAGGAGAACAATGGGCAGCCTGTGCGTGCGAAGACAGGCTGCTGCCCCAGCACTCCTACAGGCTGCCTCAGCCATCCTCGGACCAGCTGGGCAAGTTTTCAGTGCAACACGGTTGTTTTTTTCATTAGAAACCACACATTTGTCAAAGCTGAAATGTTTCATAGCTCTGTACCATTTAGACAGGCTTTTGCCAAAAGCTGGGCAGACTGTGGATGGCAGCCTGCCTAATGTCCTCACCCTTTGCCTAGCAGACGGCCCCAGAACCCAGGTTCCCAGGATGTCTGCAGGATGTCAGCTCCAGGACGGGGCTCGGCGTGTCCCAGCTCTGGGCCAGGGCTTGGCATGTCCAGCTCCATGCCTCACAGCAGGCAGCAGCAGACACACTGCACTGTCCCACACTGGTGGGGGTACACCAGCTCCAGGCACCTCACATGGGACCCCAGCCGCAGGAACCCCCCTGTCTCTCCCCACCTCTGTTCCGTGACATCTCTCGGCTGCTGGAAAAGGCTCCAGCATCCCCCCCAGAGCTGGAGCAGTGCGGGGAGTGTCAACTGACAGCTCTGCTTTGTTTCAGGGGAAAAAAGAGAAACACAATCCCTTCTCATCTTCTCTGGTGGCCTTGCTTAGCTTCTCAGTGCCTCGGTTTGCCAGCTCCTGGGATTGTAAAGCCCTGTAAAAGACTGGGAGATCCTGGCATGGTGAGAGGAAGGTAAGAACGGAAGCAATGGCAGCTGGCTCCCAGGCCCTCAAGCATCTCCTGGCCCAGTGCTGCTCTCTCCCCTCCTCCTTGCTCGTGGCCGTGTGCGTGTGCTGACTGCACGTCCCCCCCCTCCAAGGCCTGTCAGTGTGCTCTCCTCTCCTGCTTTCCTGGTGTGCTGCAGCCATCCCTGCCCTGGCCAGGCTTCCTTCCTCCAAGTCCCTGCCCTGCAAGGCTCACATGCAGCCATGCTCAGACTGAAAGAGGTGACAGTCCCCGGTGCACCATCTGTGTCCGTGAGCTTTTTCCACCCAGGAGAACCCTTTGCTCTGGGCACAGATTATCGTCAGCTCAGCAGAGCTTCTACTGTCCAGGAGCCTGCAGAATGCAGGAGTATAAATTCTGCACAAGAAGAAAACACTTTTATGTTCCCCAGGACGCCAGCCAGGAGCAAGGCGATGGCCCCACGGAGAAGCTGGGCACTGCCTGTTGGCTGTGCAGGACACTGGGCTTACAGCAGTGCCCGTTCCCAAAGCATCACTCAGCAGAACTCCCCACACCAAGTGGATTATCCCCATTTGCTTGGCCTGATTTGTTTTTAACAAAACTGTGCTGCTGGCTGTTTATCGCTTCATTTTCCTCCAGGAGATGAGGCAAGCGAAGGAGATCAGCCAGAATAAAACATGACCTTTATGGGCTGTGCTGTGGGCTTGGACTTTCCACCTACTGCCTCTGTGTACCAATGGGGTCTGAGATGAGCAGATGCCAGGTGCCGCGTTTGGTGCGGGCAGAGGAGCAGCATATGTAGCTCTGAGCTCAGGCCCACGGGATACTCCCCAGCGTGTGCTTGTGACACCCACCCGGAGCCTTTCTGTTCCGCAGCACAAGTTGCTTCCCCACACCCAGCAAATTGCTCCTCCTGTCCCCCTGCGACTCTCAGCTGAGGAGGACTGAGAGCTTGTGGGGGATCACTGCTCCCAAGACGCTGTTTCTGGGTCACTGTGAGGACCCGGCAGGAGGGACAGCCTCCCTGGTGGTGCTCAGCCTCCAGCCTGCTGAATGCCAGCAGCACCCCTTGCTTGAGGCACCCCGGGGACTTGGCTGTGCTGGGGGGTGAAGGCAGGGTCTGCAGCCCGCAGAGCATGAAGCACAGAGCACCTCCCCATGGGCTCCTCCTGTGCCACACACATATATGAGTGGTCATTCCCCCCTGCAGGGGACAGCTGGCCAGAGGGAACAGTGCTGTTGTGGTGAGGGGTATGGCTCAGGCGTAGAAGTGAAGTTGCAAGGGGAGGGGATGAGGAAGGCAGGGCTCTCCCCACGCTATGCGTGCACCCAGCAGACAGCATGGCACTACAGGGTGTGGACCATTGGGCTGGGGCATTGGTTCCTGCTTGGTCCTTTATGCCCAGCACTTCTGCAGCAACACTCCCGGCCTCCATTTTCTCAGAGAGGGAGTGTGCTATTTCTCCTCCAGCTCCAAGCTATTCTACCCATTGACCCCTTAGACTTGGCACTGTTTGGTGTCACTCTTCTGAATGCACAGTTCCAACAGATAGCCTTGAGACCCAAAGGGGACTTGCCCACATCCTGTGTGAATGGGGACAGTGAAGGTGGCGGCTTTGAGATTTTGTATAGACAAAGCACTTTTCAGTGTTCTCCCTTATCTCCTGCCTCCATGTTCGGGAAAAAGTCCACATCTTCAAAATAGCCCAGTTGAAGCACCAGGAAGGTTGTGCTCTCTCCCCACCAGACTCCTTGTGCACGACAAACGGAAGAGATTTTTTGTTAGCTCTAAAGAATCCTGGTTCAGGACAGAGGAGAGCCTTGGGGCATGCTCAGGGGAGCAGGCGAGCCTGCAGATGTGCCTTGCCGGCTCGGGAAGGCAAACAGCTTCCCAGAGGCATTTAAGGACAGCCCAGGAGAGCAGTGGAAAGACAGCTATCCTGGAAGACTGCGCTGCGTCCCTCCTCCTTTTGTTGAGCCCCCAGCAGGTAGTGACATAACCAAGCAGGTCTGTTCCAAATGACATTTTGGAGGATGCCTCCTCTGAGTCAGGCTGCAGAAAAACACTGATGCGGAGTCTTGAAGGACAGTTTTCGTGCCTGTGGGGGAGGCAGACTCATCCCGTCCTTGGGCCTTGCCTGACAGACTGAGTGCTGAGTCCCCCAAGGACATCCCTGCTGCCCTTCCCTCTCATCCACAAAGCCATGAAGGCTGCTAGAGACTCCCACAGCAGCTAAATCTGAGGTCTCCTTTCCACGAGATGCCCACCCAGATGTACCTTGTGCACCTCTGACTGCAGTGTTCCCATCCCATCATTTTCGCCCTGTTGCCAAGGCGCTCGGCTCTGCAATGACTGTTGCATGACATGAGACCCTAGATACTGCCTATCAGATTTCCTATGAGCAGCAGAGAGCAATGAAAACAGAGATCAGAGAGAGGAGAGGGGCCTAACCTGCTAATTACAGCACCTGCTGGCAGTTGGGTGCTCCTGCCAGGGGTTAGATGGCAAAATAGGTTTGTTTGGTGGGAAGAGAGGTGGTGAAACAAGATTCGCTGGGGCCGGGAGTGGTGGTGAAACAGTCTTACAAGGAAGGAAGAGGGCAGACTGGTGGGGTTAGAAACTGGAAGGTTGCATCATATGATCCTGCTGGCCTGGCTCTACCCCCTTCGGACGGACGGTTCTACGGAGCAGCACAGTGTCTCCATCATCACCCTTCTGTTGCCTCTGTGCTCATCTCTGTGCAAATTGCACTGTTTTCTTCCTCCCGCCGTTCTGCCAGGGTGATTTGTGTCAGCAGGGTCTCTGGCCAAGGTGATTGCCGCAGCCTATTTTTGGGCCTGCCCTTGAGAGCTGCAAGCCAGGAAGGTGGAGCCCAGCTGTTCGATGTCCATGCCCTGGAGAGGCACTAACACCTGCAGTTCGTACTGGCTGCTCTGCAATGCCTCGCTAATTGCATCAGGGTCATTAAATAGCACAGCGGCCATGTGCTGAAGGGCTGCCTGCTGGCTCCCAGGGTGCTCGGGAGGGGGCACGGGGGCTCAGCTGTGCTCAGGCTGCAGGAGGTGGGAACATCTCTGTTCAGGCTCTGTGACTTTGGCTCTGAAGGTGGTCTCTGACTCAGCTCGGCTGCTGCCTCCCTGGGATATTTGTTTGGCTCCCAGAGGCAGCAAGGAGTTCTCAGGTGCTGAGCATCTCAGAGGTCCCAGCTCTGCTGAGTCTCACCCACTCCCTTTGGGTCATTTTAGCTATAGATGGAGATTCCAGGCACGGGTCTGCACCCAAATGTACGTACATCCCACCCTGAACATGGAGCTTGATTCTCCCTCTCTAAAAATCCTGATAGCATCCCACTACCATACCCACCCCCAGAGCTGCCCCTTTTACTGCAGCATGGTGCTGTCCTGTTGCTGGGCCCCCCTCGATCTTCACATCCTGTTGCCCACACGCCCACATGCGGACCGGGCTGGAGCGCAATTAGCACCCCACAGCTTTGCCTTCCAGACCAACCCCATGCGGTGAGCACCAGCGCTCCCTCCTTGAGCATCAGTCACCCTGCTGTCCCAGGATGAGATGTGAACTCCTCCTCCATCCTATGACGTGTTGCACCCTTCCCTGCCTTACCAGGATCTGCTCAAACCTCTTGTGTGCACTGGAACCTTTTTGCCTTGCGTCACCCTGGCCGGCCCAAGGGCCCACTGTGCCTACATCCCGGCAGCCACTGGATGGGGTAGGATGTAAGAAGCAGACAAACACAGCACTCCCCCCCATAATTTCCCTGCCCCGAGCCATTTTCCCTGAGCAAGGAGCATTCTGCAGGGTGTATTTTCAATCGGTTTCTCATCCGAAGTCCGTGTCAACCTGCTACGATGCCCTCTCTCAAGGAGTTCCACAGCACCACAACACACTGTGTGAAAAATTGCTTCCCTCTGTCTGCTTTGAAGATGACTTTTATTGACTTTGCTCCGTGCTGCTGTTTGTCAGCCGGGAGAGGGAACGAGCAATTCCATCCACCATCCCTGTGCTGTTCATCTTTTTCTGGATCTCTCTCAACTATCCCTCAAGCATCTCTTCTTGCTCTGGCTGTTCATGAGGGGTTCAGTTGTATGTTGTATATGTGAGAAACGCTGTGGCCCGCAGACTTGCCCGAGTGAAGCTGTAGCTTTGTGATACCCTCCAAATGTTGCTGAATTTATCTTTTCAGCACACCTGCCAAGCTCAGAAATCCCGTTTCCCCTATTCTAATGAGGCCAAGTATCAAACACTCCCTACTCGCCAAATAAGTGCTTGAGAAGCGGGGAGTGAACCCACACCTCCTGGTCCCCGTCTGAGGATGCTTTGCTTAGGTCACCCGACCAGCCACCCGGAGCCTATCTTGTCTCCGCAGTCACTGACCCCAAGATGTCTCTGAGCATCTCCTGGTGATGTCGCCCGGCTGGATGCCTGAAAAAAGCTAACAGGAGAAAAGTCACATTTCACAAACAAGAGAAAGGAAAGGAGAGAGGGAGGGCTGCAGCTGGGCCAATGGGACTACATGTGCAGACGTAAGGGTGGGCAGAAGTCCCAGGAAAGCAGCCATTGTGCCGGCCTGGACAGGGGGCTCGGCTCACCAGAACTGCCCAGAGCAGAAGCACCACTGGGGACTCTGGCAGCTGGAGTTGGTGCTGGGCCCTGGGGCACCGGCAGGAGCAGGGCAGGAGGGGAGGAACTGGGATCACCTCCAGACCCAGCCCACGTGCTGTGTGCAGCCAGGGGGATGCCTGCGTCGCCAGGAGAGAGCCCTCAGACCCCAGGGTTCAGTGGTGCTTAACGTGCCATAAGCTGGGACCGGTAGGAGCGCACAGCATGCTCCCAGCCACTGAAGCAGGTGGGGGGGAGCAAGGCAGACTTCCCATCCTGCTCAGCCCTGTCCCATACACACATTTCAAATGAGAGCTGCAAAGGCCTCAGTTCCCCACGCCAGCTCCCCTCCCTCAGCTCTGCTTCTCTCACTCCCTCCGCAGCTCAGCCCCGCATCCAGGTTTACATATAAATAAAGAGCGAGTGTGAAATCCACCCTGGGGTCTCTCCCAACTCCCACTTGGCTCCCTAATTGGAAAGTCTGCCAGCAGGAGATATTGCAGCGAGCTAAATCAGAAACAAGCTCCCTTTATCCCAGGCTGTGATGGCGGGGTGGGGTCAGTTCCCCAGCCCCATCCACAGGCTGGAAGGACACCGAGCAGGTTTGCACAGCTTCAGCTGGGCTCTGGTTTTCCATTGGGCTCCTGGGGCTTCACCTGGAGGGAAGGGACAGGGATGTGTCAGACAGCGGAGCCCCAAGGGGCAGGGCCAGCTTTGTGCTCTGCCCTGCAATGTGGCCAGCTGGTGCCAGCAGGGAGGGACAGCAGGACAGAGCTGCCATCAGCGCTCAGCACAGGGTGGGTGCGCAGCTCCAACATCCGCACCTCCAAAAACACGGTCCTGATTTGGGGCTTCCCCGCTTTGTTCAGTGCACAGACAGCACCCATGGAAACGCCGCCGACCTACATGGACGTCCCTTCCTTATGATCATTCAGCCCAGAGAACTGTGAGTCAGAACCTCATCTGCAACACCACCTGAAGGGAAAGGCCGCCCCTCGCACCTCAGCTCTGCATTTCCACGTTATTTCCAATGTTAATTGCAGGAGTCACTGTTTGAAAGGATCTGATGTTGTGTTGCAGGACGTTGAGGTGGATGTAACATCCAGGTAACAGGTAGGGTGAACTTCAGACAAAGATTTCCTTTTCTGACCAGGTCTTTGGGGGGAAAACAACACCGACTGAGGAAATACTGTCTTATTGCTCACGCTGTCCGTATGAATTAATCGAGGGGCACAGCAAATGGCTTACACAAAACCCCAGCAAACTTGGCACTTTGGTCATGGCATTCGGAGCAAAGACAAGGCAGTGCAGTGCACTCACCCACATCTCCTGCACACACAAACACCCCTGCTGACCTTTGGAGAGATTCTCCTTATCATCCCCATGATCTGACCCTATAAGGCTGAACAGGAGCCTGCAAAGTTACTGTTACAGCTGCTGGTTGAGTACTGCAGACTCTTCCTTTTAATAATCCTTCATCCTGGAGGCACAGAGAAACTAATCTGGATTACCTATTTCTACTGTTCCATGGGAGAAAAAATCTCTCAGGGTTTCCAGTCCTGTGGGCCCACTCTGAGGCAGTGGCCCTTGGGAACATCCCCTTGTCTTCCTAATTTGATTTAGGTTGCTCCCTTGTCAGGCCCTCCCAAGACTCACATGTATTTAGGCAGGCCATGATGTGGGCTCCAAACACACACACTCTAGCTAGGAATGTTCATTATCCTGTTGCAGCAAACCACCCTCAGACCCAGGCTTGCAGCAGAGGATTACAGCTATTTAGCAGTGGCTTGTTAGCAGACGCCTTAAGGAAATACAGACAGCGTGATGCTGACCCACAGATGGAACTGGAAATGCCTTCCTGGTATGATACAGACAGGAGCTCTTGACTTCAGAGCATCCCTTGTCAGGTTTTATCCAGTCTATGTCACTTCAGGTCAGAGGATTCAAACAGGAAAGTCCATTTGCCTTCACCAGAACTGGAGCAAGCCTTTGGCTCCAATCACCCACCGAGCTGGGAGTCTCAGAGCTACCAAGGATGTGAGCTTTGCCACCTGACCAGTTCCAAGACTGTGCATACAAAAGCCCCATGCTCTGCCAGTTGTCCTAGCCCCCCAGTTCCCACTGGTGACCGCTGTTGGTGAGGTGGGGTGTGCAAACCTTCAGCAGCACTCAGTGCAAGGTCTTCACTGTGCCATTTGCCTGCCTTTGTGCGACTTTGTGTCTCACAACACCCATCCATAGTTCCTCACCCTGCCACCTGCCTGGCTTTGCAGTGGGGACAGCACCCACACAGGTCAAAAACTATCGGGGTTCCCAGGTCATCCAAAGGACAGTGATGGGCTGGTTGGTGACTGCGCTGCACAGAGCTCCCCAGGGCTGGGCCCTAACACCATGGTTTATCTGGGGTCGGAGGATGGCTCTGGAAAGATGGCTCTGATGCAAGAGCCATGGCTCCAGCTCTGATGCAAGAGCCATGGCTCCAGCTCTGGTGTAGAGGCAGTTTTTCCACTAAAACAGTTTGAGTCCTCCCAGGAGCAATTTAGGGCTTCCACACTGGGGTTGCCACCGAGGAGTTTGCACAGCTCTGACACAACACTCAGGACTTTACCAACCTTACCCAGCCAGACCCTCACAGGTTTTGAGCAAACTGAGCAATTGAGCAAATGTGGTCTTATTCCAGAGTCCGCTCCACACCCAAGAAGGAAGAGCATCATCTTGTCCACACAAGACTTTCCAGAGATGCCAGAGTCTCACGTAGGAGGACCATCCCCAGGGAATCCTGTTTACTTCCACTCATGCATCCTGGTGGCTCCTTACTAAGGCCCAGCCCCAGTCCAAGAGCCTCTCCAAAGAGTGAGGATTAGTGCGATAGATCACTCAGCCCAACTACAGATGGATGATGCACAAATTTATTCCACAACCTACTCATGGAGAGGAGCAACCTGGTTTTGTGACCCGCTCCAGAAGGAAGGATGCTGGTGGGTGTACCTGAAGCCTTCAGCTTGTTCACTAAACCCAGAAAGACCAAAGCACCAGCTCGTCCCCAAAAGTTGCATCATGTTGGCCGTGCTGCAGTTTGGCATTTCCCAGGAAAAGCAATTCAGGTGGGGCCAGCAGTGTGTGAGCTCAGAGCTGGCTGTCACAAAAGCTTTTCCAGCTGCCTGCTGAGCCTCTCCTCCTTCCCAGGAGCAGCTGCCCCACCAGCCACCCCCATTTCATGCTGGGATCCGGACATGGCACCTGGAGGCTGCCCCATCCCTCCTTCTGTGCTGAGTGATGCACTCTGTGAGCTTTTTCCCCCATGGCATGCAGTGAAGCTCCTCACCTGCTCTGGTGAGACAGGACTGCAGGTGAGGTGAGTCTGGATCGCTTCAGCTCTTCTAAAACACACGCTGAGCTCCAGCCAGCCATTCTGGGCTCTGCCCTCACTTTTTCACAGAACCACAGGCTGAGTTTGGTAGGGTTCTCTGAGGTCCAAACTGCTCAAGCAGGGTGCCCAGGACGGTGTCCAGGCAGCTTTTGTAGATCTCCAAGCAGGAAGACTCCACAGCCTTTATGGACAACCTGTGCCAGTGCTCAGTCCTCTGCACACCCTCTGTTAGCATCTCCTGCAGCACGGAAGGCAGTGGTTCTCCACTGCAATATATGATTGCTAAGAAGTGGTGTAGTCAGGTAGCTGGAGGGCAGTCCTCTCTGCTCCGTGTGGGTGAGCTCCTCTGATGGGGTCTATCTGCAGTCAGCGTTGTTCTTGCTGAGTACACAGGCTGTTTTGGAAGTCCCAGCCATACATCCCAGCCACGCTGCACTCAAGCTGACCAACGCTCTCTTCCAAGTTTCAGCTCTCACTGCAGGCCTGGGTGTCTCTGCTGCCTCAGAGCAATTTTGGAGCTGGTGAGGAAATGGTCCCCAGGCAGTTCCAGGGGCTGCTCCCAGGGGTCAGAGGTCGGCCTCCTTCCCCGTGTGCGGAATTCAGCTCCTCCAGATGGGACCTCCAAGCAGCTGAACGGCTCCTTTCTCCCAGGGCACCCCGGAGCAGAGATGACCTCCTCCAATGACTGCCGACTAGAAGTGCCCCACAAGTTAAAAGCAGCCTGTCTCCATATGCCGTCCTTGCCATGTGGCCCTGGAAGCATTCCTGAGGCCCAAGGCTTGCAGAGGCAGCCAGCACCCTGCCCCACTGCACCCGACCTCTACGTCACCCAGCTTGATGGGTGCTCCCACCTGAGCCACAGCCCCAGGCGGATCCCAGCCCTCCTCCCACCTTGCAGCCCCCTGCTCCATGTACTCAGCTGTTCTGCTGATACGGTGCCAGTCGCAACACATGCGATCCAAGCCTTCGAGATCTTCCACAAGCTCGAACAACTTTACATTAGCACATTGTCTACAGCCTCAAACCCACCGGCTGAGACCAGCAGGGCTTCTATGAAATACCTGGTAAGGTGAGTGGTAGTTTTACATGGCACAGAATGAAATGGTGGAGTCTGTCCACCCTTCCAGCTCCCACTTGTTTCCTGGCTGAACACGAAAGCTTAAGGGTAGCATTAGATGCAGTGCCACTTCTTTTATTTCTGTGTCAGCAGGACCTGGAGAGAATGCTTTCCTCACAGCCTCCAGCATCGTTTGTGGGGATGCGGCTCCCGATGGCAGCTGTTAACATTGCTGGGAGTTTCCACCAGCATATCCAACACGAACCCTTGGTTCGTTTCTGGGAGTTTCCCTTCTCTTACAAAACTTTTACTATTCTGCTGGTAATGGAAAATCAGCCAGAAGAGAGGAGGTAAGAGTGATCAGCATCTTCATGAATCAATTTCTGCAACGTGTTTCAAGTTGGGACTACTCCCTTTCTCCCAGTGACTAATTCCTTCTCTTTCTTCCTTATGAAGCCACGTTTGTTTCCTCCGAGACCACTCTCCATCCCACCCCTTCCCCAGCTGCCAGGCATGTGATCTGGAAGCAAATCTGGAACATCACCTCCAGGAAGCACACCTGCACAGAGTCCTGGCCCCAGGTCTCTCCTCCCCAAGGCTCCTGCCCATCCACTGTGTGCCAGCAGCTCTCAGCCTGCTCTTGGCTGGGTGTCCCTGCCACGTCCCTGTGAGTTGCCTGTAAGGTTCCAAGGACATCACTCAGCTCCCCCCAGGTGAGCCATTCACCTTGATCTCAGTCCTGACCTTTGCAACAAGCCCCACAAGCACTGGCGGGGCTCCTTGAGGGGCTCAGCACCACGGCAGAGTGGTCTAGCTTGGAATCATCTCCTACCTTTGGGAAGTCCCATGGGTGGGGTGCCCTGTCACTGGGCCCAAAAAACATAACCAAGGCTGTCTGTGTGCCTCCCACCTGTCCATCTCTTGCGATCCGGCTGCAGGTAGCTCCCAGCATCTCCTCTCCAATAGGACCACAAGCCCACACTGCATCCCTCTGTGAGGGAGGTTCGCAGACCATCCATCCCAGCCCTGCTCTTCCTGGCCCGCTTGCTGTCCCACTCGTCCCACTCAATCCAGACATGGGCACCAGCTCTGCCCACGCTGTCCCTCAGTGACCAGCCCCTGAATGTGCTCCATCACCTCCTGCCTCCCCTTCCCTTCTCCTGCCCCAAAGCCCTGTGTTCAAGGCTGGCCCTGCATCCACCACAGGGCTCCAGCATCACCATGGGGTTCTGGTGTCACCAGAGGGGTCTGCATCACCCGGCCCCACAGGAGGACATGGCTGTGCCCCACAGCTCCACACGCAGCCTGAGCCCCACTGCAGTCAGCTCCTCCCTCAGATGGAGGCCTTCCCAGGATGCTGCGGGGATGAGCACCGCCAATAGCATGACGTTCCCAGAGCAGGTAACGTCCCCCTAATTAAGATAAATACTAATTAAGTCTGGGACTTTCAAAGAAGCCCTGGGAGCAGAGACTCCAACTCCCGTTGAATTTCAATGGGAATGAGACACCTGACTCCAGAAAAACCCGGCCTCTGATATTAAGCTTAAATGGGCCCTTCTCTAACGTTGATATATTGCCGCTGCAGCTACGAGTGCCTTCCCGTATATCCGAGCACACATCGACGTTCTGGAAATGCTAATGAGCAGCTTCAGGAGGGCAGCAGAGAACAGGCTGGGCGTCAGATGCCCCATCGCCCTGTGCCGTTAGCTGGCAGCAGATCGTGCGCGCGGCAGCAGCGGAGCCCTGGGTGCATTGTGCATCCTCACTGCGGGCAGGGCTGCCTCCCCTCCTCATCCTCCCTGGCTGTGGAGTGCTCATGCTGGCCGGCCCCGGTCTGCACTGTCCAGGGCGAGCAAAGCAAAGAGGCTGCGCACCCCAACCTGCTTGGTGCACAGAGAGATGTGCTGCGAGCAGCTGAGGACCACCAGGCAGCCCCTGCAGGCATGGGAGGCGTCCTTCACCCCACGGGCCTACAGAAGGACCTCGTGGGCGCAGCGGGGGTTGCAGAGGACGTGGCTCCGGGGGCCGCCGGCACCCACGATGCAGGAGCACAGAGCACGCCGTGCGCCGGGGCTACAGAGCCGTGTGGGAAGCCCAGACCAAGGGACCCTGCAGCCGAGCACCACATGTCCAGCTGGCTGCGGCCCAGCATTGTGACGAGCCGCGCTCGCAGGCCGCTTGCCAGCCCCGAGGTCTGACAAACACAACCCCTCTGTCCTCCCGTCCCGCTGCCCCACGCCTGGTTCGCATTAAGCCTCCCTGCCCCCACCAGGCAGGGCCGTGCCGAGGTGCGACCCGCGGGCGCCCTGTGCGGAGCGGGGACCTTCCCCGTCCCCCGTACACTTTAGCAATTAGAGGGTTAAGTTTCCTCCCGGCCTCGCTGCATTAACTGGAAAGGAATGAAGTGTCAGGCATGTTCTCACCACAGCAGGCTGTTGGAAAGCAACTCCCTTCTCCACGCACACACACCTCCCACTGCTGCGACCAAATTATTTTCTATCCTCCAGAGACCCAGTATGCCAGACAAAATCTGCAGCATGACTCTGATTCATTGCAAAAGGATGCAGATGTAATATTCCCTTTTTCGCCGGGCTCCTCGCACGCTAATTCGCGCGGCGTCGCGGCGGTTCCAGCTTTACAGCTCTGCTCTGCTCGGCATTATTTGTTCGGAGCGCTCCGCCGCCCCGCGCTGACCCCTGGCCCCGTCCTTTCTGCCGGCACCGCCGAACCCCGGCGGCTCAGCCTCCCGTCTCCCGCCCGCAAATAGGCGGCTCTCCCCAGCGCGCTAATTAGCCGAGTGTTTGGAAGTAAATAGGTATGATTGGTGGTAATTTCCTGGCTGAAGGGGTAATTATTTGTTTCAAACGGGCTGCAAAATAACCCCTGTAAGGTGAGATAGGAAACTAAATTCAAAAGAGGTTTCCTATTCCCACTAAGCAGGATTGAAAACTGGTTTGAAATTCCTTTTTTTATTTATAGTACATGGTATCCATGGAAACCTACAGAGGAGGTCATGGTAGCTAGGCCTCCGCTTCACCCTGCTCAGGGGATTACCGTTGCACAGTGGTACGCAGCCGTGTAAGAAAGTAGATTCACAATTCCCCTCCAACAGCCCCCCCGGCCCTGCCCGCGCCTCCCCGCAGGGCAGCCGGCATCCTGCGCTCCGCTGCAGCTCCTCACTGCGTCCCCTCTGCGTCCCCGCTGCATCTCCGCTGCGGCCACAGCTGCATCCCCTCTGCATCCCCTCTGCATCCCCTCTGCATCCCCTCTGGGCTCCCGTAGCGAAGGAGGAGCCGGGAGGGATGCTGCAGACGGGGCCGCCATGGGGCCCGATCCAACCCCTGGGTGAAGGACTTCTCGCCTCCAGGAGCCGCCGAGGTCCCCGTGCAGGAGCCTGCAGACAGGGGCGGCCGCACACTGCAGCCTGATGTATCAGGTCGGTGCTTTTTGTGCTGGAGGTAAAGCCCAGCTGCAGCCCGCCCTGCAGCCAGCACGGCATGCAGTGCAGCAGTGGGCGCTCGGTGCCAGCTCGCTCCCCGTGCCACGAGGGTTGGATCGTCCCCTGGAGCTGTCCTCAACCCCCACCACCCCCGCAGCAGTCCCACAGTGCTGCGCGACACTGTGACCTTCATTCCTTCCCTTCTCCCTCCACGCTGCTGTCCCTTTGCCAGCGCACGCTGCTCTGCACCTTTATGGAAAACTGGAGGCTGAGAGCATCCAAATGGGGTGAACACAAAACTGTCCTTCTTAGAAATGACTCCGATGCTGAAGCCGTCACAGGCGCGGCAAATCCAACTGCTCTTATTGACCACCTCTTTTGGTACGTCACCAAAAGCACCATCCTGGCACAGCACCCCGAGCTGCTCACCCCGCCGTGTGCTCACCCCACGGCCAGTGGTTCTCCAGCGCTAACCACACTTCTGTGCCTACCACGATGCGCTCTCCGCTATAGCAAGTACAGTCAATCAATCTCTCCTCCTCCAATGAGCAGAGGGGAAGTGATGTTTTCCATGCTCCCCCAGCTCTCCACTCCTCACGCTCTCCATCAGGCGCTCAGCAAGTTCACAAGGGCAGCCAGCGCTCGGTTTCCTTGGTCACGCACAGCAGCTTGCCCTCCTGGAGTAATAAAAACAAATGACACGTCGTTGTTTGTTGTCAGGGCCCTCCGTGGAGAGAGAGTTTGGGGGAAGGAAGTGTTTGTGGGTCTGAGTTCCCTCTTGAAGAGGTGGAGGAGAAGTTGTCGTTAGATGGTATTTGTCGATAGATGTAATGGTGGTCAACTGAAGAGGATGAGCAAGGAGTTAGAGGTGCTGAAGGCTGCAGAGCCGAGAGAGGAGTGTGCCCACGTGTAGGGCTGGGGCTGCAGGAAAAGGGCTCTGGGTGTGATCATGGGAGAGGTGGGACCAGGGGCTGTCCATGCCATGTCCCGGTTCTGCTGCTGATGGACGTGTCTGGGTCACAGCCTGGAACGTGGCACTGAATGCAGAACAGAAGGGCTTTCATTGTAGGATGCCACTTGTGGTGCGATTAACCCCCATGTGACCATAGCGAGGGTCTGCCCCGCTGACACGGTCCCCCCACACCGACATCGCCGTGTGCACTCAGATATCTGCATGCATGGGCACAAAGCCTGTGTCGTTCCCACATGTCCTCAGTGCGTCCCAGCACACAGCTGTGCCCCCAGACAGCGGGACAGGAGCCCAGGGCCCTGTGCAGAGCCCAGGCTGTGTTTTTTGGGGGTGGCGAGGTCCTCCCACCGCCTGCAGAGCTTCGCAGTGACCCAGCCAGCCCTGCCCGCCCCACAGCCCAGCACCCCATGAGCACCCCGCTGCCGGCCCCGAGCGCTCCGCAGGCGGCCAGCCGCAGCACGCCGTGCCTGCAGGACCTCACCATCTGGCTGCTGATTCAGCCGCCAGCCCCCGCTCAGTGACGCTCCGCAGGAGGGAGGGTTTGCAGCACCTTTATCTTTAGCTGTGTTTCTCCCTTTTTCTTTTTCCCCCCCCTTTTTTTTTTTTTAACTGGAAGATATCCTGCCCTTCTTATAGCTCTAAAGTGATTGGATGATAGTGTACGGGGCTCCCCCATGGGCAGGTGTGTCAAGGAACCCAAAGGAGAAGCTTCCAGCTTTCACAGCCCTAAAGATCATCCCGTGAAGCCACTCATAAAATTGAGGTGGGTTTTGGGTTTGAGTCCTGAGAAGCTTGGAGCCATCCTCAGTGCCTTGTGGTGTACGTGGAGCCTCCCTGTTGCTGTGCTATAACATCTGCTGGGAACAGGGAATGCTCCCCAGGTAGACATATCCATGCAGGTTTGGAGGCCACAGCCGTGGCAGTGGACGACCAGCTGTGCTCACTACTGCAGCATTTAGCTGGCTCCTCGATATGGAGCTGGATCGCTTTGGTCAAATTCTTCCCAATAAGCTGCAGAGCCACCTTCCCAAACATTTCTGCAGGATTTATGAGGGCTGGGTCCACTCCAGTTCTCTTTCTGCATCAAAGTGATGATTTAACTAACTGATGATCTAATTTCAGGCTGGAACTGAAACTAACCTGCCGATTTGCGAATCTGACCTCAGTACAGATTAACAGCAGTGGCAGTTAGCATTAGTTCAACAGCACTCCTAACGGCTTCTGCTTTGGTGATGCCTTCCCCAGCTCTGCTCCTGCTTTTCTCAGTGTATCGATGGCACGGTTAGCGGTGAGCAGGGATGGGCTGTGCGCAGCTCCGAGCATCTCCAGGGGGTGCCCCTGGCTGCAGATGTCACTGTCACAACCTTTGGCAGCAAATGCCAGCTTTGAAGCAGGCAGGGGAGCTGATCGCGCTGGAAAATACCGCGGGCAAAACAAGGGAAGGTTCCGCTCTGCGGCAGCTCCAAGGTCACACGGACGCATGGGTCAGCAGGAGATGGAGGAGGTGGGGAGCGGCTGCGTGGGGGCTGCTGCTGCCCGGCGTGGGCTGAGACCTGCAGTGCTGGGGCAGCTGGCAGCAGCTTTGGGGATCTGCTATCCATAATGCCGTGCCTCGCTTACGAGCACGTGCATTGCTGCAGATATGTGCACACACTTACATTTGTGCACACACACTCCTGCTCGCACATCCAAACCCACTTTATACACATAAACACCCACATGGATGTGTGTGCCTGCAGTTGTCCGTGGAAGCTGTGCCTGCAGGCTTGGGGCTGCAGCTGTGCCCTGTCCTCCCAGGACCCCACAAATCTCCATGCTGGATGGCAGCTCCCGGCTTAGTCCATGCCCAAACCAGGGGTTCGCAGAGCCTTCCACCAAGCACTGGACCCCACTAAGCGGGACTCACCACTCAGTCTGCCAGTCCTGCTGCAGAGCTGCCTCCTGGCATTGCAGCCAGGTTTGCCTGTCTGCAACTGGAAGGAACCAAGCAGTGCAGTGGGCCCTGCACGAGCTGCAGCTGCAGGAGGAGCACAGGCTGCAGGAGGGGAGAGCTCAGCACTGTGCAAGTCCGCACACGCATGGCCGGATCCTGCCAGCAGGCACAGCATCCTGGCTGATTTCTGCTTGCAAGTGCCAGCGTTGCTTCCCCATGCCAGGCTGGGGTCACCCTGTGCAAAAAGAGCCTGGCTCAGTCCCCACTGCTGCCCCAGATCCTATGCAGCTGCACTACTGGCACAAAGCAGAAGCACAGAGCCTGCCATGGGGCTGGGTCCTGCTGTGGGGCTGGGTTCTGCCAGTCCTGCCATAGGGCTGAGTCGTGCCACGGGGCTGGGCCCTGCGTGGGCAGCAGGCAGGCTTCTCCCAGTGGGGCTTTTGCAGCAAAGCACCGAGAAGGCGAAAGCAACTCAGGCTGCAGAGATCGCCGCTGGGGCGGGGGGATGGCTGCGGGCTAATAATATTCCATGTCTCATTATGCCGCGTATTAAGCTGAAATTTGCAGATGCTCTAATCACCGCGAGGCATTCTGCGCACACAGCCTCTCTGCAGCCCGGCAGCTCTGTGCAAACACCGGAGGAGCGGCCCCGCTAACTGTCCTGCCACATGGTGTCCTGGAATCTTTACAGACCATTTCACCTTCACAAATAGCCTTGGAAATGTCGGCGCACCGACAGCCCCCGCGGTCGGCAGATAGTGCAGCAGCCCCCTCACAGCTCCCCGGCCCCGTGAGCCTTTTCCCATCACACCATGCAAATGGCTCTCCGGAATTTGCACCGGCACCGGGCGAAGCGCCGCGCATCCATCGCGCTCCGTGCCCCGGGCTCACAGGGACGTGCGCTGCGTCGTACGGAGGGTGAGGAGAGCTCCTGCCTGAACCGCTCGGGGCTTTTTGTCCCTCTCTGCGTCTCTCTCTTTCTAAAATGGTTTTCTTTTCTTTCCCCAGATCCCTGCCCTTCGCCCCCACACGTGGGAAGGAGCCGAGGGGAGCGGTGTGGGCGGTGAGGAGTTAATGGCAACCCGTCCCTGCTGCTTTTTCCAGGCCTGGCTGCACCATCCCTCTTGGCAGGGGCTTCAGCCGTGAGGCTGAGCCGAGCGTGAGAACATGGAGAGCCCCCGCACTCTGTGGGGAGCAGCACCCAGAGCAAGGCAGGGAGGCAGCACTGCAGCCAGAGGGGAAACCCTCCCCTCTACAGCTGCACCGCTGCTCCGGGCATGCATGTGTGTGTGCACATTCACTGCAGTTAGTAATGGGGAGGAATGTCACTCTGTTTGTGCAGGCAAAAGGTGAGGTGTGGGGATGGCCCTGCTGCCCACAGCTGCCCTTCGCTCTCTGTCCATTTGCACTTGGCAATCCATCCCAACACCCAACCCAAAATCCTCCACTGGGGTTAGTTGACTTTCAGGGATGGCTCCTGGGGGCCGTGGAGTACAGGTCCCATCCCCACCAGCTCTCTGCCTTCCCATGGAGTGAACCTGGCTGCAACACACCTCTGCTCTGGCTGCAAGGCCCAGCACCAATCTGTACCCAACAGGCGCTGACATTACTGTGTGCAAGGAGCCCTGAGCTCTCAGACGGGGTCCTCACTGAGAGAGGCACTTTCTGCATGGATCACCCCTGTTCAGGCCAATTTGGAGTGCTCTGTGGATCGGTCGATACCACAGTGTGAGCCAGGAGCTGGGCTGTGGCACTGCCAGCTCCTACCACCCATCCCTCTCCTGTCAGCCCCGCAGGCCTGAGGCTCCTCAGGCTGTGCTACCACTCTCCTTGTGTCTCTCCACCCCGGGGGTTGCACGGAAACAGCCCGAGCACCCTCATACCCAGCACTTCGAGAGAGCAACATGCCCCAGCCTGGGCAGCATCGGACCAACGTCTGCTTTGCACAAGCACAGCCCCTGAAAGAAGGGAAAGAAGGGCAGGAATGATGTAAAAGGAGAATAAACCCCTCCTTCTGTAGGGCTGTGTCCTTGCCCAGAGGAATAATTGCCTATCGCAGGAGCTGATGGGGGTGAGCAATAGACCACCTCGAGCAGAGATAGCATCACTTATGAATGCTGCATTCGCCGTCGGACCGTCCGCACGCAGAAACAAGCAGGGGCCGGGGGCATGCTGGCAGTTCTTTCAAAGCCATTAATAGCGCTCTGCTCACGTCCCTTGCAGCCGGCTGTGTGCTGCCAGAGAGCAGCTCCGGCTGTACTGATCTCCAGGCCAGCACCAGGCACTGCCCTTCCCCACCACATCCCACCATGACCAGCAGCTCTGGGGAAGGAGTGCGGAGCTCTCCCCCTTTCCTGCGGGCAGAGACCGAAATGTGTCGGGCTGGAAACCTCCCAAGAGCAGCTCCCTCCTGAGCTCCGCTGCTGCTTCCTGTTCTCGGGGGCAGGAAATACCAAGCAAACAGCTCCATGCATGACTTCAAAACTTCCACTTCCAGCACTGGCTGCAAGGCGAGGACGGAGCAGCCCCCTCTGTCCCCCCGGTTCCCCTCTGCCCCTTGGAGCAGTTCCTTCAAGCCACGAACATGGAGCTCAGAGGGCTGCCAGCCCTGGTGCTCTTCATTTGCTTTTGCTCTCTGCCTCCACTTATGGAGCCAGGCGAATGCATGTATTAATAACTGCAGAAAATGAGGCCGTGCAGTGAGTGGTGCGAGGCTGCCGCATGTTGTGCTTGTGAGCATGGCCGGCAGAGCATAGCCGCTCCCTCGGTCCCCCACTGCTGTCACTGTGGCCTGCACACCGCAAGCTTTGCAAGGGAAAAAAGGTGTGCAGCGCAGAAGTGGAGCCTGGCAGGGGGGTCACCGCCCCACTTGCCCACCACGAGCTCCCTGCACTGCTCAGCATCTCTGCTCTTGGCCCGGGTAGGGATGGAGGCAGCTGCTCCTGGCGCCGGCGCTCATCTCCGCCAGGCGCTGAGCCATCTGCCTGGCAGGGCCAGCCACACCTGCTGGGAAGGAGACAGAAGCTGGGCAACCTCCCTACCTCTGCGGCTTTCCGGCTGGCAGCATCAGCCTGCAGCTCCGGGAGGGCTCGGCTGTGTGCACAAAGAGCGGAGAGATAAAGGAGCGGGGAGTCTGGGCCTGAGATACGCAGCACCCAGCGCAGCACCTGGGCAGTGCATCCCCCCCTGCATGAGGCTCCGGCAGAGCACCCGGGGCACAAGTGGCAGGGCTGCCCTGGGTACACAGCAGTGCTGTGATGCTCACTGTCCCCTGTCTCATTCATCTGCACCAAGAACTGCAGGAGTCAGAGACATGCCAGGTTCATCTCCAGCTCCTTGTGCCCAGGGCCCAGGGGACAGCACAGCACCCAGAGGCCACAGGGCTGGGATACCTCCCCTGACCCTGGCTGGATGGAGGAGTCTCCCGGCCTCTGGGGTGGCAGAAATGATGGAGAGCATCTCCAGACACAGCGCTGTGTCCCAGCCGTGGGACGGGGTGGCTGGCATGGAGAGAAGTCTCCTGCAGCCCACAGTCCTCTGGGTCCCAGTGCCAAAATGCAGAGCTCTTCCCAACCACACCAGGAATGGATCAGACGGGGCCTTCATCTGCAACCCCAGGGAGGCAGGGAGTCAAACTCTGCCTCTGAGGGGGTGGGAATGCAGAAAAGCCATCCTAATGCCTCTTTCCCTCAGCGCCCTCCGGGTGCCATTGGCCAAGGGGTGCCTGCAGGATGCTCGGCCCCTCCTGGGCTTTGCACAAGGGCAAAGCTCCTCCAGGCCCCAGGTGCTGTCTTGGTGGAGCTCCTGGACAATGGAGGGGAACGTGGGGGCACAAAAGGTCTTTCTGGACAGTGGTCAATTGACAGGATGAATTTCACCCATTTCTTCTGGGGACCTCAGGGAAGGGGAAATGTCTCCTGGCCACATCTCCACTGGGCAATGCAGGAGCTGAGGGTGATGCTGACATGCTTCCACGCCACAGACACCACAAGGATGGGGCAGGCAGGCCCCGTGACACCCCATGTGCCCCAGGGCCACAGCCAGTCCTGCGCCGATCACGGGGTGCTCCGGCACGCAGCAGCACATGGCAGGCACGGCCGTGTGTGACAGCCCATCTCGCACTGTCTGCCGGATGCCGGAGCTGGGTGCTGGATGAGACCTGCGGGTCCCACTGCAGCCCAGCCAGGAGCCTCCATTCTGCCATCCCACCCACACCAGAGCGGGGCATTCCGGCTGCTGCCCCTCCCAGCGCCCTCCTCCAGCCGACCTTGACCCGGAGCAGCGCTGGGTGGTGGCCGCAGCGGGACATGAGCTCAGCAGCCTGTCTGGTGGGAAAAACCCCGCGGCAGCCGCTCTGCTTCCTGCCTCCTCCTGCCATCCATTTGGTGGGCGATGCGGCCACGCTGCAGCTTTATCTTGGTTCTCTAAAAGGCTCCCTGGCTGACACGCACACCGTATGGGAGCAGTCAGCCGAGGAGAGCTGTAAATCTCGGAAGGCCTCATCTTGCGGGGCACATTAGCTGTTTTAAACTTGTCAGCTTTCAGCAATGGAAATTGACTGCTCAAAACTGCCCTGCCCTCTGCATCCTGCTGCATGTACGTGGGGGGGAACGTGCCACGTCCTCACAGCGGCCACACAACCCCCATGAGTGTCCTCAGGGACTTTGCCCAGAGGTCCTGTGGGGGCTGTGAGTGCCTCTGAGCCATCCCCTCCCACCCCTCCCCTGCAGTGCTGCCCTCAGCTGGATGGGGAACGTGGCCCCACAGAGCAGCACAGCCTGCGTGAGCCCCTGTGCCAGTCCATTCTGGGTGACATCAGATCCCACAGCTTCATGGAAATCAGCCCCAGCTCCATGGAGTCCTGATGGGATTTAATGCAGCTGTGTGTGTGTGTGTGTGTGTGTGTCAGAGCTCAGCACAGCGTTGCATGCAAAGCCCAGGGACAGCCCAGCTGGTGGCTGAGCCCTCTGAGCTCTCTTGGGGGGGCTTTGAGCATCGGGATGCTCCCATGTGAGGGATGATCCCATGTGGGGGATGCTGCTATCTGTGAGGATGCTCCAGTTTGGGGGATGATCCCATGTGGGGGGCGGAAGCTCTCATAGGGGGGGGATATTCCCACTGGGGGAGATGCTCCTATTCAAGGGGATACTCCCACTGGGAGAAGCTCTCATTTGGGGAGGACGCTCCCAGTTGGGGTGCAGCTCCCACCAAGGCTGCTCCTATCTGAGAGATGCTCCTGTCTGAGGGGACGCTCCCATATGCAGGGATGCTTTCATCTGGAGGATGCTCCCACCCAGGCTGCTCCTATCTGGGGGATGCTCCCCCACAGAGGATGCTCCCTCCACCTTACTCCAGCCCATGAGATGTGTTGGTAGTGAGGCACGGGGGCCAGGGGAAGACAAGCTCTATGTGAGCAGTACTCCCCAAGGCAAACTTCCACTCCTTTCTTTCCCAGAAGTGTGTGTGCCTCCTGCAGTATGCGGCCCGGGCACCCAGGCAGTGCCCCGCAGCAGCTCCTCACCCGCCCCAGAGAGAGACGGCTGCAGCACCGCACGGGGCACCGACGGCTCAGCCCCAGCACAACCTTAGCCCTCACCCGCCCCCCCCCGTGCGTGGGGTCGGGCACCGTGCGGGCAGCGGTGAGAGCCCTGCGTCAGAGCACGCCGCTCATTTCTCTCCTTGGTTACGGAGGCAGCGGGGCGACGGGGGGCGGCGGGAGGTGCCCCCGAGCAGCCGGGCGCGGATGACGCACCGCGTGGTTGGGGGCGGCGGGGGCTGCGGGCACCCGGCTGCCGTGCCCCACTGCCGGCACCGCCGTGCCCCCAGCCCGCCCCGCTCCCTGCCGCGTCCGTCTGTGGCGATGCCCAGAAATAATCTGGCAGCGGAGCAGAGCCAGAGCCGCGTCCACCCACTGCTCCGCGTGAGCGATAGGGAGAGGAGGGCGCGCGCAGCAGCTGGGCCCTCTGATAACGGGGATTTGGGCCCTGTGAGGCTGTGACAAGAGCGGTGCCAGGCACCGGCAGCAGTGCAGCCTCCCATCGCCCCAGGCCCCGCAGCCCACCTCCCTACAGCTCGGCAGGAGGTGCCGGTGGCCCCGCACACGTCCCCGTGTCGCCACTCCATCCGCGCTGCGTCCAGCCTCGGGTGCCCCTGGCCGTGGGGACGGCAGCACCCACATTAGCGGCATGATTTGCAGATCGCCGTTCATGACACGGTGCTCCAGCCCGGCTGGGGCCAGCGGATCGGTTATTATATCGACAGCGTAAACGTGTCGCAAATTGCCTGAATTAGCCGAGTGCCATGAACAGGTTTCGGGATAATGGGATGCGGAGCCCTTCCAGGAGCAGGCGGCTCGCGATGCGGTTATACAGCCCCAGCCCCAGCCTTTCCCCGCTGGAAGATGAGAACCCACCGCTTACAGAGGACAACAGCCGGCGCGTGTGCAGAAGTGCCCGCAGGCAGCACGCAGCTGGGTCAGCGCGCAGGGCTTTGCCCGGAGCCCACCGTGAGCTCCTGGGGTGGGGCTCGGAGCCCTCTGTGGGGCAGCAGAAGCGGTGGGCAGCCCCGGCGCCACGCACAGCCCCACACCGCAGCCATGCGTCAGCCCCGGCTCCGGAAGGGCTCGGCCACGGCGTGCAGCGGCACCGAGGCACCAAAGCGAGACAAAGACAAAGCCGCAGCGGTGGGGAAGGGCCAGGCTCGCCTCCCATACAGGCGCTGCTCCTCAGCTGAGCAGCAAGAAAGCAAAACTGTGAAGTGCCTAAAATTAGAGCTGCCAAACCCCAGCTGGGGAAGCCTGGAAAGATCCCCAGGCCCTGGAGCCTTGGGCGAGCGGCATAAAAGGCAGCGGAGGGGAAGGGATGGGAAGGGAGCTTGGGGACCGCGGCAAGTAGAGCGAGGCACAGCGGGAGCGGGGGCGGCTGCCTCTCCCCTCCCTCCCTCGCATCCCACCGCCTGCTCCTGACACACAGCCCTGTGTGCGCGGGGACAGGGGGTGCCCGCGCTGCGCCCAGCTCAGTGGAGCTGCAGCCCCACCGAGGGGGTATGCCTGGGGGTACCTGTGCCAGCACTGTCCCGGCACCGTGAGCGTGCCCCACTCATGCCCTGCGCCGGGATCCCAAGGGTCCTGTGCTGTGCCCCTGCCACAGACCATGCCACAAAGCCAGAGCTGGGGGACCACCAACATCCTCATGGAGTGGTCACCTCCATACAGCAAACCAGCATGACAGCACTGCAACCCCCCGTTTCCCCTTCTGGACAACCTCCACCCCTCAGCAGCAACCCAGGGAGGCGCAATGGGTGAGCCAAAGCACAGCTGTGCCATCAGCATAGCCTCTGGTGCAGCTCCTTCTGCTGCAGGAGGGGGAGCAGAGGTGGGCGGGATGTCCCACCAGCAGCCCTGGCTGCAGCACACTGCCTGCCCCAACTGCCCCCACGCTGCATGCAGCACAGTTCCACATAGGTACCCAAGCCCTGGAAAAGCAGCGGCTTCACAGGCAGCCGGTGGCTTTGCACTGAATTTGGTTTCCCGGCTCCTATTTGTCATGATCAAAGCGACTGAGGTTTAACGCCAGCTCCACTGAGCTCAAGAGCTGCTATAAAATGGCTGAGTCAAGGACACGTCTGTATCACTTGCCTCAGTAACGGCACAATCACAACAGCAGCTGCACCCCAACATGGTGAGAGCAGAGCTGGTGCCCCTGTCCTGCCTTCCCCAGGGCCAGGACGCAGCCCTGCCTGCTGCAGGGTCAGACCTCCATCCCTTCACTGGGAGTAAATCAGCCCCTGCCTGACGCTTGCCCGTGGCTTCTGGCTGGATGCGGGTGGAATTCCCAAGGAGGACCTGCCTCTGTGTGGGAAAGGGCTGAAATCTGAGGACTAAGTGTGGGATCCGCAAGGAGCAAACACTTCCATGGTGTGCAGGAGCTGCAGACAGAGACGTGGATGTTATTGGAGTGAGGACAGGATAGGATGGGACAGGATGGGAGAGACGGAAGTGTGTGATAAGGTGGCCAGGAGAGAATGGAGTGCAACAGCAGAAGGTGCTATGGGAGAGCTGTGAGAGGAGCACCGGGACAGGACAGGATGAGACAGGAATGGTGGGATGGGCGGGATGGGATAAGATGGCTAGGATGAGATGGGATAAAGCAGAATGGATGGGATGAGGTGGGATGAGATGGGATGGGGTGGGATAGGATGGGATAAAGCTGAGAGGATGAGATAGGACTGAGTGAGGTGGGATAAAACAAAGGAGATGGGATGGGACCAAAGAAAAGGTTGAGATGAGGAGAGGATAAAACAGTGGGGAGAGATGAAGTGAGATCAGGTGGGCAGGAGGGAATGGGGCAGGGATGAGAGTGGCAGGAAACCCCCTCAGAGCCTGATCCCCATGGCACACAGGGGTGGCCCAGGCAGCCCGTGGCTCAGGGCAAAGCGTGCAGCACGCCCTTGCCCAGCAGACCCAGCAGTCCCCGCTGGCCCCATTGCTCTGCCCCACACCCCGCAGGGCCCCGTGCCGGAGGCGGGAGGCCACGTGCACGGCCAGGCACAAGCATCTCACGCTTTCCCATGGGGAAGCGAATTGCTCCCCGGAGCGTGAGATCTGATTAGGTTTGTGACACACCGCAGCGCGGCGAGGACGTGACGGCCGGCCCTGTGTGCGTGTCCAGCACTGCTGGGGGCTCTGGCACAGCGGGGGCAGCGAGCTGCCCCGGGCACCCCCTCCTCCCCTCCATCACTGCTGGTGGGTGCTCGCCAGGCACAGTCACCAGCGCAGGCAGAGCCATAGTGTGTGGCTGCGGACCTCCTTGCTGCCACCTCCAGCCGTGCCTTGGCCCCGTGTGGTGCTGCAGAGCTGAGGACAGGGCTTCTGTTTTAGAGGGGATGGGTCTGAGGCGACCCTGGGGCGGTGGCCCCCAACCAGGCGCAGAGGTGTTCTCAGCAAGGCGGCCACCACACTGTGTGGACCACCAGTGGCCAAGAACAGCTTGCCCAGCCCTGCCTGGGGAACTGGGCGTTACCTGGCTGGGAGAGAAGGCATCTCCAAGGGTCACTCATGGTGACAAACACAACCTGTTCTGCAGTATTCCTTTTGCATTTGCTGCTCCGAACGGTTTCTGAGCGATGCCTGCCTCTTTATTTGAGATCTCTGCACAGCTGTCCGATAGAGAAGACCTTTATCTCGCCTCTCCTGGGCTCCCATCCAACACTGCTCTCCCAAGGTAGAGAGGAAGGGGAAAAAAACAGAATTCGCTCCTCACCAAGTGCTTCACCTCAACCACCACGGTGGAAAATTACTGCCACCACATGGGGCCCAGCGCTCACCCCTTCCATCCAGTGCTGCGCCTGCAGCTTTTGTTCCCCGGGTTTTTTCTCTCCTTTCCCTGCCGGGAGAATGGGAGCCTTGGCTGCAGAACAACCCTTGAGGAAACAGCTTCCCTTGGGCATGTATGCCATGCGTGTGCATCCTCAGCATCACCATTTGGTTTCTGTGAGGTCAGCTCTGTGAATTGCAGCGGATCTGCTGTCTTCATTCTAGGGCACCAAGTGCTGGGTGGAAAAGAAAGGGAGAGAACAGCAGTTCAAACCCATCTCCTAATACGGAAAGCAGTGAGGCACTCCAGCCCATAGGGATGCTCCTCAGAACAGGCATCTCCTTGGGTATCCCTCAAACCTGGCCCCCAAACATCCCATCTGCCCTGTGCCTGGCTGCTAGCTGAGGACACACAGAGACCGGACACCCACCCTCTCTGTGCCTCCAGCCACAGGGTCCCCAGTGGGGAAGGACAGGGCACGTCATCGGTTCACGCCTCTTGCTTGGGATGGTTTTGAACAGGGTTTAGTTTTCCATCCCCGACCAAAATAGAGACAGGCAGGAAGGACATCCCACCCTGCCGCCTCCCCTGGCTCGTGGTGACCTTGGAGCTTCCACTGCACCCAGGGCAGCTCTGCAGCACCAGCGCTGCTTCTCGGGGTGGGGAGCTGAGCCACAGAGCTCTCCCATTCCCTTGGTCCCCTCGCGACTCCACGCCATGGGACAACAAAGAGCTCCCAAAGGACCCATTCCAGCCAACAGTTCTGGAGCGTTTACATTCTGTTTTTCCTTGGGTGGACTTGTCCTCATCACACCATCCCACCCATCCAGGCTGCTGGGTGCCATGCTGGCAGCACTCAGCTGACCGCTCCTGCAGCGGTGGCAGTGCCAGAGCCAACCCACGCCGGGCACATGGCAGTGAGGGGACAGCGGTGGGCACATGCGGGAGGCAGCCCCGCCAGGCAGCTGATTAACATGCAGTCCGGCCACCCCGGCCTGTCCCCACCGTCTCCCGGCTTTAAATAATAGCTTAATTATCTCATTTACATTTGGCTCGTCTCGGGGAGGCACCGCCGTCAGTTAACATGTTCCCTCCCGGTGTCCCCTCCGTGTCCCCACGGGATGCTGGCCCTGAGGGATGCGCTGGCCATGTGGCCAGGTGAGGACGGCTGCCGCTCCCCGCTGCCGGTCTGCCCCTCGTCTCCCCCCACATTCCCCTTTCCACCCCTCGCTGGGCAGCTTTTAACTTTCTTTTTTATCTTCTCTTTTTAAATCTCCTTTGAAAGCTCCTGCCGAACACTGAATCCCTTTGAAGAGCAGAACACCTCTCTGTGGGTTGCCCTTTCTCACCGGCTGGAGCCGCCAGGGATGCCAGCCTCAGCCCGCAGCCAGGAGCTGCCACATGCCCGAAGGTGCTTTGGAGGAGATGGGGCTGGGCATCACCGGCCTCCTCCTCCCACACCCTCCCAGGCCCCATAAAACCCAAACTGCACTCCTACATAGCTTTGGGGGCTTTAGAGCATCCCCAGCCCAAACCCCCCAGCTAGGATGAGGCCCCATGAGCGCGGGACGAGAACCCCACGGCCCCATTGGCTGCAGCCCTTCCCTAGGGCTGCTCTCTCCCGGTCATCGTCCCCAGTGCTGCGTTGCAGCCTCCTGTGTGAGTGGCAGGCGTTTCCAGGTAGTTCTATTGATTCTGTGCAGCCTCCAAAGCCCCTTCCTGCAGCTAATTTAGCCGGGACTGCTGCGTTGTCCCTTCTCCCGGCAAGGCGTGCGGCTGAACCCTTTGATCCACTCCTCCCGCTCCCTTCAAACAGCCCCTCATTGCCGGGAGAGCTTCTGCTTTGGTGCAGAGGTGCTCTTTTTGGAACATATATTTTTAATGGGGATTTCAGACGCGGCGCAGGCACGAGGGAGTCATTCTCCTGTGCCCTGGTATTTACATATTTTCCAGCATGCACAGCACAGGCAGGGGAAGGTTTCACAGAGGGAGAGCAGCAAACAGGAAGGAAAGAGCTTTGTGCTTTGTATCACCAGGGCCCAATTACAGCGGGGAAGGCAGGGAGCCCATCCGGGTATTGCCCTCTCCAGCCAGTCCAAGCTGCAATTACGGCGCTCGCCAGGCTCAGCAGGAGCTGGAAAAAATATCTCGAGAGCTTCGGAAACGATCAGTATCTCACTCGTCGGGGCACGGCGATTTTAGGGCACCATCTGCTCGCTCCTCCCTGCCAGCACAGAGCCTCAGACCGCTGGTTTTCACCTGGGCTCTGTGAGCAGGCGGGGAGCGGGGGCCCGCCAGGTGCTGCACAGGGAGGGGAAGCAGCACCGGATGAGACCCAGCACCGGTGACTGCATTTTCCACTTCGTCAGGGCAGTTTGTAGGCAGTGCTGAACTGCAGAAATAGTATGAGGAGAGAAAAAGAGCTGTATGGGGATACTGAGTATCGTGCTAAACCCAGCTAGCTTTATTTCTGAGGCGAGCCAACAAATACTGAAGTGCTGCAAGTTTCCCAGCTGAAGCAGGCTCTGCAGCACGCCAGATTGGACCTCGGGGCGCTGCTTGGACTCAGCAGCACGCAGAGGTAGGATTTGTCCCACTGAGCGTGGAGCACCAGCACACTGCTGTCGAGGCGTACCAGCTCGATTTCCTTTGAAGTTCCTCCAGCCTCGAAGTCCTGCCCGGCAATTATACGCATCTTCAGGTCTGAATTTGTTGGCCTGCCTCTAGATGTGTGCAGTAGGCTATGCTATGGAGCGTTTGGGCATAGATTTCTGTACAGCAGCGCTGCCTGCTTTGGAGCACTCTTGTTGGGGCATTCTTTGCTCTGTAAAACATGCAGGCTGGTGTTCTGGTGGGTGGGAGGCTGCTGTGCATCCCAGTGTGGGCCTGAAGAAGTCAGCCTGAGCCCCACGCTGCCTTCATCGACATGGAGTTGGGGACACATGGGGATGGAGCTGGGATGGGGTCTATCCCTGCAGCCTGGAGCTCACTGCATGCCTGTCACGCACTGTGTCCCACACGGCCAGGCAGCAGCCAGGAGGGCTGGGGCTGCCCCCAGCCCCCAGGAGCTGTAAGTCCCACTGCCAGCCCTGCTCCCCTGGCTGATGTTTGCCTGCCATGGTTCTTTGTGTGCTGGAGTGCCAGGTCTGCTGCTGCCCTTCCCACGTCCTTCAGGGTCGGTGGGCACAAGAATTGCTGGCAGTGGCAGTGGAGTAGCCCAGAAGCTGATTCTGACCCCGACTGATGGGTTTCAGTGTGAACAGTCTGTGCAGCTGTGTGAGGGGTAACCTGGGGACCTGCTGGGTGATGTTTCTGCTCAACCACACAGAAAGGTACTGAAGCCTCCCTGTTCCCCTCCATGCCCTTTTACTGAGGGTCACCCCAGGCTCTGGGATCCTGCTGGTCCAGGCCCGCTGGGACCAGGGTTGTCGTTCCCTTATGGTAAGCTCTCTTAGTGCAAGAGCCCAATGGGCCATAGGTGCAATTAGAGCCATTTCTGTGACCCTCCTGGGAGTCATGGTGCTGATGGCCTTCATCCCTTCTGCAGGGCTGGGGGAGACCCCAAACCACATGGTGTGATGTGCCGCAGGTTTCTGTACAGGGGCTTCTCCAAGCTGCACAAAGCAGGAAGTCCTGGAGCAGGTCTCTGCAGCACTGAACCCCCTCCACACTGCTTCCCATACACAGCACCGCTGCTGTTGGACCAGCCACAGTCAGGGCCACACGAGGATGGCCTCCCTGCTGCATGCCCCCACTGCCACCCCCAGCCCCCACCCTGTATGCCACTGCCCCTAAAAAGACAAAGCCAGGCTCTGCTCCCAGCCACCAGACAGCTGCAGCACTGCTCCTGGACTGCTCTACTGTGCCACGGAGGGCTTCATGCTGCTGAGGACCTGGTGGCCCTGCATGGAGCAGGAAGGGGCCTTGCAGCAGGAGCCTTGGGCCTGGGGGCTGGGAGAAAATCCTGCTGGGATGTAGCCCCCCAGGGAGGATATGGACCTCAAAACCTGCCTGGCAGAGAGGTCACAGGAAACAGAAAGGGAGGGATCACTGCTGCCCGACGCATCCATCCCATCCCAGCTGGCCACCACAGCGTTAGGATCTCATGGACACACGGAGCCAGCACTGCAGGGCAGCAGGGATGCTGAGACATTGCTGTCCCTTGGGTCACTGCTGAGCCCAGTGAGCACCTCCTGCTTCCCCCAGTTCATGGGGAGATGTGAGCAGGGGGCACGGGGGTGGGCTGCAAGCTGTCAGACCCCCATCCGAGCTTGTGCCCAAAAAAGCACAAGAACAAAAAAGCCCTGTGCCTTGTGATCCACAGCCTTAGGCAAGGCTCAGCCTCCCAGCTCCAGCCTTCAGGAGCAGGAGAGCTGCTGGCTGAAGGCAGTCCTGTGTGGAGTGCTGCCCTTCCTATCAGCTCTACATCTCATCCTCATCACAGTGTTGCAGAATACCTTGGGCTGGATGGGTCTTTGGGAGGTCTCCAGCCCAACCTCTGCTCAAAGCAAGGTCAGTTACGAGGTGAGATCCTGCTATCCAATGGGGGCTGGGAAACCCCAGAGGATGGAGACTGCACAGCCTCTCTGGGCTGTCTGGTGGTGCCTGACTGTCTTCATCCTGAGCTTACGTGTTCTCCTCACCCCAACCCCACTGAACATGAGGGCAGATGAGTATGTGACAGCTCACCATGCTTGGGACTGCTCTAAGAATTAGCAATGGCAAAGCAATGGAAGTACTTCAGTCTGAGATGTGCCCACCCTCCAGCCAACACAATGCGCAAAATACGTTAATTGCACGGTGCCTTCGTTTTCCATGCTGCTCCTGCAGGAATGAGGGGATGTACACAGTGTTCATCTGCATAGAAATGCCAGTTCTGTTCTCTCAACCTGTTCCCCCAGCTGAGTTATCTGCTCTGTGCCCCTTTCCACATCCAGCCGTGCTGTGGCTCTGTGGTGTGATGGAAATGGGTGGCTGAGGGCAGCATGGGGAGGAGCAGGAGAAAACCAGTGCCGATGGGGCAAGGACCATGAGTTTTGTGTCTACTGGAGCTGGCCAGCTCCCATGAGAGGATGGTTGTGAGCTGGGGTGGGGATGGGAGCAAGCCAAGTAATCTTTGGAAGTCACCAGCAAGATTTCAAGAGGGCGAGAAGACCTCAGGTCTCATCCTGAGCTACTCATGAGCCAATGGAGCAGCCTTTCCACCAGCATGATTATTGATGGCTCGGAGGACGCTTCCCACAGCTGCTGAACTTGCTGACGCTGGGCCGTGGATGTCTTCTATTCTGGGAAGGGGGAGTGGAGTCTCCTAGTGTGAACTTGTGGAGCTGGGCAAAGCCACACTGGAGCAGAGATAAAGTCAAGGACAGCTGCAGCTGCTTGGCAATTGTTCAACATGAGCCACGAGTCAGTGACTTGGCTATTCTGGGACAAGCTGAGGAGCCAGTGCTGGGGAGAGCAAATTCATCGCCTGCTAGCACAGAAATGGACTGCAGCAAGCCTGGATTCAGCAATGCCCAGCATGGAGGCAGAGCAGAGTATTGTTGTGCTGAGCAGAGGCCCACAGAGCCCTGTCCTTCACCACTGAGGAACCACAGTAGGACATTCACTGTGATTTCTCTGCCAGAACTGATGGGGCTGCAGCTGGGGAGGCCACATGGCCACCAAAAGTCACGGGGAGAACAGGTGCCGCAAGGACAGCTCAGTCCCTGAGCACCGACATTTGTGTGGCACAAAGGGACCCCACTCTGAATGCATCTGCTCCTCTCCAGCAGCAGAAAGGGAACCTGGACTGAGCTGGGGACGGCACTGCAGGGCTCACTGCTAGCACAGAGCACACTGCCAGGCAATGCAGCGCTCTGCAGGCTCTGCAAAGGACACAGGCCTCGCGAGGTCACTCGCTGCGCACGCTGGAAAGCAGATATGATCTCATTAGGCAAATATTTATGATCAATATGGTCCACTCCCTGGCGAATGGATAGCGTCACTTGTAGCAAGGAGCTCTCCGGGGATGGTTGGGAAGGACAGGGGATGGAAGAAGAGCCTGGATGGAGGGTGGCATCCGTCTCACCTGGCTGAGAAACACCCACACTTATTCTAAAAATTGTTTTCCCTTCACCAAGAGATTAATTAGCTGCTTGGAAACCCCAGACATTAATTATTGATTATGCAAAAGATTCGGTTCATCACTGCTGCAGAACTCGGTGCTGCTGAGGGACCTTGCAGCTCTGGATGTGGGGACGCAGAGTCCCCATACACACAGGGACGAGCCCTGGGGAGTGCTTCCCACACCGGGCCCTGCTGCGAGGGGCTGCAGCACAGCTTGGGAAAGGAGCAAGGACCCACACGGCCCCACTCTGAAGGATGACGTGACCTGGGGGACCGGCGGTGCCCCGGCCCCAAGGTGACCGATGGGGACAGTGCTCCCTGCCCACCGCCCCCGCTGCTCCCCGGGCACACAGAGCCGCAGTGAGAGGTGCGATCCAGCGAGCCGAGGGTGGCAGTGATAAACCTCCTGCAACGCCTGGCAATTAATCTTGCGCCGCAGTGAGTCACAGTCACCCGGAGCTTCCTCCCCGCACCCAGAGCCACCGCCGCCTCCGGCTCCGGGCTTGGAAATGGCGCGGGCTGGGGGAGAGCCCTCCCTGCAGAGAGGGGCCAACCCCCCCCCCAGGCACCTCCACAGCCAGCAAGGGGAGAAGGCATGCTGGTGCGTGCACAGCGATGGATGTCAGCAGGGAGCTCTCGTCCTGGTTTCTCCTTTGGCCGTCTGGAGAGCGAGCACAACATGCCATCCCCATGATAAAGCTGCATATAAAGAGGTGTCAAAAGCGAGAGGTTGCGGGAGAGCTGCAGGCGATTAAATAGAGCCCGGGGAGGAGTGGGCAGCTGCTGCCAGTGTGCCCCGCTGCACCCCCAGGTACTGCCTCCCCCACAGCCCCCCACCGCCACACTCCCCAAAGTTTGCCAGGCTTTCCCGGGGAACAGCCTCTTCCCATCTTGCCCTAGGCATGAATGCAGTTTGCAGTTTTAACAGCAGATGTCTCTCCTATTATGATTTATAAAAATGCTTAAAATAAATAATGCAAACATATTTACAGGAATGAATTCCTGCTCCCGAGCGCGTTTGTCACTCGCAGGAGCTGCTGGCTGCTGGGTGCCCCATGCAGCCCCCAGCCCCGCTCCAGTGGGGCTGAGCTGGGCTGCAGGTCTGCGCCGTGGGTACAAATCCCCTATAACCAACACATTAAATATTTAACATGGTTATGCGGGAGAGCTGCCCGGCACTGCCTGATTTCACACATCCTGACAATTTCACGGCCCTCTGGGCGGGCATTTCTTGGCAAACAACAAAGGGCGCAGTGAGCCCCTCCCTGGAAGGTGACTTTGGGGTCTCACCGCAGCCCTCTCCCCAACAAAGGGGCGGATTTGGCAGCACCGCTCCCGGCCACGGCCAACTTGCAGGGTGACCTTCGCGTGGGGCGGGCGCAGCCGCCGTGCCGCGGCGCCCCACCGGGAGGGCAGCAGGCGGGGGCTGCGGGGGCTGCGGGGGATCCCGTGCTTCCAACAGAGCAGCGCGATGCCGCCGTGCCCCCGCGCACACAAAAGAGCGAGGCGTACCTGCCTGCGCTCTGTGCCGCGAGCAGAAGTGGCCCAATTACCGCTCGCACGGAGCCGCGCCGTTTCCATAGCTTCACGGCGCAGCGCTTCCGTCTCCCGAGGCCGTGGGAGCAGGACCCGGCATCTTATCAGCGCGCATCCTGCAGCACGGCTCTGCTCCGGCCCTACCTGCCGCAGCCGGGCTCGCCAGCAGCGCCGATAACAGCTTTTCCCACCAGAGCCGCGCGATGATTTCTTCCTGCTGCAATTTGCGCGGCTTCCCAAGCCACTTGCATAACCGGCGCCGGGGAAGCGCAGCAAAAGGCAGAGCTGCTGCTGCCGGTTGGGGGGGGGGGGGGGGGGGATCACGGCCCTGGGGTGCGACACGCAGCACTGTGCACCCCAATGTGCCCCCAGGAGGCCCTCCCCACAGCCAGAGCCTCCAGGAGCGGACCCACCGACACGGCTCTGCCCCACAGGGCGGGGGTTACTGTGGAATAAGCAAACCGTTTTCTTTTTTACTTTTGTGGGATTAGAGGAACTTTGCAGATTTCCACTAGAGACGCAGTTCATGGTGGTGGAGGAAGAAACCAATGCCTGCTTCCATACAAACCCTTTTTAGTTTCAGAAAAAGTCCTCAGAACAGTTCCTTTCGGATGAAGCTGAAGTGGTTTATTCCTCCCTGGCTTCTGATCTAACACCCCAAACAACAAGACCCCGCTTCTTCTCACCTCCCAGGTATAATTTTGCCACTTATCATCCGCTTCCTCGAAGGCTCCCACAATTCTGCCTGCGCCCAGGTGGCCATCAGCCCCTGGAAGCGCCCACTCACAGATGTGTTTGCAGAGCATCGATGCCACCAAACATGTGCCCGACCCTGGGGCAAGGGGACAGCACGGAGCCCACCAGCCTGGGGACGGACAAGCGGCTCCAGGCTCCCACCCCAAGCTGGAGCTGCACCCCAGGCTCACTCCTCTCTTTGCTGCCCTTGCCCCAGCACCCTGAGCTGTGTGGGAAGGACAGCCCACAGCCCAGTGCGACCCAGTGCAATCCGCTCAGCACCCGGCGCTGTGCGCAGCGTTCCTCCAGGACCTCCTGCCTTCAGGAGGCTTTAACTTCCCAGCACAGCCCCAAAGACCCGAGCAGCGGCTTTCCATGGTGGTGACTGCATAGCCAAGGTGGGATGGGCAGTGACCTGACCCCCGAGTGCCCTCAGCAGGGAGAACCAGGAGGTGTCCAGGCTGTGGGCTCTGCTCTGGTATCACTCAGGACGATGGCAAACTCATCCAGATCAGTCAGAGCAGCTGAGAGAAGGCAAGTGGAGCCCATTTGTGTCCTTGCCCTCCCTTCCTGGAGCTCAGCCACGTCCAAAGAGGGGAAAGATGCCAAAAAAAATGCGACTGGAATATGAATATGATGCTCAGACTGCAGCAGTGGTGGTCACCCAGCCTGAACCCTGCAGCCGCAGAGCTCCATCCTGGCTGCCCCACATCCCCCCGCCCCAAACCCCACAGTCAGGCCCTGCCCGAGAACTTCTGTGCAGACGCTGCCATCAGCAACAGGCCCAGCCGATGCTGCAGAGAGCAGCTGGCCCGTGGGTCCCAGCCCATGGGGGAACAGCCCTGTCCCAGCAAGGGCAGCAGCAGCACTGGGATCTCCACTAAGAACTTCCTTCCCCAAGTTTAGGAGGCTGAGACGTGTGGGATAAATTACTTGTGACACCAACTCCTACACTCCTGGCCTCGCGCAGGATTTAGCCACCAGGCTCCCAGCTATGTCAGCGCTGGTTATTAAGGTCAGGAGAAGTCGGGTGACTAAATCCTAATGGGGCTGTCCCAGCTGGGAGGCACTGAGAGAGGAGAGGAGAGGAGAGGAGAGGAGAGGAGAGGAGAGGAGAGGAGAGGAGAGGAGAGGAGAGGAGAGGAGAGGAGAGGAGAGGAGAGGAGAGGAGAGGAGAGGAGAGGAGAGGAGAGGAGAGGAGAGGAGAGGAGAGGAGAGGAGAGGAGAGGAGAGGAGAGGAGAGGAGAGGAGAGGAGAGGAGAGGAGAGGAGAGGAGAGGAGAGGAGAGGAGAGGAGAGGAGAGGAGAGGAGAGGAGAGGAGAGGAGAGGAGAGGAGAGGAGAGGAGAGGAGAGGAGAGGAGAGGAGAGGAGAGGAGAGGAGAGGAAATTTTTGCTCTGATCCGGGTGCAGCCGGGGCTGTTTTGCTGCTGCTCTGTAAGTGGTTTCACTTATCTCTTTCCTCCTCCACTACCTGAGGTTTCAGACGCTCCGGGGAGATGTCTCCATTAACCACAGTTTTCTCTGGCAGTTATATTTCATTACCGATTCTCCTCCAGCCAATCCTTCCCAGCTTTGCCGTTGTTATTTTCATTACGGTTATTTTCACAAACCCTTTGTTTTCCAGCCGTACTTAACCTGGCCGTGTCCCTTTAAATACCACGGCCTGGGCAGAACAGGGGATCAGTCCTCTGACAGGAGCTAAAGTCCTGTTTGATCTGGATTAGATGCTGATTTTGCTTACCAGACTAAAGACCGAGAGGGACCACGCAGTGCCTGTGTTTGCACAAACCTGCCTGGTTGCATTCCTCCTCTTCCCTGTGTCCAGCTGGGGGTGAGAGCAGCGCTGCGCTCACGGCTTGGAACCAAGGCGGAAAATGGTCACTTCGGTGGCAACGGGAGAAAATGGAGGTGGAGGGCAGAGCCCACAGCCGTGCCCTGCACCCGGCAGTGTCACCCGGCTCCCGCCCCTTCCCCCGCCCGTCGCTCCCTTTCGCTGCCCTCGGGATGAGTGCTGTCCCTGCCCCACGCGGCCCCATCCCCTGCCCTGGGCTGGGGTCCGTCCCACATCCCCCACTCTGCAGAGCATTGTGGCCACGCCGGGCTCCCGCAGAGCAGCCGTGCCGCCCCGTCACACAGGCACGTACTGCCAGCAGAGCCAATTTAAACCTCCCCCTGCGGCTGTCTCCGTGTCGAAATGTCAGGGCTGGCCGCGAGCAGCGAGTCGTGCTGCCGCTGGGAGCCCAGCATGCACGGGAGCTGCTGGGAGCTGCTGGGAGATGGGGCTGCACGGACCGACGTGAAGAGGGGGCTGTGGGAGGAACCCACACCCACCCCGCAGCCCACGAGCCCCTCTCCGGTGTTCCTGCTGAGTGTGGGCCGCCCCTGCTTGAGCCACCTTACCCACAGCCACCAGTCAAGGGGTGTTCCGTCACGGCTGTGCCTTGCAGGCGGTGCCCGCCCCATATGCCAGGTGGGGCTGTCTGCACCCAGTCCAGCCCTGGCCTTGCCATCATGGAGCCACAGAATGGCTGTGTTGGAAGGGCCCTACAGCCCTCCTGCCCCACCCCTGCCGTGGGCTGGCTGCCCCCAGAGCTCAGGCTGCCCAGGGCCCATCCGTGGCATGGGGCACCTCCAGGGATGGGCGCTCACACCTCTCTGAGGGGCAGTGCCACAACCTCACCACCCTCTGAGTAATGAATGGAAAACTCAGTGTGCTGAGTGCAGACCTCAGGCTGCAGAGCTGGGCAGAGATGGGACAGCCTGGGGCACAAGTGCTGCACCCACCTGTAGTGGTTGGGGGGGTTGCAGGACCCCCCGGCCCAGGCTGTTGGCAGCCCCACTGCAAACCCCATGGGCACCTCAGAGCCCGGTCCCCCACTGCTGCTCCTCTGCTCACCCCACACCAGTGCCATGCCATGGCCACGTTGCCACGCCATCCCTCCTTCCCTCCCTGCTGCGCAGAGGCCACGGCAGTTTTTTTCCCCGGTACCGCAGCATCTCACATTTAGTAGCCTCCTTCTGCTGTCACAGGCCGACCTATTTCTCACAAACCCTGCTTGCTTTGCTCTGCCCTTAAAGCATCCCGACGCAGGGCTGGAGCCGGCCTTGGCACAACGGCAAGGCTGCCATTAGCAGGATTGGTGTGAACTTTGCAGCCGGCAGACAGCGGCTGGAGGAGCCGTGGGTCGGGGACCCATGGGCTCATTGGGATTAATCAGTGTGCTCCTGATGAGAGCTGGGGGCAGCACTGCTCGGCGCCCACTGCTCTGTGCCGCGGGGCGGAGGATGGAGCAAGGAGGGGTGTGCCTGGCACATCCCAGCGCTTGGGACTGCCAGGGCAGGGAGGAACCCACGCAGGGATCGGGCCACAAAGAGACAAGTGCTCCTAGCCCAGATGTGCAAAATGCACAGCTATTTGGGAAAAGCTGGGGCAGAGATGGGAACCGGACCCCTTCCCATGACAACCTCACCAGCGGCCAACCAGGGCCGGGGCAGAGCCGGGAGCTGCCACCCTGGGCCCCAGCACTGCCGGGCAGGCACAGCCGGCGGGAGGTCACGCCTGGCCGGTGCTGCTCGCGGCCGGCCCGCCATCCGGCTCAGCTGAGGCACATTTTGTTCTGTGCTTCCTGCATCCTGCCCCAAAGCCCGCGCTGGGCGGGGGGGTGTGGGTCAGCCCGGGGCCAGTCTGCAGCCCCTGCCGCCCCAACACCGGCACCGCTCGGCCCTCCCTGGGCGCTCCGCAGTGGCATGGCCTCCACGCTCTCTGGTCCTTTGTTTCTCCCAAACCTGTTTTCCTTGCTGGAGAAGGCTTTGTCCTGCGTGTAGAGAGCAGTCAGGCATGGGGGCAGCTGGGGCGAGAGTTGATGGAGCCTGGGGAGCTCCCCCTGCACCCCCAGGCGCTGCCCTCTGCCCTGGTTGTGGGGTCCCTGCCCGCAGGACGGAGCCCACGTATGCACGCTGCCCCACTGCCCTGCTGCCCGGGGCACACATCTGGCCAGCAGATGCTGGAGCCAGGACAAAGCTTGGCTGCATCCCCTTCCCAGCCAGGGTGACGCTCTGTGTGCTGCAACCCACCCGGCACCCCCCCATCCTCCAGCTCCGGTGTGATGGGGAGTGCAGTGCAGCCCCCAGCCTGGCACAGCACAGCATACCCCATCCCACTGAGCAGGCACTGCAGGAGCCATCCCGGACACCGGGCATCTGCTGCCCAGCGACCCACCTCACTCACCTGGAGGAGCTGCTGTTGCTGCCTGATGGTTGATGCTTGTCCCAGCAGCAGGGTCGCAGCACAGTTATCTGTGGCACACAAATCGTATTGTTTTACACAAACAAACTGCACGCACGCCATGGCAAAGCTCCACCAGGTCAGGCTGCACACACAGCGAGGTTCCCCCCCCGGCCACCCCACACTGCCAGGAGCAGGGAACCAGCCCCACTGGTGCCAGCAGCCCCATGCCCACCCTCGCCCAGCGGTGTCCCAGCACACCCAGCAGGGCACCCTGCTGCAACGCTGCTGCCCGCACCCCGGGCAGGTGGCACACAGGGATAGGGATGGGGAGAAATAACAGAGCTGTGAATAATGACACAAAACATGCATTCATTTTATTCACAAAAACAGCCTGGATCGCTAAAACATTACAAACAGCATTTCAATTTAATGATGTAGAGAGCTGGAGACGGGGATTTGAACAGAAGAGAAATATCACTTTTCGTAACTGCTTCAGCACAGGTCCTGCAATATTGTTTTTATTTTGATTTTAACTTCAGTAAGTTTACAAAAATTGCTTCCAGGAGTAAACCATTGCCATGAGGAGGTTTCCTGTACGCGGCATTTCTTGTTCTACATTAATAAACTAACAATGACCATTTTTTTCCTTTTTTTTTTTTTTTTCCTTTTTTAAATTCTCCTTTTTTTCCGAAGACCGCCATTTGTGCAGCAATTGTCTCCTTCCATCCTTTATTCCAAACCTCTTGCTGGTTAAACGTGCGCAGGTGAATGGCGAGGAGAGGGGAACTACATCGCTTTAAACATATTCTCATTTATAAACATGAAGTCGAGGCATTCTAGAAACTATCCACTCTATTGTATGACGGGAAAGAATCAAATAAAAAGTATAAATGAGGGTGCAATTAAACAACTGTGCTAAATTACAGTAGTGCTTATTAGTAACTAGATTTTAAAAGGTTACTGTAAATTTACATTCCCTACACAAGTACTGCATCTTTCACACATAAACAACATCAACACCAAAACACAGAAAGAAACTGATTGTCCATACTCTGTCTATTAAGTCTTGGTACTTTACAGATCCATTGTTTTTTCCTTTTCATTATTTTATTTGAAAAGCAGTTAAATGTCTGACTAGGACTCGAAGATGTTAAACAAACGCAAAAAAAAAAAAAATTATAAAAACAGGAATGAAATTTGCGAGAAAATATTTTTGGTTCTAAAGAGACACAGGTGCATCCATTCATTTCAGCCAAAATCCCTTGCCTGAGACAACACAAGCAAGCAGTGACATTGCACTTGGATGACAGAGCTTTGGGATTCCCGTTCCTACTGAAACCATCTGAACGCAGCTCCTGTAGGAAGCATCACCTTCTGGAAAGGAAGAGAGAAGGGGGGGGGACAGGACAGAGGGACAAGGCGTTAGGTGGGCAGCTCCGATCCCTGCAGGGCTGTGGGGCTGCGGGGCTGTGGGGCTGGGATCTGGGGCTGCAGCTGTTGGGGCAGGCAATGGGCACCCAGCCCTGCCCCGTCCCACAGCTCAGCCCCCGGCAGGCTCAGTGTGGGGCTCCCGGCCAAAGGAACGCAGGGCCGCAGTGAGGCCTCCGTGCAGCCACTGCGTGCAGAGCCCCGCTGCCCACTGCCGGTGCCTGAGCCTTCCCGCTGCAGGGCAGGCCTGGAAAAGCCCTCCCGAACTGTTCCCCATGCCATGCAGGCACAATGGCACAACCCCCGGCTTCCCCTCAGCCATAGTGAGCACAGTGGCCAGGAGGGCACGGCCTGTCCTGTCCCCACACGTCCCCGCAGCCTGCCCCTGTGCTGCATCGGACAGATGGACGGCAGGAGGGACACAGCACCCACGCAGGAGGCCGGGATGAGCTGAGGCCCTGCTGGCAGTTGGGCCCAGGAGCTGCTGGGAACACTGAACTGTCCCAGGGATGCAGGTGCTCCCAGCAGCCTCGGTGACCACCCACCATCCCACAGAGCAGCCCCAGCACCACCCGTCTCCATCGTGCTGGGTGTTGGCAGGGGATGAGGGCCGCCCCAAGCAGTGCCACCTGGAGCCACATCCAGGGAAGGGGGGGAAGCTCTGTGGGGCAACAGCCCTGTGAAGCTCTGTGACCCTCAGGGAGGAGGGCGTGGGACAGTGCTGGAGCATTGGGTGCCCATGGGAGGGCTGTGAGGCCACGCACTGCCAGCCAACACACAGGGCCACACGGCCACCAAGGGGACGTGCCTCAGATGGACAGCAGGCCAGAGCTGAGGGCACCCACAGAAGCCCCCTCCTTCCATTTCTCCACACCCAAACAAGCACGAGATAGCAGTGGCAGCAGTCCCAGCATTGTCCCACGGCTTGGTGAGGACATCCCCTGTCCCAGCCCAGCTAAACCCTGCCTGGCCACGAGGAGCAGTGAGGAACCAGTGGGTTCTCTGACACCACCTGCAGAACGGCTGAGCCCACGTGCTGCCGCACCAGAGGGAGACGGGTGCTGGGGAGCCCCCCAGGCCCACGCATCACAGTGGTGTCACGATGGGGAGCATGGCACCATCACAGGGCCACGGCACCCTGCACTGGTACAGCCCTGCACCCAGCCCTGCTCTCCGGGATGAGCAGCGGTCCCTGCTAACTGCAACCAAGTGTCTGAGGAACACAAGTGCTTCTGAGCCACGGGGCACACAGCGATGGACTGACAGGCAAGGGCCAGCTCTTCAGATACCCCTCACGCAGGAGGAAGAGGAGAGGGAACTTCTAACAGGCCTGGGAGGTGTCTGAGACAGCTCTCCATTACCAAAGGGAGACGGACAAACGGCTCTAGTGCAGATGCCCAACAGCAGACCTTCCCCCATCCCTGCAATGTGACAACAGCCATCACACCAGCATTAGCAGGAGCACCATGGTCACCTCACCAAGGCTCTTCCAGATGGAGGACAGCTCTGTTGAGTAAAATCCCCACTGTCTGTGGCCTCCATGTGCCCTACAGCTCAGCAGAAAAGCCCAGGGCTACTTATCCAGGGCTGCAGCACACTGCCGGGGGCTGGCAGGGCCCAGAGGAGCCCGGTGGGTGCCGAGTCGTGCTGCCGCCCACTGCAAGCCCTCGACCCGCCTCGCCTGCCCTACCGCCTCATCCAGCAGCCTCTCCACCAGGACACCAGCAGCGACCGGTTATTCAGGCTCTTTAGATGTGCAGATAAAGCTTAACGGCGGGATAGGGACTTAGCCTGATTTTTATGCCGCCATAAAGGTTTAATTCTATTTTTTTTACTGCTTGATTTTAGATCAATGTTTAATCACAGCTGCAGCCCCTGTCCGGGCTCTCTGAGGACGCTGCTGCCCACACGTGCGGCTGGCAGACGGAACGGCCTGGCAGGGTCACTGCGGGCTGCTCTTCTGCCACTCAGCTCTGGCACAGCCCCCACGGTGGGACGACACCTCACTAAAGCCCTATGAATTTCCCCGCCTGACACCAGCACTGCCATGTGCCAGCAGCCTGCCGGGAACCGCAGCCCACGGCGCTGCCCACTGCCAGCTCCACAGGGCTGCGGGGCAGGCAGGGACGGCGGCTCCCATGGCTGCCCTCAGGCTGGCCCAGGGCAGCGCACTATCAACGCTAGCGATGTGGGCTGAGACTTAATGAACAGGTGATGCTGGGGCACCAGCCAGGGTCCCAATGCCGCCATCCCAGCTGCGCAGGGCTGCAATCTCATTCAGCCCTACCAAGGGGAACGTGTGGCACAGGCTGATATCTTGACCATGGCTGCTGCAGGCGCACCTGCTCCAAAAATCAGACGGCCCAGCATCACCCAACCTCCTCAGCCTCAACAGCCCTGCACCCAAGAAGGATAGGAGCATCCTCTCTAGGCCCCAGCGCTATCAAACTAAAAGCCCTATCTAAGCAGCTCCAATCTCAGCCAGATGTGGAATGAGAAAACAATTCAAGGGGGTGAGTGTTTCATGGGCTCCCTGTACTATTTATTGTCCCCAAACCAGCACCACGCTGGGAGAAGGGAGCAGCTCCTCTGGCTGATGCGAGCTCTGATTCTATTGACCCGCTTTAGGACTCTTCCGAAGAGATGAACTTTTTTTTTCCTTTCTCCCTTTTTCCAGATCACTGACTCAGCAAATTAGAACAAGAATATAATTTAGCAATACAGCGGTTTTTGAAAGACACAGTCCCCCTCTCCTCATCCCCACCGCCCAAATAGATTTTTTTTTCCCCTTCACGATTCATTCAGAGCTGATGCTAATTGAAAACGTGGGATGTGGTTAAGGAAACAGTGGGTTATCTCTTTGGGAAGAGCAGAGCACAGGCTGTGCCCTCGTGCCAGGACGCACGATCCAGCCGATGTCAGGGTGACTTCTGGCCTCCACCAGCAGCAGCGGGAGGACAGGGAAGCACAGCAGACGGCTGGATGGGCCACCACAAAAATCACACACGGTACATGGGGGATCTGCAGAGGGGCCTTGGCACAGCACAGCCGCTCCCCAGCGCTCCAAGCCCTCACCCACATCACACTCGCTCAGAGGACCATGTGCCTGCCAGGCGTGTGTGGCCCAGGGCAAATTCCAGCCCATCCCATGACCCAGCCTACCCTCCCATTCCTGCAGTCCGCACGCCAGCAATGTGCCTTCCCTGGCTTACAGCAAGGCAGCCCCCAGCCCAGTGGGTGGGTCAGCAGCTCCAGGACCAGCACTGCTGTGATGGTACAGTCCCCGCGGCCACAAAGCATCATCCTGCAGAGCATGGGTGCAGCACTTGCAGGGAATCAAGGGGATTCTCAGCACAACATCCAGAGCAGAGCTGCATCCCGCACTGCAGCAGCCATCCAAGCGCCCCTGGGAACACATGTACTCCAGGAGGCACCTCAGCGAGCCCCACAGGATGCTCAAAGTAGGGCTGCCCCAGCACAGGCACAGCCCTGCATGCTGAATGTGCCCTGCAGCCACTCCCCACCCAAACACAGGGCTCCCTGCTACCGCATGGAACAAAGTTGTGAGCTAAAGGACCGGGCTCCAGGCACCCCGCAAACACGGCTTCACAGCCCTACCGCCTGCAGGTCTGTCCATAAAGCCACCCCTGCCACCCTCTGACCCATCCACCAGCTCAGGAGCTGCTGCCTGGAGTGGGAGCAGCAGCACTGCAACTCAATGCTGCTCGAATGCTGACAAAGGGCCCCCGGCACCGGGCGTCCCCAGCCCTCACCCAGCACATCGAGGGGGCAGGGACAGGGGCACTGGGCAACGTACACAGTTTGTGGTGAGAACTGTTAATGGAAAAGAAAAAAAAGTAGGAAGTACCAGGCGTTTTATTATCTAGGGCAAGATCCGAACCCAGGAGAGCTGCCCGAGGAAGGGTTAGGGTGCCTGACAGGGGCCGGTTACCTCCAGTGCTGCAGAAGGCTTCTTTTTGAGTTCTTCACATTTTCGGAATTTGCAAATCTGGTGGCCAGTTTTGCGATTCCTACAACTGCTGCACTGCTCGCAGTTTATCCGTCTTCGGCAGGGCGGGCACATGCCACATCTTTTCCGTTTCTTTTTCCCCGAATTGATGGCAGATGCCAATTCATTCTGCATTGGATACTCTGCCAAGCCAGCCATATGGAGCGCGCTCTCTGCCAGAAACACGCCAGCAGGGGTCATAATGAAAAGGCCTGGGTTGATGGGAAAAGCCCCCAGGTAAGGAAAATCAGAGGGGCTGTTCATTGTCTCTGCAGCTGAGACTGCCTCCATATCAGAGATACCAGTCCCGTGGTCGCTTGCTAGAGGAATATGCTCCTGTACCACTCTTTTGAGCATTTCTGTCGACTGAGCAAACTGTTGTAGGGCATTCTGTCCTTCTGAGGAGATTTCTGCCACCCTGTCTAATTTGCTCAGCATACTAGAGATGTTTTTGTGCTTTGAGGTAGAATTACTTTTATCCACAGTTGCTTCGTTGCCATTAGTTAAGGGGTTGCCTTTCTCTGAATGTTCGCTTACCGAGCTGCTGCTACCAAAGGTGGAATAGTGGGAGAGCGGACGGGACTTCTTAAGACTTTTGTTCAAAGGTTCACTTATTATTCCACTTTTGTTCCTCCTCTCGGAGCTGACGGGGGGATGAGAGTCATCTTGGTTATTTTTTTCCGTCTCTGGCTTGTTCCCAGTGTCTTGATGGGAGCCCGAATTCGACATGGTGCACGGAGCGGAACAACAAAGCCAAACCAAAAAAAAGCACCCCAAAGCCCAGAAGCCCCCGGAGCCCTTCTGGCAGCACCGACACAGCGGCCACCGGACAAAGCTCACACGGGAGCGCTCATCAACGGGGCGGGTCCTCCAGGCTTGGCCGCAAAGGTCTTCAGCACAGTTTCAGTGCAGAGACATACTCCGCGGCTCTGATACAAAACATACGGCTCTGGAAGTAGAAAATAAAAGAGAGTTAGTACTGGCAAGAGCAAACGGGCTTTTCAAAGCAGCTCTTCCTCCCCCTGCAATGAAACTCTCAGCGCCACGAACAAAGAAACTCCAGGGAACGGACCTCGGTGGAGATCCGTTCCGCTGCTCTCTAAAAGGGTCGCCATCCGGGCAGAGATCAGGGGGCACAAAGGGAGCCCTAGCCCGGCAGCAATGTCACCGCTCTGCTGAGGGGCTCCCAGCGCTGCCTCTCCTCCCCCAGGGCCCAGAGCCCCACAGCAGTCACAGGGCTCCCGTCCTGCTCTGCTCCAGCAACACGCAGACCTGCAGGGCTGGTGCCCGATGCGGGATGGAGCTGGCGTGTGGCTCTCTGTCCATGGCTCTGCTCACCATCTCCCTGGGCCCTCGTCTCCAGGGCAGCGCTCACACCGGCACCAAGCAGGGGAAGGGAGGCGAGCTGCAGCACGCACCTCCTGCCCACCCAGCGGTGCCATGCCCCACGTCCCCTGCCCACACATCACTGCAGGGAGGTGACGAGAGAGCCCCCTCGGCACAGATCCCCAGCAGTGCCGCAGCGCTGGGGGGGTCAGGGGCAGCTGGGCCCCGGCGTGGCCGCCAACACTTGTTGTGAAATTCCTCCTCCTCCCCTCCCGAGCACGCACGCATGCACGCACGCACAGGCACTGCCAGAGTAATCAGGCTTTAGAGAAAAGCTCCAGGGCTTAGCGGAGCAGGAACCCACGTCCCCACCCCAGCAGCAGCTGGGGGAGGACAGTGCTGGAGGGGGCCCCTCGCCGGTCCCACCACCCTGGGGAGGGCCAGGCGCAGGTAGGCAATGTTCCTGCAGCCCCCCCTGCAGCAGCCCCACACACAGAGCTCTGCGGGACCCCACGCCCCTCGGCACAGCCTGGCACTGCCTGCACTGTGCCACAGCCCAGGGCGCTGCCTACGGACAAGCCCAGCAGCAGAGCCGTTGGATGCAGACGGGGGCGAGGTGCCTGTGCCAAACATCACATTACTGGAACAGGAAGACAGCCCATCTCACCCCGACGCAGGAGACAGCTCGCCTGCGGAGAAAAACACCCCCACCCTCGCACTAAAACCGCTTGCTTCAGCTGCTGTGGGATTTAAGATGCAGCGCGGATCGATGCAGGACTCGGGTTCCAGCCCGCAGCTCTCCGATTCACGTGGGAGGGAGGCAGGGCTGCGGCGCAGGACAGCCTGCCCTTCCCGGCCGGCAGCCACGTGGGCAGCACCGCGGCACAGCCCGGCCGGGCAGCCGGTGGGCGGCGAGGCCGTGGGGTGCCGGGCAGCAGCAGGCCCTGGCCGGCTCCTGCGGCGCTGGGATGGGTCACACCTCAATGACAAAAGCTGCCGGTGCTGGGGCCAGGAGGGGACCGCGGCAGGAAAAGCATCTAACGGGAGGATGTGAGATAAAGCAGCCCGGCGGCATTATCTCACGCCCGCCTGCGACCGCCTTTCCTGCGGCCCTTCTCCTCTTCCGCCCCTCGCAGCAGTGGCCCCGCTCACCCTGCAGCCCAGCACTGCCCGGCCCTGGCACCGAGCAGAGGAGACAGGGCTGTGGGCCTGCTGAGCAGGGCCCAGTGGGCCTCGGCCTGCGGCAAAGCAGGCACCACGTGCACAGAGCGGGACGACGGGCTGGGGGTCTACAGCCCCCCTCACAGCAGTGCGAAATGCTGGCACTCTGCACAAGGAGTGCACACACAGGGCCCCACACCGCCTCCGGCCCACTGCCCCCTGAACACCCCCGGGCTGGTGGCAACGTGCCCACTGCTGTGCAATGGAGCAGCGCTCCCGTCCCCAGCTCTGTGTGCACACGGCCAGTCCTGGCTGCCCGGCAGGGATCTGCAGCCGCGAGCACGGCGCTGATCAGCCCCGGATTTACTGGCCTGCCAAGCTCACGCTCCCACCCTGTGTAATCTGGTGGAGCCTGAGCCGCCGCCGATATCGCTCAGACACCTTCTGGGGCTCTGTGCTGAGCTCCCGCCCTTAAACCTCCACCACGTGCCACCGGCCTCGCTGCCGAGCTGTGCTGCAGGACAGCAGGAGCATCCCTCGCCCCACACACTGCAGGCCCCAGCCCCACGCCAAGGACAGCAGGCCGTGGGCAGCACAGCAGGCAGGGCTGCAGGCTGTCTCCCAGCTGGAGCAGGTCACTGTCGCAATGCCCCTGGGCCTGCCTCCCCCCGGCCGCACTCCTGGCAGCCCTGTGCCTTCATGCTTGTCCCTGCGCAACAGCGCGCTGCGGTCTCCATCTCCATCAGTTATTTCCAAGGGCACATCTTCCCCTGCTGTTGGCTGCAACGGCCGGCCCTCTGCAGCTGCCCGCAGCGGGAACCCACTCCCCGCTCCCACCTGACCACATGAAGCAGATCCCACCCCACCGGAGCCCAGCGCCACATCCCCTCCGCGCTGCAGCACCGCCGGCCCGCGCAGCACCCAGCTGCTGGAGCTCAGCCCTGCACCGCACAATCCCGCCATTGTCCCGCGGCTGCACCGCCAGCTCCCGCCATCTGCGCCCGCCTGGCGCTGCCCTCGCCCCGGGGTGCCCACGGGCAGAGCCCCCCGGCATCGCCCCGCGCCCCGCAGCACGGCCGCGCTGCCCCGGCCCCACGTCGCTAATTGCTGGAGGACGGGGGGGGGGGGGGGGGGAAGGAATTAATTATCTTAATCCCGTCTTTATGGCTGACCCCAGGAAAGGCAGAGCGGACCCCCCGGCCCCGGCCCCCTTCCCGGCCCCCATCCCCTGGGGAAGGCGCCGGGCGGCGTCAGCTGGGTCCCTGTCAGAAGGTGCTTAGCTGCAGCGCGGCATTAAGCAGCATGTGATGCGCCCGCGCGCCCAGGTCTGCGCCGCGCGGCTTAGGCTGGAGGCGTGCCAGGGCTCAAGGGGACCCACCAAGGGCGGGAGGGCCCCCAGCCCCCAGCACGGCCTGCGGGGCCCGGACAGCTCTGCACAGGGCAGCCTCGAACCTGACAGGAGCTGCCCCGACACCAGCGCCGCCCTCCTGGGAGCGGCAGCCCCTGCCACCGCCTCTGCCTCCCGTGGGCTTCAACCCAAAGAACCCAAACTCTGCAGACCCGGCACCCACTGCCTCCACCCCGGCCCTGTGCTGGGAGTGCTCCAGCTCCAAGGCTCAGAAGCAGAACTGTGGGCACTGGGCACTGCGGCCCCGGGTTGCAGGAAGCATTTATCTGAGAGAGGCTTGGTGCAAATGACGGACGGCGATTTCCAGCCCCCTGCACTATTTCACTGTCTGCTGCCTAGCATTACTGGAAAGCAATCAGCTCCCTCAGATGTAAAAACTCTTGTCTTTAAAAATAACTTCTGCTTTCCTTTAATTTTAAATAAATCAATCTGCTCCCGTAAGAGCCACTGTTCGTTCAGCCATGCACAGACACGAACGTAAAGAGAGAAAAAAAGAAGAAAAGCCGAAGCCGAGGTGCTCCCAGGCTCGAGAGACAAAGGGACAAAAATTAAAAGTTCAGCTCTTTAAATTCCGGAGCGCGGCTCCCTCCCCATTGTGTGCTGCTTGGTGGGCACCGAGGCCCGCCATTGTCTGGCCGGCAGAGGTGGAGCAGACGGACGACGGAAGGGAAACCAGCGTCTTTTCAGCCTCTAAAAAGGAGGCACTACGTGGCTCTAATTGTGTCCACCGCAGGGTTTTTGTCCCCGCTTCCTCCCCCTCGCCCCTCCCCAAGCCGTGGAGGCACGGCCAGCCGCCCGGCACAGCCCCCGCCTCCCAGCGACGCGCCGGGACCGGCGGACAGACAGCTGGACAGACAGACGCAGGCGGACAGGCGGACCCCGCTGCGCTGTGGCCAGCCCTAACCAGGGCCCACGTTGACACTGGTCTGGCCTGGAGGCACGGGACCCACCGAGTCCCCAGCTGCAGGGAAGAGCTGGGCACAGGGATGGAGACCATGGCACTGCCACCTACGGGCATGTGGGGAAACCAAAGGGAACCAAGGGATGAGGGGAGAAGTCAAGGCACGGGGCTGAACGTCCCTGCAGGACATCCATCCGGGGGGTTTCTAACGGTACCCAGTAACAGGCACAGGTACCACCAGGTAAAGACAAGGGCATCCTTTGCCTCTTTGTTTGCAAGTCATCTCTGTCAACCCAACAGACCACAGGCTCTGCTCTTCCCATCCATCCTCCCAAAAACTGGTCCAGCCAGAAGCTCTGCTCACGGATGCACCAAGTCACCACCACCCACTTCAGTTTCCCAAGGCACCAGGAGAGGACGCAGAGGCTTGGCGTGGTTTTGGGCGGTGCTGTAGGTGCAGGTGATGTGGCCAGAGCTGTGATAGGTTGCCAGATGAGCGCTTCCACAGCGGTGGTTCATCTCCAGAACATCCTTACAGGGCCGTCTGCGGCAGCCGCTCCGCTTCCAAGGTGGCACGGGGGGACGCTAAGAAGCCAACTCCCGAATTAAAAAAGCTATGGAAGATTAAATCCAGCATCTGGAATTAGCCCTGAAAGCAGATGGTACAGCATCATGGCGCACAGAGTGGCTTCCACCAGCCTCCTCCTCGCAGACAGCCGCTCTCCATCCATGGTGCCTCCCAGGAGCAGCTCGTGGTTCATACGCAGTCTGCCCGGCCAGGGATGGGTGCTGGGATCACGCCGCCTCCGTGCACGTGTCCGGCTCCGTGTGCAGAAGGCAGTGCCGTCTCCCCGCTGGCTCCTGCCTTGCACAGATGCACTCAGACCAAGAGCAAAGCTTTCCAATGAGCCTTTGACTGTTGCACCAAGCAGACAACTACGCCACCAGCACCTCCAAGCCGGTAACAGGAGCCCCATCCTTGTGGTGCCAGCAGCAGCTCTGTCTCCTCCCCGCAGTGATCCAGGACCCAACCTGCCCAACGCGGCCACTGCCACAGGGACCCCTGGGGCTGCCCCATGCTGCCTGGCTGGGGAGCGTGGCTCCGTCCTGCCTTTGAGGGGCGGTAGTTATGGATTACGGAGCCTTAAATGTCAGACGACCAGGCGCTCCCTCGAAATCCACTTATCTCCGCTGCCACTTGGAAGGGCCAGAGCAGGGCGGTTATGGAGATAACGCGATTTGAAACGTCCATCCGAGTGTTTCAGGGCTCCATTTGCCCTGTGGACAACTCCGGGCGACTCCTCCCCCTCCTCTGCTCGCGCAGCTGCTGCCCGGGGATGCAGTGAAGGCGAGCGTGGCCACGGCCGGCCCCGCAGCCTGGGGACAGCGGGGGCTGGCAGCATCACCTCCCCCGGCACGCTCTCCACACGGCTCATCCATCCCCCCGTGCCAAAGCTGTGCCGTTCACTGCCCAAATCCGAAAACGACTGTAACTAAAACCTACCAGATTGAGACTCGGGAAGGCCCCCCCCGCCTCCCCCACCTCCCTCCAAATGGGATTGAACAGATCTGTGTTTGCAAGAGCCGATCTCGCAGCCAAGCAGCATCTGACATTCACGCGCCATGGCACGGCTCTGCTGGGGAGCGCTTCCATGCTCGCCCACTCCTCAGCGCCGTCCCCCACCCGCGGCCACAGGAGGAGGCATGGCTCTGAGCCGGTGCTGAAGAGCAGCTCATAAACCCACCGAGTCCCAGATAATGCCATGAGGTGCTGTGTACCCCAGCCAGCCAGCAACCACCCTGCAGGGACAGGAGACACGGCACACCCTGGAGACGTGGTCCCAGCCCAGCAGAACCACCTTCCCCTGCAAAGCCCCCAGGCCCTCCTGGAGGGAAACCTCCAGCACAGCCCCATCAGGCTGCCAAGGGAGGTGACCGACGGCACACTGGGGCTCCAGCACTCAGGGGCTGGGCTGACCGACCCCACAGGAAGGGCACTAGGGAGATTTGCTGCCCGCTGGGCACTGGCACATCCCAGCGAACAGAAGACATCGAGCCCGTGGCTGCAGAACCCCGGGGCAAGAGTATGGCACCACAGCAGGCACTGCTACCCAAGCACTGTGCACAGACAGACCAAGCAGAACTGGCAGAGCGTCTCAAAGGAAGGGACTTGGACCCTTCGTGTGGGAGGGGACACAAGCGAACCAACGGAGGTTTGGCAGACACACAGCCCTCCCGTGTGCCAGCAATGCTGCTGGGACCCCCACCAAGCCACCCCGTGTGGCCCCGGCACCCAGCAGGAGCACTGAGCACTGCAGAGGGACCCCTGCCCAGGGAGACCCCCGCAGCCCTGAGCCGTGTGAATCACCGTGGCTAACAGATGGGCCGATTAAAGCATAAATAACATGGCATATAACTGATAACCGGGTCACAGAGAGACTGATCAGCAGCAGCAAAGCTTCTAGAAGTTAATTAAGAACAAAGTTGTAGTCACAGCAGCACAGGAGTATTTGTTGGTGAAAAGCCCCAGACCCACAAGCACCACCTCCCCAAGCAGCCCCAGTACCAAGTAGGCCCTGTAATCCCGTGAGGGCATAGCACACACCAAGGGATGCTCAGGACCCTGCATCCTGCTCCCCAGATCTGCACCACTGCCCAAATGCAGGGATCCAGCCTAAAGGAGCCACAAAAGGATGGGAGCTGCAAGGGCATGGACCGGCCAGTCACCCTCAGCAGGCTGATGGGGATGCTGGCATATGAGGGGACATGGGAGCATCTCAGCTGCCCACACCAAAACCACCCCCAAGGGCCGGGCTGCTGCGCTGACAGCAGTGACACGTGCCATCACCCAAAGGCAGCCCTGTGCAGCACACATGGGCTGCTGAAGGAATCGCTGTAGCACCAGGAAGGCGGCTGCGCCGTTGGGAAGCAGCCGGGGTCCACAAATGGCAGCTATTGACAGATGTCTAATAGGACGCAGAATAATCCCGTCTTCCTCTGGGAGGATTCGGGTCGCCCTTGCCCTCACTGGGGGCTTATCCATTGTCTGGATCTGCTTGTGGCTGTTATTTTTGGTCAGCACCATGTTTCACTTGGCCATGCTTGCATAAGGAAAATAGGAAGAAGAAGGAGAAGGAAGAGGAAGGCTGATGGCCAGGGCGGGGTGGGCACAGCGCTGCTCTGTGCCGCAGCATCCACAGCCCCAGCTCAACAGGAGCTGCCCTGAGCCTCCGGGCTCTGCGCCCCGACCCCCAGCCAGGCACAGCGGGGCTTAGGGGGGCCAGGGGAGCGCAGGAGCTCCCGGGACACAGGAATTAGCTGTGCCCCAAGACTCAGCGCTTCTCAGCACCTACCCAGCTGCCTCGGCAGTGACATGCAGCACAGCCCCGCTCGCTGGGAAGGCACAGTGCTCCGCTCCTTTGTGCGTCGGGCTCGCTTTCCAACGCCACACGTTCTGCCTGCAAAGCACTAAGACAATGAAAGGCTCCCTCCCCGCTCAGTGGGCTCTCACTCCTCCCGCCCCGCTTCCTGCAAGAGATCGAGGGCACGCTGCACAAAACCGACTCTCCCGAGCCTTCCCTGCGCTCAGTGCCACTTGTCATTCAAGCAACCCCGTGGCCTTTAAGCTGCCAAGGTACCAGAGCTGCTCCGGAATCGGAGTTAGCTCAGCTTCTGCCCTGGAGCAAGGAATCTGAAACACTGCCACTGGAAACGAAACAGAGCATCCATCATTTTTCTTGCCAGGAATATATCCAGCCTAAAAAGAAATACTGCCTGCTAAACAGCCAGCAACAAAAGCCCTCGATTTCACCAGCAAAGCAGAGCCCAACATCTCGCCTATCGGTCATTTCCACACAGCTCCTGATTGCCTGCCCTTAGCGGCGGAATTAAAAACCACCCGAACCAACACGAGCAGCAAAGTGAGGGCTGGGGGGGCACGGAGCTGTGGGAGGAGGGCGGTGGGCTGGGGGGGAACGGCAGACCCCACTCTGGATGCTCCGACACAAACTCAGCAGCTGGGAAGAAAGGACACAGGTGGCAGAGCCAGGGCTGGAGGGGACGAGTGCTGCCTGCCTGGCTGAGGCACACAGGCACCCAATAACGCCGGCGCGGCCGCCCCCTCCGGTGAGCCCCGCTGCAGGGGGCAGCCCCCAAAGCCCCCATGCCTGGCCCATGAGCTACCCCCGGCCAGCAGCTGTCACCCTGCGCTCCCTGTCCCCTCCCCGGGAAAGGAGCCGTGCATTCCCAGCCAGGCCCAGCCCCCAGCACAGGCACGCCAACCTAAATATCTGCGAGAGGCTCTCCCCTCCATGGGAACAGCCACTATACGCAGAGTTCACATGCCCCAGCAATGCCTGATTAAACTCCCAAACTCCCAGGGAATACCCCTGAGGCTGTCTGAAGATAAGCTACAAACTAGACCGCTCTCAGGAAACATAGGAACTGGGAAAGAGCAATCACATTTTTTTAAATCTACAATAATACAGATCAAACCCCGGTCGGGCAGCAGGCGGTCGCTCGAGCTCGGCAGCTCCCGTGCCAGCTGTGCTCTCACAGGGTGCCCCAGTGCTGATGCAGGTTGGAGAGCCTAAGTAGGGACCTCAGGACACCAGCCTGAGCCAAACCACCGCTGTGTCCCTGCTGCCATCAGCACAGCCCCAAAGCGGTCACAATGTCAGCCTGGGGTCAGTGAAGGCACGGCAGTACAGCATGTGACACCGTGGGTGAGCTGGAGCATCACAGGAGAAGCGGCAAGGAGATGACAGCTAGGTAAGGTTGCCCAAGGGCCTCCTCCCGGTATACCTGCTGCAGACCATAGCGCACCCAGCTCCTTGTTCCCCATGGAGCACAGCCACAAAGCTTTCTCACCACAACTGCAAAGAGCAATCAATGGCACTGAGACCCCCCAGCGTGAGTGAGAGCAGCCAGCTCCTGCCTGCCTGCTGCTGGGCTCTGGGAACAGCAGTGGGAGAAGGGGAGACATCACAGCCATGACACCAGTGGGGGTGAGGGAGACTTGTTCAGGACTCCCATTCCTCCACCCATCCACCCCTCCCTCTATCCCCACACTGCAAGCACCAGGGCCACAATCACACACAGACCAGAGGTACACCTGCACGATCAGCACCCTGTGCTCTGGGATGGGGGAACACCACGCTCCACCAGCTTGCACTGCTGAGGAGTGCGTGGAACGAACTGCACATCAAGCCTTCTGCTGCAGGGGTGTCCACCAGCTCCCCTGGTACCTGATGCCTACTGAACCCAAGACAAACGGTTTCTCCTTTCTTCCTACCTTGTCAGGACAGGATGGAAAAACAGTAGTCCTAGGCAAGAGGATGGGAAGAGTCATTGGGAAAATACGTCCCAGAATGCTCCTGGATATAGTGGAACGACAGCAAGAGGCTGTACCAAGGAACCCCAGTGCCCATCTTTGATCAGATTGAGTTAGGGCTAGGGTTAGATAGATTTGCACTGGGATCTCACACACACTGCCTCAACAAGAAAGCACAGGTGGGATGGGATGGTCCCAGAGATGGAACTGTGGCCACCCGAGTGCAGGGTAGAAGGAGCAAAGGCACAGCACAGCGTGCCTGTGTGCATGAGGCATGGGGCTGGGTGAGCGTGGGATGGAGGGCATGAAGTGGGTGTGGAGCAGGGGATGAGCTGCTCACAGGTGCAGAACAGACAAGGGTTGAGGAGAGCTGCGGACCCACGCCATGAGCACGAGGGAGAGATGGCGAGGGATGGAAGGAGCTCAAGACAGTTAGCTCATTGAACAGGAGCTGTGATTTGAGGAGATGATTACAGAGTGCGAGTGCCCTTCCGGAGGGAAAGCACTGAGCCCTGAGCAGCTCTTCACCCGAAGGAGGGCGGCGTGGCAGAGCCAATGTCTGGCAGCTGAGACAAGTAAACACGAAAGCTCCATGAGGCCTCCAACAGCACGGACGATCGGCCCAGAACGCACTCCCAAGGACGGCGAGGCTCTGCTCAAACAGAAGGGGCCCCGCTGGGAGGGGAGCCCAGGCAGCACCGTGGGGCTTCCACCCACACCCCGAGGGTAAGTGTTCCCGGCCCCAAGCTCCAGGGGGCCGCAGCTACAGCAGCAGTGAGGTGTGGGTGTGAGAGCTTCTGTCTGCTCGCCCTTCCCTGACACATAATGACAGTTGGACCTATTTGCCACCAGCACAGCCTGCCATGCCACGCTGCTCTGCCCACCATGGGCTAAGGGTCCTCAGCCCGCTTCCCGGGGCAGAAGGCCCTGCAGAACACCTGCCCTCAGCCGTGAGAAGGGGATGATCCCATACATGCCCTCTCCCGCTGCCCACAGTCCCCTCCATCCCACAGGAGGGAACGTCCATGGTGACTCTCCCGGTCTTCTGCTTAACCAACACAGGAGCTCACTATGAGAACCTCTGTGAAGGAAGCTGGGCATGCATAGCAGAAGGCACTTTTCCATTCCAAGCCTTCACAAAGACCCATCCTGCTTTCTTTCCTCCCTCACTCATTGCTGACACATCTGACATCCAGGTGAAGGGCAGATAATGGTCCCGGTGCAGCAGGCAGCCCCGTGCTGAGATGTGGGGCTGCGGGCTCAGGCTGTTTCTGGCAGAGCAGTGCAAGTCCCCAGTGCAGCCCCCCGAGGTGCAGGGCGCACTGAGCTCTTAATGGGCTTATGGGGCTGCTCGGCTGCCCAGCTCCCCCAGCGCAGGGCCGGGCCTTAATGGCGCCACTGGGGGCAAGTCACAGCGTGGCCATGTGCTGCCCACCAAGCACCAACGGCCCCGAGCGCTCAGCCCACCCCAAGCCCTGCCCTGGCCCTGAGCAGCCCCTCAGCCCCAAGGACAAAGGCAGACATCTCCCCCACCAGCTGCCCCCGCACTAATCCCCAGGGACGGGGCTCCTGCTCCGGCCCCGAGCAGCGCTGGCCTTGTCCCTGCTGTCCCCATCCCCTCGCCTGGCTCTGGTGACCCTGGGCAGGGTCGGGGTGCTCTACGGGAAGCCTTGCTGAGCGACCCCAAAACACCGACCCACTCCTCCAGCGCAGCTCCGCGCCATCCTGCTGCTCTCCAGCAGTGACAGCTCTGCCTTTATGCTTTAACAGATTTTAGGGACTTGGACTCCCTCGTGGAGATCTGTGCCCATGGGTATTTTCAGAGGGGAAATATATATGTAAAAAAAAATAAACAGCAAAACCTGGGCACACAGCGGAGCTCCTGCGATTTGCCTATCAGCTGCTATACATGCGCACGGCATGGAAAAATCCTGAGGAAATTTCAGTTAGAAAAAAAAGGAGAACCAACACAACACTGAGCTCACTGGACACAGCATGCCAGGAGGGGCTGACAGAGCTGTTACGGTCTATTGGGCCAATAATCCACAAACTAAGACGGATTTATTGTACATGGCAGATCGTAACAGCTCCAAAGAAACCATCACTGTCTCCTGTGCTTAAAATTCACTTTCTTTTGAAAAAAGGGCCAAAATATGGCTTTACAAGATAAGATGCGTGGTTGTACCATTCTGTGACAGACAGAAGCCCGGGCAAACACATATATGTTTTTATATATATAAATAAATAAGGTATCTGCTCCTCCAAAGCCAGCAGTGCTGCATTACTGGCTTGGCGCACGGTCGCTACCACTGGATTACCAGGCTAGGTTTCACCTCTGCTAGCAAGCGGGATTTGCAAGGGCATTGTTTGCACCACAATATTAGCACCGAGCACACGGGAAGATAACGAGAGTGCCAGGCTCCACGGGATGGGGGCATGCAGGGCTGGGGGCCCTCGGGAGGAAGAAGGCACGAGCCCCGAGCAGCCAGGCCGTGTCAGGGCACACCGGTGAGCTCGGGCTGGGGCTGTGTAAGAAATAATGCCGGTAATGGACACCAGAGGCTGTGCCACCTTCTGTGGCTCCGCTCCTGGGCACCTGCATGGCCCTGCAGAGCAGCCCGAGCTGCACGGAGGAGTGGGGTGAGACCAAGCCTGCAGTAATTGCGGCGTCTGTTCAAATCACTCCAACGCTGGAAATCACGCTGGGCCCGGATGAAAGCTTACAGTGCGGATGATCATATCAGACTGGGATAAAAGAGGATAAGCTAACAGGTTTAGTGCACAGCTTGTCTGAGTTGGTGCTGCCGCGGAGGGAGGAGAGGAGGCTCCTGCTGACCCGGGGTCCCGGAGCATCGCCCGGCACAAAGCACTGCCTGGTCCTGGCACTGCAGCAGCACCCAGCCAGCAGCGGTGGGGCGGCTCCTGGGGACGGGCACCGCATCAGTGGGGCGGGTGATGCCAGGCCTCTCTCAGCAAGGCTCACCGTGCCATCCACCCCAACCCTGAGCGGGGTTATGAGCCGCCACCAGCCCCCCGCAGCCCCACGTCCTCAGCACAGGTTGTCCTCAGCAGCTGGGGAGCACGGTGCGGGCAGCTGCACCCAGCGCTCTGAGAGGCACTGCCACGGGGGTACAGGGGACGGCCACCACCTCCCCGTGCCAGTACAGAGGGCAAGGATGGGCCGGGGGGTGGTGAGCTCTGGGGCAGGGATGGGGAGCAGGGACGTGGGGGTTGGTCACCAGGGCAGGGATGGAGGGAAGGCGGGGGGCTCGGACTGCTTCCCGCGCCGCAGAGGGAGTTTAGCCGAGTAATTAGAGCAGGAGGCTGTGAGTCAGCAAACGATGCGTAACCTCGCCAATGTTGACAATGAGGCAAAAGATGGCAGTTTCGACTGAGAGCTCCTGATGAAAGGGCATATTTATATATGCAAGAATCAGAAACTCCGAACAATTGCATGGCTGGTGACCCGCTCTGCAAAACACGCTACTCTACAATGACTGTCCAGCTGCCAAATATTTGACGGCTTTAAAAATAATTGGAAATAGAGACGTGCTTGCAGCCTAAACCTAAAGGAACAGGGCAGCTGGAGGAGGGACCAGGCCGGTCTCAAAAACATAACGACAGACGTTGGGAAGACGCCCGCCAGCCTCTTCTCCAGCATCCAAGGCTGCAGTGAGCCGGTTAGCGCTCGGCTCGGGGCTGACCTTGACAACGCCGTGCTTCAGATGCCCCAGAGAGAAGAGCCGGCTGCCGCCGAGATCCGCCCCACACAACTGCCACGCTGCTGGATTTATATCGAGGGCGAGTGCCGGCCTGGAAGCAAATCCCGGCTGCAGCCACGGCCTCGTCCCTCCCCGGGGCCGCAGTCGGAGGCAGCAGCGCAGGTAGGGAACGCTCCTCCCCCATGGCGCAGCAGCCCTGACGGGGAGAGTTTAATTAACCCTGGAAAGCAATCGTTAACCATCCAGCGCAGGGAATCGATGCGGAAGGGGCAGCTCGCTTCGGAGGGACCATCTGCTTTGGGGACGGCGCGCCCGCCACCCACCTGCCCGCGCCTCCCCGCGCCCCACGGCGCCCCACAGCTCCCCGGCCGGGCTGCATGCGAGCGGGAGGCAAGAGCCAGCTGTGCTGCGGGCGGCAGCCCCAAGCACCAAGCAGCCCTGCGCTGCCCCTCGCCTCTCTAATCTCTCTTCCCGTAAAGCCCCAGGTCTCTGTGCCACGTGATTTCCTACGAGCCGCAGCCCTTGTTCCAAATACCACCTCTCCGGCTGCCGCGCGGCCCCACAGCTCCAGTGCAGGCGAAGCCCCCATGGCTGCCGTGCCCACACCGACACGGTGGGGATGTGGGGTGAGCCAGGAGCCCAGTCACCAACCTGGGGAAACACATTCCCCACAGAAGGTGTCCAGGCACCAAAGATGGGGGACGCTGCAGCTCCCCACCCCGTGGACACTGAGCCAAACCCCACCTGAAACAGTATGGGGGGTGGGGGGGGGCAGAGGGATTTGCTTAAATCATCACGCTGTGCTTAGAGGGGTGAAATTTTTTGCTGATAAAATCGCAGTCTCTTCCTCCTACTGTCCTTGGGGGCATTTCTTCCTCAGCCCACGCACAGCAGGGCGCAGCTGGACAGGGACAGTAACCCCGGAGCCCAGCAAGCCCCAGCAGCCCATCATCACTGTGCCAGGAGCAGGGCAGGGAGTCCCGGTGCTGCCCACGTCCTGCCCATGCCTTGGCCACGCTGCATTTCCAGCACAGGCAGAGGCAGGGCTGCTGGCACTGGGGCACGAGATGCCTGATCCCATCACAAATACAACAGATCCGTGCCACCCGGACACCAGACACAAGCAAGGTCTCCGCGCAGGCAGAGCACAACATCCCTGGGGTCTGTGCCAGCATCTCCCACCCCAGCGCCCCTCCTCTCCCACCCTCACCACACCCTGCAGGGACACAGCACAGTGAAGGCCCACAGCTGGGCACACACCCCTGGAGCTCCCCAGCAGGCGGGGATGGCACACCGCAGCCCTGGCACCAGAAAGTCCTGCCCCTGCCCTCCCACTCCCTGGGGGCAGCAGGGCGCGCTCAGCCGCTCCGCTCCCACGAGCTGCCGTGAGAAGCAGGGTGGCAGATGGGGCCCTGGGACAGCACTGCCCTGCGGGATTAGAGGTGACTCGCATAGAGCCTGTGCCCCCCGCTGCCACCCAGCCAGGAACACTCGTCCCTGATGACACACTGGCGAGCAGTCCCTGTGCCAGCCCGATGACACGGCTGCAGGAGGTGGCTCTCAGAGGGGAAATGGCCGCGCTTCACCCCTCCAACTTTCCACTCACTACAGCAATGCCTGTTCCGCTCCCAGCTGGCAGGAGAACGGCCCCGGGCAGGGAACAGCCTGAGCCCTGGGGAAGGGGGGACCCTGCGTTCCCCACTCTGACAGCAGCAGCAGCAGCAGCACCACGAGCTGGCACCGAGAAATACACCAAGAGCACCACTGGCACACTTGGTTGGCGTTGGTGGGAGGCAGTGGCCCTGGAAGCCCATGGACCCCCACCCCCCCACCAGGGGCATCTCTGCACCTCAGGGAGCAGCAAGGTGCACCCAACCAGGCACACACACACAGACATGGGGTTTCTGAGCCCTGTGCAGCGCGACCAATACCATCTTGCAGAGCCTGGCCTGCACCTAGCAGGGGGCTCGCACCACCATATGCATCCCACGTACATCCCACCTCCCCTGGCACAGGAGGGGCTCAGCAGCAGTAGGACAGTGGGTCTGCCCCCCAGCTCCTGGAGGACAGGAGTTCTGGCAGCTGCAGAGCACCCTCCTGTTTTCTGCAAAACAGGGCCATGATGCACAGCCCATAGGAAGGGGTGAAGGCTGCCAGGATGTGCAGAGTTCTGCTTCCCTTCCAGAGCGCACCACAAACCTGGGAGATGGGTCCCAGCTCCAGGAGAGGAATCCCCTCAGCCTTGAGCCAGAAAAGCAAACATCTGATGGGAGGAGAACGGAGCACGGTGAGGATGCACCAGGGACACCGCCTGGCCCTCTTGCTGCTCTGGGCATGGCTTGGAGCCATCCCCGCTTCCCATCCTGCACCAGAGGACCCCTCCAGCCCCCCCAAGAATTGATTCCCCGCTGTACTCCCAAAGACTCCCAGCACCTCACAGCTCCCCCAGTAAGGCACGCATGCCTGCAGCACGGTGGGACATGGCTTCATCTGACAGACACTCAGCACGCAGCTGAGATCCCAGGTCCCAGCTAATCCCCGGAGCTCTGCGGGGAGCCCCAGGCCCATCTGCGGGATGAGACTTGGGGCACAGGGAGTCTGACGCACGGGAGAGCTGCGGCCGGGGGGGGGGGGGGAGCCGATTTGCTCCCACCTCCTCAGCTGCTCCAAGTGTTTTCCAGCCTTCCCTGTCGAGTTCACGTCCTTTCAGATTAGCTGCCGCAGCCGCAGCCTCACAGCGAGTGTCAGGTACTGCCAGCATTCGGCTGCTTGCAATTACCGGGCGCTCGGCACGGGGACAGCAGCCCAGATGCTTCCACCCACAGGAGCCCCAGCACACCCACACCTGGGGCTCCCGGCACCCCAGGCCGCACACCCCCCGCCCCACCTACCCCCCCACCCCTCCGGCCACAACCGCCCCTCCGACAGCGCGCTGACTGCCGGCTGCAAATCCTTCCCGTTAATCTTCACGGTGCATCAGCACAGGGAAAAAAACAGCTTTTTTTTTTTTTTTTTTTTTTACAGTCTTAATCTTTACCTGGGGTCATATTTACTAATCCTCCCACTAATCCCCCCACGCCTTCACAAATAAAAGGGCCCATCCTGGCCGGGCTGCACGCCCCGGGGAGGTGTGGGCATAGAGCAGGGGAGCAGCGAGCTGCACCCACCGCAACAACCTGCGCCCACCCACCCGCACCCACCAAAGCGCCACGCCGCATTCAAGGTGACTCCTCTTTTCCCATTAAGATGGCTAATGAGCGCTTTTAAAGGCTCTTTATTTAAGGAAACAAAACCTGACAGTGGCAAGGAGGGAAGCACGCAGCGTTAGGCGGATCTGGACACATCGATGGATGGAGGCAAACCTCCGGCTCTCATCCCGACCCCTGGGAGCTCAGACACGGAGAGGAAGGATGACAACCCACCTCGTGGGAAGGGAGGACCCGAGGGAAGGCCGGCGGCCAACTGAGACCCCGCGGGCAGCCTGCCTGCACCTCCTCCGCAGCGCCCAGCCCAGGGGGCAGCTCAGCCCAGCCCAGCCCAGCCCCAGCTCAGCCCCTTCCTCCATCACGCCTCTGCTAAAGGCCAGGCCCAAACATTGCTCGGTTGCTCTCTTTGCAAAGTATTTCGACACCTACGTGATAAAACAAACTCATCAATAGAAACGCCCTGACGGCTGGCTTTCCCCTTCCTTCCTTCCTCCTCCGCACGCATACCCAGCTGCTCGCTTTGGAAGCGTCCATGTGCGAACACACAGCTTCTCCCGAGCCAAACGGCGTCAGCCTGGCACGGCGCGCCGCGCTGGCGCAGTGCTGCAGGCAGCGGGAGGGGAGCTCTGGGGCCGGGCGGCAGCCAGGTGCCACCCAGCCACGGGGCCGGAGCTGAGCTGGGGGTGGGGGGGTCGGTGGGGCTTCGCCGTGCCGCCCCCCTGGATGCCGGCAGCTGCGGCACCGGTCCCTCTGCCTCAGTTTCCCCACACACAGCGGCCCCGTCCTCGGCCCTGGGGCGCAGTCCCTCCGCCCTCCCGGCCGAGCCCTTCCCCACGGAGGCAGCAGTGGGCGCCCCCCGGCCATCGTGCCCCACGCCGTAACTCGCTGTGGCAGCCCGGCCCTGCCGCTCGCACAGCAGCACGCGCTCGGCCGCAGCCGGCACCTTGCTGGAATTTGCAGGCTGTCCTGACGCATTACAGCGTGGACGCCTCGCGTTGGCTCCCACCCCCCCGCCACGGCAGCCCCCCCCCGGCCGGCTCCGCAGCTGTCCCGGGGCCGCAGCTCCCACGGGCAGAGGGATGCGAGGCCGTTCCCAAAACCTCCCCCTCCTCATCTCCCGCGTCGATTTTCCTGCCCCGGCTTTAAATAGCAACTTCAGCTGAGCCGGAGCGCTGACAGACTCCCACTGCCTCCTCCCGCGGCGCGGCGCAGCACCTCCCCGTGCAGCCCCCACCCGGCTCTGGGCCCCACCGCACTGCCAGGAGCCGTGCCCCCCGCCCCCCGCCCCCCTGCTGGCAGCCACGGGTGAGCAATGATGTCATGCACAGCTCCGCACGGGGTCAGCGTCCGCACAGGTGCAGAGCTGAGCGGGGCACCTCGCAGGGCTGGAGCCCATGGGATCCGCACAGCCTGCACCCCGCGCCCACCCACACCCGTGCCCTCCCCCGGCAAGGGACACCGCTGTGCCCGGGGCTGGGCCCCGCCGGTGGTACCACAGAGCCTGTGGGGGCCCCCTCCCCGTAGCATCTATCAGCCACCCCCACCCCACGCCGTGCCCTGCGCTGTGCCCACACCGCGGGATGCCCGTGGGGGGGGGGAATGGGAGCGGCGGGCTGGGGAGGAGTGTGAAGGAACGCCTCCTGCGTGCTCTGTCCGGAGCCAGCGAACGAGGCCATATTTGAAATGCTTCGCATACCTCCGGCCATCAGATTAGCGAGATGAAGAAGGTAAAGCAGAGGGCAAGGCGAGCGCTCCCGGGGCCGGCCATCCTCGGCCACGCTCACGGGGTGTGGAACTGGGGGAAAAGTCCCAGCAACTGCACGCAGGGAGCAGGCACGGCACGGGGACAGCAGGGACAGCGCTGCTGCGGGGGGACACCGCAGTGCCGGGCACCGACCACGGCCCAGAGCTCGGGGATGGGACCACGCCAAGCTGCACACAGCATCCGAGGGCACGGCTCCATCGCTCACCACGGAGCCAACGCTTCATCCGAGCACAGCACCACGGGAGCCCCCACACGCTGTCCCGGCACCAAAAGTTCTCGAGCCCCTCGGCCCCACACAGCAGGGACACACGGGGACAGCCTGTGGGACAGCCAGCCCCGGGGCCAGGGCCGTGAACCGGGAGCAGCCGTGCTGCCAACGCTCAGCATCACGCAGAGGCACGGCCGGGAGGTGCCCAAGTGGCATGCTCCGGGCTCAGGGCTGGACTGCAGACGGCTCTTCTCACGGAGCCTGATGGAAAACGAGGCACAAAGGCTCGAGGGCAGGCCTAGAAGAAATGCATGGGAACTGGTGACCCCGGGACTTGCTGGACACCAAGAGACCACCTGGGGTCAGAATGGATGGAGCTGCTCGGGCACAGATTAAGACTCTTGAAAGGAAGACTGTGGGAGATGGATATTGCCCAGACATCTCTACAAAGAGCTGGAGTGGAGACAAGAACTCAAGGCAGGATTGCGAAGGCAAAAATGAACCATCCATCACGCCACGCTCCCAGGCAAGGCCAGGGCTGCCCTCACGCAGCTGCCGAGTGCCAGGACACCGAGCGGTGCTGCGGGACGGCACTGGGCGCTGGGGGTGAGCACCCCAAACCATGCACTGAGGCACCCACCCACACCTTGCCCTGGCCTGGACCATGCCCAGACGCAGCCAGCACCAAGCTGACGCCAGTGCTGAATGTGTCCGATGGTTCCCACCATGCCCAGCGGCCGCAGCGTGACCGGACACCCTGAGAGCAGAGCGCGGCGTGGCACGGCAGCAACACACTGCCCAGGACAGAGCCTCCTCCTGGGTTCAGCTCCTCCACCAGCAGTGAACGGCGACACTGTACGGCATGGATCACTGGGATCACACCATGGAATACGCACACCATGCTCTCCAGAGAACCACATCACACCATCAGAGAGGGACGGAGCTAGCGACCCAAGCCCTGTCACGGTCCTCACCTCTCCAAGCCGGGGCACTAAGAGCATCGCGCTTGGAAAGGCAGGAGATGGCACTGCACCTCTTTGCCAACAGCTGCAGGGACGAGGCCAACACGAAACCCCACAGCTGGGCCAGCTCCCCACAGCATCGTGCTATGGAGGCAATGGTTCTGCATTCCTCCAGCGCTGAGGATGCCCGAGCTCAGACCACGGGATACCCTCTGGCACACTCAATACCATCTGAGCAACAGGAAATATAGTCACATTCCCAAACCCCACAGTAGGACCACAGACCAAGCGCCAAGCCTCAGCACACAGATCCAGCAGGGCTACTATCTCAATCCCTCTCCCACCCCACGGTTTTGCCTGCGTGGGTTCCCCATAAAGGCTGTCCCCCCCATCAGCCATCCCCAAGGGGCCAGCAGCAGCACCTGGCTGAGGCAGCAGGACGGGGGGCTGCCGGCAGGCCACAAACTCCTGGGGGTGGCACATCGCCCCGCGCCTACCGGCAGCAGCTCCATGGCCAGAGATGCCAGCGGGGCACCCAGGGCAGAGACAGCCCCGCAGAGCAGCGGGCATCCAGGGCAGCAGGACGGCCTTTGTTCCGCCTCTTGAAAACCGGTGACCTTAAAAATCCTTTTGTTCATCTAATAACAGGCTGCCACCCGTGCACGGTGATGACTGCCATCCCAGGCTGCGCAGTGCCCTCCACCTGCTTCCAAGCCACGGGGAAAGGTGAGCTGGGACAGAACCACCCCAGCACAGAGCTGCAGCACGGCCCAGCCCTGCAGCACCCCAAAGGGAGGGGGCACAGGGCGAGGCCAGAGCATCGGTGCCACGAGCGCAGGGACACGGGGGGATCCATAGGCGCCCTTCACTCCCACCTGCAGACACCCAATGCTCTCCCATCGTCACTGGGATCACAGCTCGCCCTCGGCCACCCACGTGGGTCACCCCGTGCTCTCCAGGGCCCCGTGCCTGACCTCATTCCCCCCGGCCCCACAGCTGCCCCATCGCGCCTCCCCACCCACTGACTCGTGCCCACAGGCTGTGAGGCTGGCAGCCGGGACCCCCCCCCCAGCCGGGGCCATGAGGAGCCCCTGAGCGGCCCCTGAGCTCCCAGGAGTCAAAGTTGAGTCAGGGGAAAAGGAAAGGAAAAAAAAAAAAAAGAAAAACCTTTTGAGTGCAATATTTTAGTTGAGCAACAGAGCATGAGTAAAGGACGGAGGCTTTTCGTGGTCTGGTGAGTCTAAGCTATGAGCTGAAAGTTTAACTATTAATACACTTAATCAAGAGGTCGTTCCTACACCCAGGGTTTGAGAAAACAAACGCACCACCGGGGCAGGAGTGGAGGAGAGGTGGTGGGAGATGGGGCCGGGCAGCCCCACACAGCCCCACTGCAAAGCTCCCGGCAGGACGTGGGGCTGCGTCCGGCCCTGCTGTGGGACAGCAGCTGGAAGGGACGGGGCCACAGCAGTGTGAGCAGCACGTGGGGCTGTGCGGGACGGAGCCCAGCGCTGAGCTGCACGCAGGGGAGAGGAGACAGCCCCATGGAGGGGGCCGTGCCGGAGGCACCCGGCATCCCCACAGCCGGGACATCAGCGAGCGGCACCCACACTGCCTGACTGCAGCCCGGGGCCGCCCACGACGGGTACTGAGCCCGTGCAGCCTCCTACGCCTCCTCTACCCCCCCCCGCCACCATCACGGGACTGAACGTGGGATCACCGCACCCACCGATCCCCTCCGCAGGCTCCGCGCCCCCCCGGGCAGCACCGCGCTGCCCGCATCCCCGCCACAAACCAAGGACAGCCCGGCTCAGCGCCTCGCACGCCTCCAACGTTTCCCATGGAGGCGGTGCGATGCTCCTCACATAGCAGTGGGGCACAACGCCCCCCCGCCCGCCCCAACGCCCGGAGCGGAGCCCCCCACGCACAGCGCCGCATTCCCGTCCTCCCGCTGCACGACGGCCCCACCGCCCCTCTGCCGCCGTGGGGGGCCGGGACGCAGCTCTGCGCGCGGCGGCGGGGCCTTTGTTACTTTGCTTTTGTTGTCACCCGCTGGCGCGGCCCCCACGGCCGCTCCGAGGTCAGGGCACGGCGGTGGCGGAGGTGGGGGGGGGGTGGCAGAGGGCCGGGAGCCCCGACAGCGCTGCCACGACCCGCTGGGACGCGGTGCCGCACAGCAGCCGTGGGACGGCCCCGGCCGCCCGGGTGTGGGTCTCCCGCTGCGCTTTCTGCCTCTCCCCGGGGATTGGGCTGCTAAGGAGTGCTGCCGCTCGCCCACGGCCGTGGGGTCGCAGCGGCGGACAAAGCCGGTAAGAGGGGCACGGCACGGCCGCGTCCCCAGCAGCGCAGCTCCCAGCCGGGCGGGCGGCTCCCGGGGCGCGAGGCCACGCACGTGGGAGCCGGGGGGGGGGGGGGGGGGGGGGCGAGGGGGACACGGCTCCGAGCACCGCACGGCCGCTGCTGTGCACAGCTTTGTTCGTGCGCGGGACGCGGAGCTGCCCCCTGCCCTCACAGCCCCATCCATCACCGCCGCGCGGAATGACCCCCAGCGAGCGGGGCCCCGCGGGAAGGAGCGCAGCGCCGGTGTTGGATGCGAGGGAAAACAGCGGCAAGAAAATAAAAACGGGAGGGGGGGGAGGAGGGGAGGGGGGGGAGGCTGGAAAAAAAAAACCCAATGAAACCCGGCGGGGCCGCCCGGCCGCGGATCGGCGGAGTTCCGCGCGGCGATCGCGGCGCTCAGACATCACCCACCGCCCCGAGGCACCGCCTGCGCCCATCTCCGCCGTCATCCCCGGCGCCGACCGCTGCCCTCCCCGCCGCTCCGCTCCCTCCCTCCCCTCACGCCCGGCGCGGAGGGCAGCGCTGCGGGGCCGGCGGAGAAGCGGGAGAAAAAATAAAATAAATAAAATAAAAGAATTTACTTCGCGAGAGGTAAAGAAAAAAACCAAAAAACCAAAAAAACAATGAAACAACAAACCCCCAAACTTCGGGACTTGTTACGCACGGCTCCGCCGCGCCGCGCCGCTCCCACGTCCCCCCCGCAGCTGTCGCCGCCGGAAAGCGCGCACCGCCCCCGGCCGAACCGCGGCACCGAGAGCGGAGCTCCCCCCGCCCCCCGGCCGCGCTGCCCTCCCCGCCCCCGCGAAGGGTCCTCGCGGGTGGCGGCGCTGCCCCCCCCCCCTCCCCCCGACTCCCTCCCGGCGCCGCACAACCCCCCCCCCCAGCCCCCCTCCCGGCTCGGCGCTAGCGGGCGCCCCGCTGCCCGCCGCCCCCGCGCCCCGGCCGCCACCATTGTCACCCGGGAAACGGCGGCGGGCACCGAGAGGCGGCGGTGCGGCGGCGGCCGCGGGGAGCGGGGCTGGGTGCGGGGAGCGGAGCTCGGCGCGAGGAGCGGAGCTCGGTACGGGCGCTGCCCCCCTCCCGGCCCCGCACCGCACGGCGCATCCCGCGGCCGCGCCGCCAAACTTTGCTCGCTGCGGATCGGAGCGGAGCGGCACCGCCGGGCGGAGCGCAGCGCGGCGCGGCGCGGAGAGAACGGGGCGCGGAGCAGAGCCGCCCCCGGCCCGCCGCCCCCCGCCAAACTTTTTCCCGACACTTTTCCCCCAACTCCGCCGCCGCCGCCCGCCGGGGCAGCCCCGCGGTGCCGGCACCTACCGGCGGTCCGGGCCGGGCCGGGCCGGGGATGGGGGGGGGGGAGGGGGGGGGAGGGAGCGGAGCCGCTCCGCGCTGCGCGGCGCGCCCGGGGACCGCGGGCGGCGGAACGGGGCCGGGCTCGGCACCTGCCCGCCGCCGCGGAGGGGGCCCGCCGAGAGGGGAGCCGAGGCGGGCGCGGTGCCTCGCCGCCGCCGCACACCCACCTCCACATCGCTGCTCGCTCTGGGAGTGCACAGCCCCCGAAACGCGCTGCACGGCGCTGCCGCGGCCGCTGCCCGCGGCTGCCGGCAAAACCCGGACCGGACCGGACCGCCCCGCGCCGCGCCGCGCCGAGAGCCGCGCGCGCCCCCCGCCGCCCCGCGCGCGCGCCGCCCGCCCGCACCCCCCGGCGCGTTGGGGTCCCTCCGCGAGACCGAACCGCGTCCCCGCGGGTGCCGCTGCGAGGGGTCCCCCGATGGCCCCGCCGCTCCCGCGGGTGTCCGTGTCGTGTGAGCCGCTCCCCCCCCCCCCCCCCCCCGACCCCCGCGGGCGTCCCTCCGGATGACCGCCCCGCGCCCGCGAGTGTCCCTTTTGGCCGCCGTACGGTGTCACAGCGCTGCGCCCCGCGAGTGCCACCGCCGCGCGTCCCCCCGCGGCCTCGGCGCTCCCATAGGCTGTCACAGCCGCGTACCCCCGCGTGCCCCCATCCCCCGCGGGGTGTCCCCGCGCCGTGCCCCCAACGCACCCCGTCTGCCCCACGGGTGTTACTTCCACGTGTCACCCTGTGCCTCCCCGACCCCGCTGGGTATTCCTGCTGCGTGCCCCCCGTGTCCTTCTGATCCCCACGAGGTCTCACTGCGCTGTGCGCCCACCCCACGGGTGTCTCTGCCACGTGACCCCGCTGCTTCCTTTCAACCCCTGTGGGGTATTGCTGTTCTCTGCCCCCCAGTATGTGCCACCCCCCCTGACGGGTGTCACCACGGCGTGTGTCCCCCACCCCATCTGCTCCCATGGAGCATCACCACCACGTGACCCCCAGGTCTCACCTGTCCCCACAGTGTGCCCTCCACATCCCACCCCCGCGTGGTGTCACCTCACTGCACCCCCCATGTCCCATGTTTCCCAGCGTCCCACCACAGCTGTGCAGTGTCACAGCTGCCCCCCAGGACTCTGCAAAGTCACCCCAGTGCCCCCTCCACCCCCCTGCGGCATCACCTCACTGTGCCCCCCATGTCCCACCCACACCAGCGGCACGTCACCCACCCTCCCTAGGGCTGTCCCCCCCCATGCACCCTGCCCACCACACCACCCCTCCTTCTGCCACGTCCCCACGGGTGTCACCAACACGTCTGTTCTGTGTTTGTCACCCTGCGGTGCTCCCCCGACCACCCCATGACATCTCAGCCCAGTGCAGTGTCCATCCCCCCCGTCCCCATTTCCAGCACGGGGGTGGGTGACACGAAGGTCAGCGCAGTGCCCCACGGGACAGAGTCAGTCCCCAATGGCACATGGGTCACCCACAAGGGACACCGGGGCCAGCGGTTCCCATGGGGCTGTCGCCACCCACGCGCTCGGGTGATGTCCCCAAACACCATCACAGAGGGGGGGGACCCCAGCAGCGCTCGTTGTCCCCGCTCTCCTTTCCCCGAGTTCTGTGGGGTGAGCACAGCTCTGGGCCGTGGGACCTTCATCCTCACATTGGACTGTGGGAAACGGAGCTCCGGAGCCAAATCCCAGCAAAACGCTCTGCTCAGCACTGCGGCTTTGGGGGGCACAGCTCCGTCCTGCAGCCTCACCAACATCCCAGCCCTCCCAGCAGCACGCCCTGACAAAAGCAGCACACGGGTTTGTTGCGCTCATATATATATATATATACATATATGCTTTTTTTTCACAGGAATACAGAATCACTTCCCACCCCGCTCGAGTCCTTTCGGCGAAACAAAAATGTAAGCGGTGCAGCGAGGGGGTGCGGGGGGTGGGAACCGGAACGTGGAAGCGCTGTGAATGCGTTGTTTGTATTTGATCCACGTCTTGTTAATTATGCAAGTTTCACATATTTAGCAACTGGGATTTTCAAATGCGGTTGCTGCTGCTGTGACGATGCTCGCAATTCCCCGGCAGAGCCTCAGCCCCACGCGGGCACTTCCCCAAAATTCTCCCCTTGGTGCCGCAGTGGGAGAGCGGGAGCCGTGGGGTGGGCATGGACGGGGTGAGCACAGCCATGGGGTGAGAGTGGGCGTGGGGTGAGCGTGGCTATGGTATGAGCACGGTCATGGGATGAGCACAGTGGTGGAGTGAGTGTGGCTCTGGGGCTGGCCCTATGGCTGGGGGTCCCACCAGGGGCTGTCCCACTCAGCACCCCTCAGTCAGACCCTCCCGTGCACCAGTTCTCACACTGGGGTTGTGATGGTGCCGGTGGTGTGGGGGGAAGGACAGGTCCTGCCGGTAAGGAGTAACCTGAAGGCCATCAAAGCCCACAGCAGTGGGGCAGAGGGATGCACCACCACGGCCACACATCCCCCCACATCCTACACGGCGCCTGGGCTTTGTGCACACTGCGAAGTGCATCTGCGGGGACATAGCTGTGCTGAGTGCTGAGGTCATTGCAGTGAGCTGGGCCAAGGGAAGGTGCTTGCAGCCTGCAGGGACTGCAGCAAAAAGAGGGGAAACTGAGGCACGGAGCCAAGCAGCCACTTACTCAGAGGATGCGGATGGGATGCAGTTTGGGATAGGGGTAGGGGTGGGGATGAGGATGGAGATGGGGATGGGATGGGGATGGGGATGGGGATGGAGGGCACTGGAGTGCAGGAAGCTGGTGGGGAGGGACAGAGGGCGCAGGGTATAGGGAAGGAAGGTGAGGGGTCGGGGATGGGGTGTGGGGAGGGCGCAAAGCAGGCGTGCAGGCGGCAGTGCTGCTCCAGCCTCTGTGCCAGAAGCGGTGCCAAACCCATCCCTGCCACCCGGGCACGTGGCTCCCGCGACGGGGCCCTGTGCTGTCTCCTCTCTCCGGCTGCTGAGCAAAGCCAGGAGCTGCGCTCGGCTCCAGGCGGAGGCCGGGCCGTGCTGCCATAGCATTGCTGGCATAGCAGCGGGGAAGTGGCAGCCGGCGGCGCGCCAGCGGGCAGGACATGGCCCTGCAGGTAGGGGATGGCAGCGGGATGCAGGGCTGTGCGGGACGGCGCACGGGGATGCGGGGCGGTGCGAGAGGACACATCCCAGTGGTTCCCAGCACGCAGGTATGTTCCAGAATAAATCCGACCTGCAAACCCCGAGCCCGGCTGCCACAGTCGGAGCGGGCGACAGAGCTGGAGGCTGCTCAGCACCTCCACGCGGTGACCTGGCTTGGGCACAGGGCTGCAGAGAGCAGTGCCGGGCACACAGCGGGGTCAGCGCCCAGCCACGGCAATGGCCCCGAGGCGGGGCCTGGGCCCTGCGGCCACTGATGTTCATCAGGATGGTGCAATGGGAGCTGCGCAGCACCAGGGCCCCACGGCCAGCGCTGCCTTCCCGCTGCAGCACGTAGCCCAGGGCCGGCCGCGCCGCGCATTAATTGAGGCAGTGCCACGTTAATTTTTAACCCCAGCTGTCTCCCACATGGCAGGCAGTCGCCCCGGCTCCTCGGGATGTGTGGGGCCGGGGGGGGGGGGCGGGGGGGCTCTGCCCCACACAGGGCTGGGAGCGGGGCAGCTGCGGTCGGGGCCATCCCACGGCTCCCTGCAAGCTGCAGCCGCGCTGCCCGGAATGTCCTGGCAGGAGGACACGGGCCTCAAAGCAAACATGCGCGGCGGCAGCCGGGAGAAGGGCAGGAAGCGCCTTGCCCTGCCTGCTCCCACCCGCAGCTGCGTGCGCCCCAACGCGTGCGGCACGGCGCTGCCGTGGGGCGGCAGGGGGCGTGGGCCGGAGGCTCGGGGTCTGCCCACGGGAGGGTGGACGGAGCCGGCGGTGTGGAGGGAGGTGGGGCAGTGAGGAGGGTCGGGGGTTTGCCCGATGGGAGCGCGTGAGGCCGCAGTGCCGTGCAGGAGCCGTGGGGACGCACGAAGCGCAGCATTCCCACCCCCGGGGACCCTGGCAGGCGTTTTTCCGAGCAGGGATTCGCCTGGAATTCAGACGCCCACGTGGTCCAAAATAGCCGCCTGGCTCCAGCATCCGGAGCGCCCCGCTAAAGCCATCTGCCGGGACGCGGCCCTCCCCGGGGCTCCTGCGGTACGGCTGCTGCCCGGCCCTGCGGGCAGAGGGGCAGTGCGGGCAGAGCAGCTCCGGGCAGCGGCGGTTTGACAGGAAGATACGGGAGAGAAACGACATCCCCGGGAAATATCAGAAGTAACTCACGGCGAGAGCTAATTTGGGCACGCCTGAGTCAGGAGCTGTGGGGAAACGACCCGCCTGCCCCCCTCATGGGGTGGCGTCCAGGACACCCCATGCAACGCAGCAGCAACGGGCCCACAGCCTGTGCTGAAGGAGGCTCACGGGGTTGGATTCGTGTTTGTGCTTTGCTGAAGCCCGTGGTGAAGCACTGAAGTGGAGATGAGTGTGCGGGGTGAGCAGCGGCCTTCTGGATGCTTCCATTTGCACGGGGCAGCAGCCGGCACAGGCGACTCACACAGGATGGACGCCGGGCTGCTGAGGCAGCTGACAGAGATGCAGCGGGGTGGTCCCCAGTTTGGGGACACTGACCCAGGGGCTGCTCCGCAGGAACACCCAGAGAGGCCTTGATAGGAACAGCACAGCGGGGCCCGGCGCGCTGACATCCCCCGGCACTCACCCCCTCTTTCCAGCAGTGCCGCAGCCGCTGCCAGCAGGCATTGGGGCCAGAGCAGTGCGTGCCCTTGGGTGAAGCACCCCAGCCCTGGGGAGCTCCTCCGTGCTCCACTCACCGGCAGCAAGGCGCGATCGGTGCTGCTGCAAGGAGCTGGCAGGAGCGCGGCCGTAGGGGCCGTCCCATCAGCCCGCCCCGAGCCGCCCTGCCTGGCTGCAGCCTGCAACGGATGGAGGACGTCGGAAGGAGCGGTGCCTGCGTTTCCTCCAGGACAGACCCAACCCAATGGCGGCATGGAGCCAGCGCTGAGTTGGATGGGAACAGACCACCATCTCCTTACCTAGGCGACCAACTGGACTTGTCAAGAGGAAAGAAATTCATCTACATCTCACACATATGGTCCCATCCTAATGGATATGTATGAGCATAAGGGAAGAAGAATAACCTTCTGGTTAGGCTAAGGGCTTGGCAGTTGAGATTTCAAGATGCTATTCTCAGCGCTGTCCACACCTTGCTCCGAAGCCTTGGAAAAGCCTTCATCCGTCCCCAGGCCCGGCAGCGCAGCCAACGCCCGCCTGGCGCAGGAGGCACAGGATGGACAACTGCGCCGCGCGTCCTCCCCAGCGGACTCCCGTGGCAACTTAAAGAGAGCAGGGGAGGAGGAGGGGAGGTGGCCACGAGGCTGTGTCCCTGAACCGCTCAGCGTGCAGGGTGAGGAGGCAGCCCGCCTGCTGGGCCGTGCTTCCCAAGGGCTGCCCCTACCAGCACAGGCACTGCGCGCACTCCGCGGGCCCCAGTGAGTTCAGACCCTCTGCATGAATGGGGGAAGGTCCTCACTCAGACGTTAGCACAGGCTCCTTCCTCCTCCTCCTCCTCCTCCCCGTGCTGGTGCAGGAGCCGCAGCCATGCAAGCAGTGCGCGGAGCCGCAGTAAATCCTCCCCTGCAGCCCGGGGCTCTGCCAAGCCCTCCCTTCCACCCAAATTTATGGGGAGCGGTCCCTGCCAGCGAAGCACGGCACGGTCACAGGGCGGAACAGACGGCACCGCTTGGAGGCTCCTTCCTGCCCCCGTCGGCCCCAGCCCCCCCTGGGCACCCCCAGCCCCGCGGGCAGCCCGGGGCTCAGCCAGGGCTGCAGAGCCAAAGGTCAGCTCAGCGCCAGCCCCTTCCTCCGCTGTCGCAGCAGAGGTGGAGCTGGCGGCGGACCCGAGCGCCTGCGTTTCCCGATGGCTGCGTGCTGAAATTTGCAGCCTTAATGGTGCATTAGCGCTGGCTCCTGCGTTTCATTACTCCTGAGAGCGAGGGAAGGCACAGAGCGAGCATAAAAGCCCCCCCAGCCCAGCCACCAAACCCCAGCCCTACGCGGCTCTGGCTGGAGGCACACATCGGGGGCCCCGTGCAGAGCCCCCTCACACCCACAGCCCACGGCCGCAGCCCGGCCCCACTGCTCTGCATCGCTCCTGGGCCACCATCCCGCTTTGCCTCCTGCTTCAGGCACACTCAGGGAATTCAATCCACTCTCTGCCCGACTCAGCCTTGGCTGCTCCTCCGTGCCACCGCTGGAGCACAGCGTAACGCCCTTGGAACCTCTCGGGGCTGGAGGATGCTGGGAGGAGGGCTGGCGCCGAGCAGAGCAGCACGCCCGAGTCAGGAAGCGGGGAGTGGTGGGGATCTCTGGGGTGAGATTTGGGGTCTCACCGCCAGCACTGGGCAGCGGGAGCCCCGCACTGACAGGATGCGCCCACCCAGCCCCACACCTGCCCATGGGCACCCCACGCTCCAGCCTTGCCTCCAGCCTGGAGCTGCTCCTGGAGCTGTCCCCGTGCCAGGGCCGCCATCACCTCCCCACAGCATCGGTGCTGCAGGGATGCGGGGGTCTCCGGTGCCTCCCAGTGCCCAGCCCCGTTCCCAGGCCCCCGCCCGCAGCCTCCGCCCTGGCCCCTCCTGCCCAGCTCTTCCTGGCCCCAGCGGCGTTGGGCAGTGGAAACATTTCGGAAACGCTTTTTACTGCTCTCAGACGGGGCTGCAGTTAACCCCTGCAGGAGCCGCTGCATTGGGAAAAGCGATTTCATTACAGCCAGAATTCCTCACGGGAAAAGCCGGGTTTGGGGCCACTGCTCACATAGAAACCCCGCGCTGCTCCCCGCACTGCCAGCTCTGCACATACAGATCATGCGCCACCAGCCCCACCGGCACCCCCGGGGCCATGGGGCCGTGCGCAGCCAGCACTGCTGTGGGGCAGCTCCGCACCACACCCACTGTAACCCGGCCCTGTTTCCAGAAGCACCTACAGAGCATTAGGTCACAGCCACCAAAATAGCAGCTCCCAGCCCAAATCGGGGCCATGAGCGCATTTTGTCCATCCCCCGCCCAGGTTCCCAGCATCCCGATGCCACTGAGGTCCCCAGAGGAAGGGACAAGGGCTGCTCAGAGCCGAAGCCTTGGAGTGCTGTGGGTTGGCCCCACAGCCCCCGGCAGCTCCGTCCCTGTCCCCACAGCCCTGCACTGGGGTGCTGACAGGGCTACACTGCACTCCTGGCCCCAGTTGTGCTGTGGGGCACAGGTCCCAGGGCTGAGGGGATACGGGACCTTCAGAACGTGGAGTCCTCCATCGCCAGGAGGGGGTTTGCTGTGCTCCCCCACACCTCAACGGGCACCAGCACTGGCTGATCCAATAATGCGTTCTGGAGACCTCAGGAACCGCTTCCACTTCCATCCCTCTCGGATCTCAGCTCAGATCTCCCCCACTGCACCCACAGCCCACTGAGAGCCCTGGGGCAGCCGTGATGAGCAGTGTTGTGCCACCCACCCCGCTCTGCGTCCTCAGCCCCTGGGGCACACGGAGACCCCAGACCCAAGCGTGCACCCCTGATGTTCAGCGATGCCCCACTCTGTTCCCGGCACCTGTTCTGTGCTGGGACCCGGGGTTCCCACTGGGGGGGTACGGCAGCGGGTTGGCACCGCCTCTGCTGGCGCTGAGCTCCCAGTGCCCCGGGGACCCCACAGCCGAGGGGACGCAGAGGGAGAGCCCCCGGCCCCCGGCGGAGCGGTGATGGAGGAGCCAGCCGAGTTGCCATGGAGATTTTCTCCCTAGCAGATGCTCTGGGCAGGTGCAAGAAGAGGCTCTGCCCCCCTCGCTGTGCGGCACAATGCCAGCGGATCCTGCACAAACAGGAAGCGCTGCGGCCGCGCGCTGCCAGCCCAGGGCCACCACCACCACCACCAGCATGGGGAAATCGAGGCACGGAGTGTCCCTCCCCAGCTCCCCTCCTTGCCCGCCCCAAAACCTGGCTGTGCAGACCCAATGTGTGCAACCCAAAGCTGGGGGTGGGGTGGGTGACCATGGGCACGGCCGTGCTGCTCAGCTGCTACCCGACCCCAAACCCCAAAGGCACCAATGGGGGGCATCTGCAGCACAGCAAGCTGGGGGGTGGCACGGGTGTGGGCATCAATGTGGGTGTATCTGTGGGTCTGGGTGTAGCTATAGGTGTGGGTATAGCTGGGGGTCTGTGGGGGTGTAGGTGTGTGTAGATGTGGGTGTAGGTGTGCGCCCAGAGGTGGGGTGTAGGTGGAGCAGTATGTGTGGGTCTGAGTGTAGGTGTGAGCGTATGTAGATGGGGGTGTGGGTGTAAATATAGGTAGGGGGTTGGATGTGAGTGTGGATGCAGACGTGCAGGTGTAGAGGCAGGTGTGGGTGTGAGGTTTGGGGTGTGGGTACAGATGTGGGCCTGGCAGCAGGAGGAGCTGTATGGGGGGGGGGGGGGGGAAGATGTAGGTGTGGGTTTGGGTGTAGGTGTGAACGCTGGGGTAGATGTGGGTGTAGGTGTGACTGTAGGTACAGGTATAGGCTCAGGTTTAGATGCAGGTGTTAGGTGTAGGTGTAGCTGTAGGTGCAGGTGTGGACGTACGCATACACCTGAAAGGTGCAGGTATGGCTGTAGGTGCAGGTATAGGTGTGGGCATACCTGTAAGACGCAGGTGTAGCTGCGCTGTAGGTGCAGGTGTAGGTGTGGGCGCACCGGTAAGGTGCGAGCGTAGCTGTGTGGGGGCGGCCGTGGCTGTCGGTGCAGGCACACGGTGCCGGTGCGGTGCCGTGGGCGGCGCAATGCCCCGCGCAGAGCCGTGCCCGCTCTCCGCTCTCCGCCCTCCGCCCTCCGCCCAACGCCCTCCGCTCTCCGCCCTCCCCCGGCCGCGCTCCCCGCTCCCCGCTCCCCGCTCCCCGCTCCAGGCCGGCTCTTCGGGGCAGCGCGGTGCGGGCGGTGCGCCAGGCCGGGCGCGCGGTGCCACCGCCGGGGCTCCCCGGGCCGCCGCCGCCGCCGCCTGACATTGGCTGGAAAGTGGAGCAGCGCGGCGGGGACGGTCGATGCGGATCGATCGCGGCGCGGGCTGCGGCGCGGCCCCACGCGGTCTCCGGGACGGCGGAGCCCATCCCCGCGGCGCCCCGAAGGCGGCGGGTCGCGGCCGGACCGAGGCGGCCCCGCGTTCCGCTCCGTTCGCCGGGGATCTTCGTCGTAACGCCGCGGGATCCTCTTACCGGGGGGGGGAGGCGGAGCGGCGCCGACCCGAGGGAGGGGATCGTTCGGAACCGCGCGGCTGCGGAGACTCGAAAGGGAACGACAAAATGTGCCCGACGACGTCAGGGAGAGCGCTGCCCGGCTCCGTCCTGCGCTCTCCGCCGCCCCGGAGCTCCGCATCGCGGGGTCTGCGACGTCTCCTTTTATTTTAAAGCCGAACGCCTTCGTTCGGCCGCTCCTGCGTGAGCCGCGCCGCAGTCTCCCGCACAGCGATTTCGCACCCGGCTGCGGCGTTCGGGCCACAACCGACGGCGCCCGGCGCTCCGCACGCACCGCGCCTCTCCGCGCCCGGGGGCCGACACCGCCGCACCGCTCCGCTCCGCTCCGCACCGCCTCAGGCAGCGCTGCCCTCCGCACGGAGCCCCGGGCCGGGCCGGGCCGGCTGCCCCCGCGCCTCGGGGGTGGAATTCGGTCGGGTCCTTAAAGCCCGAGAGTTAATCAAAGTGCTTTGAATATGTAAATGCTGAGTATTGTTTATCATCGCTTAGAGCTGATCCAGCAGTTTTCCTGCTCAAAGCCCCGCTCGGATGGCAGCTCATGAAAATTCACGGCGGCGTGGCACAGAGGTGATGGGTGGCGTTGTTACCCCATCTTCCGAGGGAACAAACCGGGGAAGGGCCTTCACGGCCCAGCAGCCATAGCCATGTCCCCTCCGTGTCCCTTCCACGTCACTCTCCACATCCCTCTGATGCCCTCTCCCCTCCCCCTGATGTCCCACTCCACATCCCCTCCACATCCCCCCGTGTCCCCCTCCATCCCCACACCACGCGCTGGGGGCAGCAGGATGCTCTGCAGATGAGATCAGTTGTGCAGGTGCTCCCTGCCCAAGCACGCTCCATATTGCGACGCGATGGCCGAGCACACACGTGTGACTCCGGAGGACGGGGACAAGCAGTGGGGTGGCAGTATGCTGGGGACACAGAGCTGTCCTGTGCCATCCCTGCAGCACACAGCTCTGCTGTTCCTGACTCCATCACCCACACGAGGTCTCACCGTGACTCCATAGGGAGGAGGCGCCCACTTTGGTCCCCGGTGCAGCGAGCGATGCGGCAGCGCTGCCAGCCCCAGGGGAGGCCGGGGGACAGCTGGGAGCAGGACGTGTCTCAGCCAGCCAAATTTAATCCTCCTACGTTAGCAAGGCTTAAAATAGGCTCCCGCAGCATTGATGAGGGTGGCGGAGCCGGCCCGCTCCAGCCCTCCGAGTATTTTGGGGAAGCGGGGACGGCCGCGTTGCAGACAAGCACAGCTGGGAGGAGCGGTGCTGTGAAGCTGGGGTGACCCAGGGAGCTCAGCACCCCCTCCTCGGTGCCGCTGTCACCTCAAAGCGAGGGCTCACCACTGTGTCACTGCGGAGCAGCTGCAGCAGGTGCTCACTGTGCTGCACCGAGGAGCACCTCCCCAAGCTTTGCTGCCAGGGGTGCTTCTGGGGCAGAGCGAGGCCACTGCCGGCACCAGCAGGAAGGGGGTGCTCCTCAGCGAGCCCCCATCCCAGGGCAGCGCAGGGCTCCATACAGACAGCACCTCCCGTCAGCAGCCCGTGCTCAGAGGGAGGAGGAGGGCAGGGAGATGGGCCGCGTAGCAGCGCCGTGTCCTGCCACGACCACATGCGTCCCCCCGGCACATTCCCGGCTGGTGGGGCTTCCTGCAACACCGGGCTGGGAGATCTGCAGTGCCTCCTCCTGCACAGCCCTTCGTTGGGCACTTGGGACAGAGCTGCGTGGGCACAGCAGAGAGGAAGCGATGCCGGGGGCTGCACCGTGCCCCCATTCCTCACTGGGGCCGTGGTTGGAGCCCAACCCACCAGAAGGCACTGGAAGGTGCTGGAAGGAGCGCATCGCACCGCCTGGCCTGCACTGCAGGAATGCGGGGGGCAGAGGGGTGACACAGCACCGGGCTCTGTGTCACTGCGCCGGGCACGCGTGGGACCCGCGGTGGGGGCTCAGCTTTCAGCCCTCCGCTATTTTTAATTGCTCTTTCCCAGAAAGGCCTGGAGACCTGCTTGCAGCCGGCCGCCCTAAAGCCGGTTCCAGTTAGGCGCCGGCGCTGGTGCTGCTCAGGGCTGTTATTTTTAGCAGGGCTGAAGGCATCGGCTCCGGGCACGGCTCGGGGCTGGCAGTGGGGCCGAGCGCCTCATCCCGCGGCCCCGGGGCCGGGGGGGGAGCGGAGGCGGTGCGGTTTTACGGCCGCCTCGGTGTTTTCTTTCTGGCGCTTTTTGGGTTCCTTTCATCTCCGCGCTTCACGCTGTGCGGAAAGGAAGACCAAAGGCGGAGGATGGAAGCGGTGGTCATCGCCAGAGAGCCAGGACACGGCGGAACGGCGGCTGGTTTTAATTAAAAACCATTCGCTGGCAACGTCGGAAGGCGTGCTCGGTGCTGCGGCTGTGGCAGGGCCGGAGGGGAAGGATCGCAGCGAGAGCCTGAGCCAGACACTGCCCCACGGCACCCCACAGCCCGGCCCTGCCGTGCCCCAGCGCCGCCACCCCCGGCCCTCGCCCCTCCCCACGTGTGCTCTGTTCGCCCCAGCACCGATTTCTGCCCCTATCCCACAGCTCCGAGCCCCACACAACGGGCTGTGTGAGCTGTGCCCCCACTACCCGCGCACTCCCAGCACCGCCCCCGCTCCGCAGCCCCCCGCTCCATCCTTCCCCGCGTTCCCACTCCGCTGACCCCGGGCCCCCCGACGTGTCCCAGCTGCGGCGCCCCCCTCACCCCCCCCAGCGTCCCCACGCGGTGATGCCGGGGGAGCCGCGTTCGAAGCGGCAGCGCTGACTTTTGCCGCTGCGACGAAAGCCGCGTGGAGGGGGGCGGGGGGGGAGAGAAAAAAAACTGAGCTGCAGCGGGAGAGGGATTGCTGAGCTGTGCTGTGGTTTTACGATCCCTAAATAACGCCGGGAGCTGCGCTGTAAACACATGGCGGGACGGTATGCGCGGCCGTGCCCCCCGCCTGCATCCCGGTGTGGAAAACGCTGCAGCCTGGGAAAGGAAAAAGGGAAAAAAAGAAAGGGGGGAAAAAAAGAAAAAAAAAAAAGGTGGGAGGGAGAGGCAATAAAAGAAAGCAATCCGCTTTCTCGCAAAAGAAAAAGAGAGCGGAGAGCTCTCCTGCATTATTTAGCGGGCGGTCCCGGACGCGGCGCTGCGTTGGGCTCTGAGGGCAAACGGCCCCCCCCGGCCCGGCACCTTTTGTCCGCGGGGCGCGGCGCTCCCACGGCGCGGAGCTGTGCGGAACCCCCGCGGCCGGAGTTCGGCCCCCGCCCTCACCTGCGCTGCCCCATTTTCGCTCCGCTTTGAAGAGCAACAGATGAGGACCCTCCCCTCCCCCCCCCCCCCCCCCTCCCGCGCCCCTTCGGATGTGGCATTCACTGCCGTTGGAACGCCGGACGCTCCCGCTGCGTTAATGCGTCCCGAGCGGCGGCATTAAAATAAATGGGGGCGGGGGGGTGGGGGGCACTGCCCGGCGCTCGCGGAGTTTTGTGTCCCGGAGGCGGCGGGAAGGACCCCCCCCGTGCAATGCGGGCGGCCCCGGGGGGGGCCACACCGCGGTGCCGTCGGGGCGGCGCAGCGCTCAGCGCATCTCTGCGGGGCTGCGCCCGGGGGGGGGGATTGAATTGCCGCCGGGAGAGCCGCGCGCCCTTCCTCCTCCCGCAAGGTCGCGGCAGCGCGGATCGCGTATCACCGCGCGGAGCGCTCCGCACACAGCGCCGCGCGGCCGCGTCCCGCACCGCCCCCGCACCGCGCGTGTTTGCGTTGGGGGCGGCGCGGGGCAGAGTCCGGGTGACGATCGCGGGGCCGGTGAGCGCGGCGCGGCGGGGCGGGGGCCGGGGGGGGGCCCGGCGCCCTTTGCCCGGGAGCCGATGGGCTTTTTCCAGCCCTGCCCGGGGAAAAGAGATCATGAAACGCCCCGAGCGCAGCGCGGCGCGGCGCAGAGGAAGCGGCAGATAAGAGCGAGCCGCGGCCTCGCGGAGATGAAAGGCGATTGCGAGAGCCGCCCCGGCCCCCGCGGACAAAGAGCTCCTCCAATATTAACGAGGCCCCGCAGCCGGGGGAGCCCCACGCCCGCGCCGCCGCCGCCGCCCGCAGCTCCCCGGGGCCGCTCTCTGCCTCCGCGCCGCCCCCCCCCGCGCAGCCCCGGAGCGGGGACGGGGGGCTGTGGGGGGGTCCGCCACTTCGCCTCCGGATTTGCATTTAAAGAGCGCTGGGAAAGGGGGGGTGGGTGGGGGGGGCGGGCAGCCGCGGTTCTGCCCTTTGGCAGTCAGCGCGGGGAGGGCACCAGAACGCCGGGGATCCGCGGCGGCCCCGCTCCGTCCCGGCCTCATCCGCGCCGCCGGCGCCTCCTTCCGTGCGTCTGGGGTTTCTCCCCGCGGACACCCGCGCTGCCCCCCACGGCCCGGAGCCGCCGCGGGTGTCGGAGGGCGGAGCAGCCGCAACACCGCCGCCCCCTCCGTCGCGGCTCCGGAAGCGCTCCGTACGCCGCGGGCAGCGCGGGATTTGCATCGCGCAGATGGCAGCGCGGCGCTTCAAAGCGGCAGCTGAACGGCCCCGCCGCCCCACCGCCACACGCAGCTGCCGGAGGCGTCGGGGGCGGCTGCGTGGGGATGCGGCTGTCGCGGCGCGGAAGCGGCACGGCACGACACGGCACGACACGACATACCACGACACGGCACGGCCAGAAATGCCTGCGGGGCGGCTACAGACGCGGCGTTGTTTACCGACATACGACGGAACGGCGGGACCCGGGGACGGCCCCGACATAGGGACACCACTGACCGCATGGACAGCCCTTCGAATAGGGGCGCCGCCTCAGCCCAGGAACACCCCTGGCGTAAGGACACCCCCGACATAGGGGCACTCCCCGAGCCAGGGACACCCCCTGACATAGGGACTGCACCAACCCCAGGGACAGCCCCTGACGGAGAGCCACCCCCCAAAATAGGGTCAGCCCCTGACCCAGGGACACCCCTACATAGGAATCACCCCCAGCGTAGGGTCGACCCCTGACACAGGACCCCAGGAACCGCAACCCCTGCAGCGGCGCAGTGGAGGGGGGGGGGGAGGGGTCACTGGGGCACGCAGAGCACTGCATCACGTGTTAAAGAGAAAAGGGGGAAAAACAGAAGAAATAAAAGAGAAAGGGAAAAAGGAAATAGGACAAATAAAAGGAAAAAAGAAAACCGAAAATGAAAATAAAATAAATAAAACAGCGCAAACCGGACAGCCTCGCGGAGCGGCGCCGTTCCCGGAGCTCTGCTGCCGCCCCATGGCCGCACCGCATCCCGCCCGCTCCGCTGCGGGGCAGAAGCGCTCCGCTCGGGCTGCTCCGCGTGGCCCGACGAAGAAACGCGGACGGGCACACGCGTGACTCGAGGAGAAACTCACAGAGCAGCGTCGGCCACAGACACGCGGCCGCAGAAGGGCAGGAACACAAACGCATCCCCCAGGGCTGGGCAGAGCCCCCCGGGCAGCGCAGGGATGGGCAGCAGGACAGGGACGGGAGGACGGGGAGCAGGGACACACGGAACGGGGGCGGCAGGGAGACAGACACACGTCACAGGGGAAAGGAAACAAGCCGAGGCAAGCTGAGAAATGGGCCAAAAGAGCAAAAAAAGCAATCCAGCCACAGCGAGTTGAACGGCATCGTTTAATGGTGACCACACGGCAGCAGGTTACAGCAGCTCCAGGCGCACACACGCTGCGGGAAGGGCACATGCAGGTCTGCAGGCACCCACAGAGCCGGGCTGCTGTCCCGTCCCGTCCCGTCCCGCCCCGTCCCTAACCTTCCATCACGCACCCCAACAGCATTTCTGGTCCGCCCGCATTCCCCGCGGCGCTCAGCTCTGACTCACCCCCAACAGCCGCCGCTTGCGCTGCCCGCCCCGCAGCGTGGAGCGGAGAGGAGGGGAAGAACCCGGCAGGTTGGGGCTGGGAAGGCAACTTCCGAGCGGGTGCAGGAGCTGAAGGTGCTTCGCTGTCGCTGAAGGACGAGGTCAGAGCGGCCTCCCCCGCACTCGCGCACCCCTCGGGGCTCTCCTTGGTTCTTCCAGCAGCACAAGAAAGCGCGCCTGCAGCACTGCCTGCAGCCGGAGCACAGTGCGCTCACCCGAGCTGTGGCACAGGAACATCTCCGGCCCTCACACCCTGCAGCTCCCGGCAGGGCACGGGGAATGCTGCCCCACGGCCCTTCCTGCACGATGCCGCCTGACGCTGCAGCCCAACGGCCGCACAGCTCTGCTGCTGCGAGCAGCCCGGGGAGCAAAAGGGCCGCCAGGACGCACAGCACGGCGCTGCAGCAGCACCTGGGGCTGCCAGGGCTGGGAATCAGCTCCTGGCGTGTCATCCCACACCCCCATGCGATGCACCCAGAGCAAAGAGGAAAAGCCGGGGACGCTTCAGTACACTGCTGACTTGGAAACGCTGCTACAGCAAAGCAACTCAAGGCAGACGCGATTCCTGCACTGCCAAAACGCTGCGCGGCAGTCAGGGGGAGCCGCAGGCAGCGCCGAGCAGCCACCGGCCGCCGGGAGCCGGGCTGAGCTCCAACCTCAGCAGCAGCTCTGCAGGCGTTGGCCTCTGAGGCAGGACATCACCTGCGTGCGCTGACCGGCAACTCCTGCACGTTGACAGCATGGCAGAGGGGCACTGAGAAGTTTCTGAAACACACGGGATCGTGCACAAGTCCACAGAGTACGCAGCCCGTCCCTGCACACCCGGGCAGCAGTGCTCTGCCTGGCACAGCGGTGCTGGAAGGCGCTGTTGTGCCAGCACTGAGTGCTGATGGGCACAGCACAGCACTGCCACAGCTGCAGCCACCGAAATTATCCAACACTTAAGGAAAAAAAAAAGTGTTTGCTTAGCATAGAATAAGGGGAAAAAGTGGGAGCAGTGTGTGCACCCTACGGAAGGGTCAGTGCAAAGTGAGCCATGCGGAGTGAAGTACTGAAAATACAACAAGTTAAAAATGGACAGAGTGAAGAAGTTCATCATGTCACAACTCACGGCTCCCAGGAAGTCACCAACCAGGGCCCACGGCTTCCTGGCTTTGACCACATCAGAGCACAGCCAAGCTCAGAGCAGCACGCTGCTGGCCCTATGGAAGGCTCCTGGCCAAACCCTGCAAGGCTCTCCTGCGCAAACTCGCACGTGGGACAGCACCCATCAGAAACATCTCTCACTTCAGCTTGCTTTTCCTGAACCACGGTTTTTGCCATGCCCTCGGTGAGGGACTCCAAACTGCTTCATTTCAAAGGGATCAGTCATCTTAAGCGGGATGTATCTAAGCTGAAGTTGTTATTTGGGACTTAACTGCGACACTGCCGTGCAGCTGCACTGCTGCCAGCTGCGCTCCTGTGCCTGCCAGCACTCCACTGCCTGCCCTCACAGCTCTCCCGACACCTCCAGAACTCTTCCAGCAGCTGCTAGGTCAAAAAACAGAAAAGCCATTCTCGTGTGGCTCATTGGTAAGCAGCCGAGGGGAATCCCACATCCTACCTGCTGCAGGGCTCCCATCTCCAGCCCTCTCTCCTTCCTGTCTCTAAGCAGCACACGGCAGCTGTGGATGGCCCCGGCCCCATTAGGAGAACTGGGATGCTCCTGATCCTGCTAGGAGAGCAGGAATGGCCCCAGGGCAGCTGCCGTGTGCTCCCTCCCCGCTCCACACAGGGCTGCAGGAGCTTCAGCCTACACGTGGAGTTCAGCCCCACGTAAGGGCAGATGCAGGAAAAGGACGAGACAAAAGCAGATGCCTCAGGCAGGCTTGCAGCCACCATCATGCATTCCAGTTCCAGCAAGTTCTTACCCAGGGCCACACTGCAGCAGATGGGCACCTACTGCTCTTCCAAGCAGCACAGAGGCCTCGTGGCACAGCATCCAGCACTTCATGCCCTGCACGTTACTGCTCTCCCCTCACCTGCAGCTCCGTCACACCTCGCCCAGCCCTACGCTGCACCGCCTTACTCCTCCTGCCTTCAGGAGCTCTCTGTGCAGCAGGCCTAAGGCAGCAGCCCTCACACCTGCGGGAGATGCACATATAGCTCAGCGTCACCTACAGCTCTGCACAGAGGACTCTGAAACACACAGCTCACACTGACAGCTGCGGGTGTGCACACGAGGACACCGAGAGATGAGACGAGCAGAACAGGTTTAGACCAAAGGCAGTGGACATTTATTCCTCATTTGTGCAAGAGTGTAAAGATGCATTTGAGAATGGATGGGACACACTCCTGTGGCGGAGAGCTGGAGGCCACAGCCCCTCCTGTATAGTCGATGGCTTTGTTTACAATTATACTAAGAGGAGAAACTTGCAGACTCACCTATTCACACGAATGATGCTGGCAAATACACTTGTATACAAAGAAAAGTTCCAAACTACATTTTTCACTAGATTCAAGTGAAGACTTTGTTCAAAAAAGACACATACAAGTACAATTTAAAAGTGTATGAACATTTGCAAATGTTTAGTGCAAAGTAATTATGTAAAAGCTACATTTTATGAAAGTTTGTGCTGATGTGTTTGGTAGTTCGTTTTTTTTTTTTTTAATACCCTTTTACATCCATTATTTTAATTACATAAGGTTTCATTTACCTACAGTACATATGCATTGTGTTAGGTCCCATGCAAGTGGGAATAATACCATTAGGCTCTGTAAAATGTCACTGATTCTCTTGAAGTAAACTGCTTATTTGGTTTTAACAGTCAGGTTCCTGGCACAATACACATCCTGCTCTGGTGTAAGAGCTCACGTCTGCCTCATTCGGGTGCATAGCCTCGTGTGATGCAAACCAAACTGCTTCATGATTTTCAAATGCAACCGTTTGTGAATGCAGGAGTTCTAGAGAAATCCATCGTTAGTTTTAGCCTGTAACAAACTGCTCTTAATAATTAAAAGCCTATTCACACAGAGTTATATGTAATGACTGTAGTAATCAGTTTATTACACAGATTAATCATTCTTGAACGTACAAGCTCCAGGGGAGCAGTTGGGTTTTTAAATATACACAAGTTTTCTGTCAAATGGATTTTTACCCTTACATCCAGAAAGACCTAAGCAGTTAAAAAAACTTAAGAAAAATAAGAGCTATTAGCTATGTATTAACTGAGAAACCACATACAAACCAAAAAGAGCATGAAGGAGGGGAGAGAGTTGAAACAAATCAACATCACTTGATGCACTAATAGCTCCGATCCATTTAAATGTTGACCAGTTAAACTCAGACCTTCAGCACAGGATGTGGGTACGGTTCAATTCATTGGTCAGAACATTTACCTAAGGTGTAGGTCCTTCAGAATAAAATGAATACAGAAACGGCTTCAAGTTCTTCACCTTGTTTTTCATAACTGTTATGAGTTTAAAAGGATTCCACTTAAAATCCTTCATGGATCAACAACTCTGCCCCCAGAAATATTAAATCCACCGTAACTCTCCCATTCACATTTTATTACCCAATTTAAACGAACAAGGAATGCTTTTAGGCTCACAAAGTTATGACTGAAGAACCAGCTTTTCACACACACACTTCTCTGCTAGGAGTCAATGTTGGTACGGGGAAATACAGTATTTCTATTTTGTTGTTCCAAGTATGTACAACACGCAGCACTGCTGTATCAGGTAAACATGTGCACAGGGGAAGATGAGGCGTGGGCTCATAGAAAGCAGTCAAATGGAAATCAAAAGGACTTTCTCTTTCAGAGTTCCCCTATCTTTATTTGTAGAGGTTATCCAATAATTTCTTTAATTACATCGCATACTTCTGAGTCCATTCCCGAGCTATTCTGTTGTACCTGTATGTATAAAAAGAGGATTGACTTAACATAACATCCCAACAGCATTCCAGCTCCCGCAGTTCACTCTGTAACACCAGCAGCATCATTGCTTCGTAAGATTAAAAGGGAGCAAATCGAAGCATTGTGCCAACAGGGGAACAAACAACACCCAACTGCACTTTGTGGAGAAGAACCGAACGCGCCGTATTTACGAGCGAAAGCTCTCTTTGCGATTCAAGCCACAAAACAGACCCAGAGCAGCTGTGAGAAGTACTTTCAGGAAGGTTTCATCTGCTCCTCTCCCAGCTGCTGTATCCCTGGGAAACTACGACTGCAGGTTTTGAATCCGTGCATACTGGAAAACCACAGACCAGAGTCTCCCTCGCACCCCACTCTTCCTCCCCCAGGAAGTTAAGCCCAGTACCCGGACACACTGAGGTGCCAAACCCTAACAGGCTCACACTGCGTTTAGCTTTATGTTCATGGCTACCAGGACACAAAGACTTGTCCGCTGCAAGTTTTCATTCTAAAGGCACAGTCTGCTCCTTTCTCCCAGCCACCTGTAGCTTCTGCTCCGCTTTACAGCCAGAATCACATCTAGAGGAAGCTCAGGATAACTACATAAAATAAAGCAGTTGTTGTGACTTACAGTACTAATAAAAGTTGTGTTTCTGACTACAGAATTCGAGTTGTTCTACAGAGTTTGCAGAAAAAGCATCACAAGGCAGGAAGTTTTCTAGTTATTTATACCAACCAAGTTTTTGTGCTGCAATATTGTCTGTAGACAAAGTTCTTTAGCTTAAGAAAATCGAGAAACCACAGGAAAGCAACTGTCACTTGCTTTGAGACTACGCAAAACCAAGTGCAGTTACGTATAAGCACAGAAGCTTCTGACTCTGGAGAAAGGGAAAAAAAGTCCTACATCCAGTAAATAGGAAAGCACCATCATACACTTAGCTGTGAGTTGACGCATGCACTGCAAATCTTGCAGCTCTGAGCTCCCTATTTCTCAAACACACAAGTTTGAGAATCATTTTCCCTTCCTTCCTTGCTCTCATTAGATAACTCTGTAACTTTAGGAATTAACACCAGTGATCAGAGCTGGATGGGAACAAGGAGGTAAAAAAACCCTCACATGATCGTATGGCAACTACAGCTACAGAGAAGGCAGTGTTACCCAGCGAGTTCTCTGCCTTGCTATCCAGCGGCAGTCAGGCTTCCCACATCTCTCACACCCCTGAGCCTCCGGGCAGGGGTTGGGAGAGCAGAATCCCTCCCACTGCTAAGAGCACAGCAAGTCTGAGAGCACCTCACGAGGCTGTCTGCGTACAAGGTTATGGGACCAGACAATGTGCATCCCAGGGTCCTGAGAGAAGCAGGTGATGTGGTTGCCAAGCCGCTCTCTATCATATTTGACAGGTCGTGGCTGCCAGGTGAGGTCCCCAGTAACTGCAGAAAGGGAAGCATCACTCCCAGCCTTCAAGAAAGGGAGAAAGGAAGACCCAGAAAACTACAGGCCTGGGACCCTAAATGTCTGTGCATGGGAAGATGGAGCAGATCCTCTCGGAAAGTACATGAGAGATGAGGAGGTGATCAGGGACAGCCAGCACAGCTTCACCAAGGGCAGACTGTGTCTGACCCACCTGGTGGCCTTCTATGATAGAGCAAGGCCAGTGGTGAAGAAAGGAAGGTAAACTGCTGTCATCCACCTGGACTTCTGCAAGGCCTTTGCCATGGTCTCACACCACATCATCATGTCTAAACTGAAAAGAAATTGATTTGAAGGATGAGCTAATCAGTGGATAAAGAATTGGTTGGTCACAGCCAGAGGGTCACAGTCAACAGCTCCATGACCAGGTGGAGGCTGGTCACAAGCACTGAGCCCAGGGGTCCATCTGAGTGCGCTTCAATGTCTTTATGAATAACACAGACAGCAGAATCAAGTACGTCCTTAGCAAGTTTGCTGATGACACCAAGATGGGCAGTGCAGTTGATACGATAGAAGGAAGAGATGCCATCCAGAGGGACCTGGACAGGTTTGAGAAGTGGGCACACATGAATCGAACATGGTTCAACAAGGCTAAGTGCAAGGTGCTTCACCTGGGTCAGGGCAAACCCCGATACACATACAGATTGGCAGAAGACCTCACTGAGAGCAGCCCTGCAGACAAAGACTTAGGGGTTCTGGTGGCCAAAAAGCTGACAAAAGGCAGCAGTGAATGTACCCTGGGCTGCACCAAAAGAGAGACACAGCCAGGAGGGTGAGGACAGGGATTGTCCCCCTCTGCTCTGCACTCATGAGGCCCCATGCTGAATGCTGCATCCAGGCCCTGGGCCTTCAGCAAAGGACAGACATGGGGCTGTTGGAGCAGGTCAAGAGGAGGCCAAGACAACATTCAGAATGCTGCGGTACCTTTCTCACAAAGAAAGCCTGAGGAAGCCAGGCTTGTTCAGTGTAGAGAAGAAAAGGCTCTGGGGAGACCTCACTGTGACCTTCCAAGTACCTGAAGGGAGCTTATAATTAGGAAGGACATCAACTTCTTACATCATCTGACAGCAATAGGATAAGGGGGAACAGTTTTAAACTAAAAGAGGGAAGACTTAAGTTACATGGCAAGAAGAAAATTCTTTATTCAGATGGTGGTGAGGCTCTGGCATTGGCTGTCTGGAAAAGCTGTGGGCGCCCAATCCCTGGAGGTGCCCAAAGCCATGGATGGGGTCCTGGGCAGCCTGAGCTGGTGGGGGGCAACCAGCCCATAGCAAGGGGATTAGAACTAGATGAACTTTAAGGTGCCTTACAGCCCAAACCATTCTCTGCTTTTGTGTTTAAACTGGTGCTTTTAAACAAAACATTTTAAAATCTTCTCATTAGTGTACTTCCCTTCAGTTTTGCAGTTCACTTCAGAAGAAGCCTGTGTCCTCCCACCCTCTCTCTACACCACTTGTTCTTTTCTTGGGTTCTCAAATGAAGATGAAATGGTATTTTGTTATTTCTTTGCTTGCAAGACTCCATCATCAATAGCTAGCACAGAAACATTCTCCCACCGAAGAAACTTGTTCTCCCTCTGCTGGCTATGCAGGATTAAAGCACACAGTAAAACTGATGAGTTTAGAAGCCTTAACATCATATGAAACAGATTTGCACTGTTCATTTCACATTTTCATTAAGCAAACCTGCAATTAACAGCTACCACACTAATGAAAAACTATTGTGTAGAATGAAAATGCAGTAAGAAACCCAAAGAAGAACAAGGTCTCTGCTTACTTCTACCAGAAAACATGTCTTTTTCCTACAGCAATCAAAAGCTGTCAAAATAGCTGTATAATACAACCCATGAAAGCCTAAACCCACCACGTTTACAGTGTTAGAAAGGAAAAAATCAAAGTTCACACTTCTCTGAGAAGCGTTTTTTTTCCCCCAGTTCCCTTTTACTATTTAAGCATTGACACTGTTTATGTTACACTTTGGCTTCCATACTCACTTTTCTCTATCTGTTTTGTAGATCCGTGCAATCTCAGGCACTAAAGGATCATCTGGATTGGGATCACACAACAGAGAACAGATGGACAAAAGTACTAGGGAGAAAGAAAAAACACTGCATTAGTTTAAACACAGCTGAAGACACCTGCAGAAGTCAGGCAGCCTACTTGCTTCCCCCAGGCATTAGTATTAGCAGCATTTCTTAAAACAAGGTGCAGTAATCCCACATACTTCAGCCAAACCATTTGGAACAGAAGTTCTAAACTAATCAACTATGCGTAACAAGCTTTTCCAATCTTACCACCACAACTGGGAATCCTCTGGACAGGAATATCCCACTAGAACCTTTAAATCCTAAGGGAGACGTGTACTGTTTGAAAGCCTTCTCAGGAGTATACCTGCTATTACACTTGAAACTCAGCTTCTGCATTCACACCAGACACAAAGCACTGAACACAGAAGCATCAGTATAAATAGGTACTGTATATATCCCAGAAGCCACATCCCACTAGCGTGATACTGCCTTGCATAGCATCAACCTTCATCCATATAAGGAGCCAGAAGACTACAGACAGATGCGTACATTCTTACACTCACAACAAAGCAGAAGAGATGAAAAGGACAAAGTTATAAGCAAAGCACATCAGGACAATACTACATGAAGCATGTCAAGGGCTTCTTGCCCTCTAAGGAATGCCAAACGTTCCTTTGATTATAACTGGCTGAATGCAATACAAACAGTGCCACTCCATCAACAGCACTAACAGAGTTGTCACAAGGCCTCTTCCAAGCACGTCAGAGATGGCAGCAACTACAAGTTTGAAAGCACTGATCTGTCAGAACTTCCATCAGTTGCTACTCTGACCTGGAGTAGAAGAGGCAGAACTAGTGCACTGAAACACATCAGTTACAAAGAGAAAGAGAAAACAGCACATGTTCCACAGTTCACTTTTAAAAAAAAAAAGTGAGCTTATAAGAAAGATCACAAAATAAAGAACGGCAAGGTACAGCTAGAGAAGAGGAGAACGGGTCTGGTATTTGTGCAAACTGCAGAAGATTCTAAGTAGGACAGAAGTGAAAGCTTCAGGAGATGCTCAGTGATGAGTACAATAGCCCAGGTCAGTTTTCCTGCATGTTTCTGTAGACTTGTCACAGGCATGGTATGAATCTCAAGTGAAAAGTTCCAGAATAAGTTTACTGGTAAGCTCTGTTCCTGATTTAAGTGAACAGGTCCTGCTCTTAAATGAAGACCAATCTCTTCCTCCAGCACCCTCTTCTGCTTTGGATCAGAACAGTACCACTACCTCAGAAGAGCTGCCCATCTCCAACCAGACAAAGCTCATTGTTCATCACACATGGTACTAAGAATTGAGACCTCCAGGATGGTTGCTTGCGACTGGCAACCGCAAGGATGACTTTGCCCCACTACTATCAGTCTCATATTTAAGAACTCAGTAATATGGAAATTGATCCACCCATCACTGTCCCTGTAATATCTGGACTACGCATCCCAGTGAAGTCTCTACTGAAAGTAATCTTTAGAAAGGAGAACATCTTTTACACTTCATAAGTATTATATCTTAAGCTAGAACAAAGGCTTACCATAAAAAGTGCATCTACAAATAGCTTTTAATTTTACATTATTTTCTGGTCTCAAGAACTTCAGTACCAGCCATCTCTTGCACTAGTTAAGTTCCACAAACTTATAGTTTAAGGAACAACTGGGATTTAAGTTTTAAATCCATTATTGCCAATTTCACTCTGCACTCATGACTTTTTAATTACGAGTGGACAGTAGAAAAAGAGAGCATTCTGCACAATCAATTACCCCTTGGATGATTCAGATAGCTTCCTTCAGAGCTTTAGCTGTGTGCTAGAGGCATAGAGAAACCATTAGACATGAACTGCTGTCCTTTACCAAGGCTGGAAGAGAAGGCAGACAAGGCTGTAAGGGACACAGCAGCTCATCACCTTTAGCTCTTTCCACCAGTTTCAGCTTTGTTCTCTCTGCCACCTCAGACATACCTGCAGCTAACCAGTGTAGCTTGAACATGGCAGGTTTCTGTAGCTCCTTTCCTGTGGCCTTTGTCTTTGTATTTGCCAGACTCCACAGACAGACATTGAGGTCTCCTCAGGTGGAAGGATGAGTAAGAAAAGCTAACATCCATTCCCCCCTTTTAACAGAAGGAAGAAATCAACCCAAGGAGCACTGGAACAGGCACCAAAGGGCCATGGCTGTGGCCCCAAGCTGCTGGAGGTTAAGGAGTATTGGGACACAGCTCTCAGACCTAGGGTTTGAAATTTGGATGGTACTGCACAGAGCTAGGGGTTGGACTCAGTGATTCTTGTGGGCCTTTTCCAGATGGGAACATTCCAATTCTGTGATTCTATCCAGTTTTATTTTACCATAGTCCCTTAATTACCATAGGTGACTTTGCACAAGATGGTTTGACCCAAAGCAGCAGCACGCACCTGCAAACCTCTGTTCAGTCCTGTCTGCTCACTTTCCCCAGCCACTGACAGCGCACCCTGCAGCACCAGGCAGCAGCTCCTTGCACACCTCCCAGCAGCCCTTTTCCAGCACAGGCAGCAGGAAGGACAGGGTGCTGCTCCACACCCACAGGGCTACAGCAACACCCAGTGACACTGCCCTTTAACATGATCAGCACACCAGTCAGTACAGAGAACACTGTCACATACTCCTCACTGAAATAGGCCGTGCTTTATTACAACTCCATCACTAGCTGTGTGCTTTCAGCAATGAGTTCTGGCATTCTAATAACTTCAAAAACAATTTCTAGATTTTGTTTTGCAGTAGATCTCTTCTATTATAGTATCTCTCCAAAGTTTTAGAAACTGGACTCAATCATGCAGTTCCAAGCTTCACTGACACATTCATTCAGTTGCTTTTTTTTTTTTTTAAAGTCTTCATTAATCAGAACTATTCTCCACTACTTGCTCTGACTTATAACTTCAGATCTTTCAATTTTATCTGTACAGCTTCAGCAAGCAAAGCAATTTTAACTGGAATTTATTTAAAGTAGTTTAATTTTAATAGGCTGCTGAAGCCAGCTAGCTATCCAAAATAAATTCAGGAAGTTCTTCTGTTGAACACACAGGCACAAGTTTTAGACCAACAAATGTAGGCAGTCTCTAGACCACCATTAAAGCCCCTGGAAAGAAAGAAATACCTTGGCATAAAATTTAAGAACCCAAGTGTATAAGAGGAGAGAGCAATTTACAGATCTTTAGGAGTGTCAATTACTTCTATGAGCTCTTTGATGCAGTAATAAGGCAACACTGTGGAAAAGAGAATGAGCAGAACACCTTCTTCAGGGCAACTGAGTATTATTGGAATGAATTTCACAGTAGAGCCTTGATATTCACTGTCAAGTGACAATATTAGCAGAACACGGTATAGTGTACAACAGTAGAAAAGTTCACAAAAGCAAGTTGTGAGCACAGTATTAAGCTGAATGTGGTGGTGCAGCTTGAAACTGAGAGATTGAGTCCACTGATTAGAATTTGAGTGATACTTCCTACAGCAAATGAACTACTGCAGATTAGGTTGAACTATACAAGGTATAGAGTGACACTGTTTTATGCCATGATCTGTTCATCCTGCTTGAGAACAAACAAGGCTGCTGCAGTGCTTGTGGAGCATCAGTTTGACTGCATTTCTCAAATCTTCCACTGAGAGATATTAACAGTGTAGGAGTGTACATGCTTCAGAATCTAGGTTTGCATTTGTCTGTAATAGTAGAATAGATAAAATTTAACTTCCCACTGACTCAGAGGGTTCAAGTACCGAGTTATTTCTCATCTATTCACTCCTAATTGCCAAAGCAGTCCAGCCTGTAGCAAAACATTAAGCAAATTAAAGCAGTCCGTTAAAGCCTCCTTTCATTCAAAAATTGGTTTTCCTCCAGCTTTGTTTCATTTCCCTGAGCGCACAGCCTGTTTAACTCCAATACTTCAACTGTGAACTCCATCTATCTCCCACAGACAATGAGAACTGCTTATCCTTTAGAGGACTCCTCCCTTCTATGAACTAGCACAGAGCAAGTACTTCACAACCTTTAAATAAAGAATCAGGAGAACAGAACTAATCAAGGAGAAAGACTGTTAACAAAGTGTTTCTCAAGAAGCAATGGGCTTAGCTCCCCCACAGAGCGCTGATAAGGCACTCTGGAGCAGACTGATCACTTAACACTTGATATTGGTTAAGGATGCTCCAGCAATGTGCTGTCTGAAGCCAGCTGAGGTCTTACCAATGTAACAGTGCACAACCCTGACCTAAGTCCACTCTGCAAGACTTCCCTTTACACTACATAATGCTCCAAAATTCAAGGGTAGTCTGTCTCAAGGTACCTCCGACGTGCAGAGAATCACACCACTTACAGCTTGTCAACAAACTTAAGAACACACTGTTGCTGCAAGATTCATCTCATCTTCTCAGCAGGCTTTTGTGCTGTGTTCTTGCATCACCGACAGTGGAGTCTGCCATTAGGCACTTTTATCCTTCTCACTCTGCCAAGCCTCAGATGGAAATTGCAGGTAGATGCAAGTTCAATATGTAAGCTCCATGGCTGCACTTCCTCTGCCACAAACAGCTCAGTCATTACTCAGGACAGGATTCACGAAGCAGGCTCTTCACAGTGCTAGCCAAATGAGCAATATGGAGAACAGTTAAACCCACCACCTGCCTACTGAAACATGCTATTGTCCCACACAACTGAGGCACATCAAGATCCCGGAACACAGTAGTAAGCAGACATCTTCATAAATGAACTCCACAGGGCTCACTGGGGACAGTAAGCTCCACATCCAGAAGACTTTCCTAGAGTTCCAGCAGGAAAAAAAAGTCAACAGGACCCATGGCAGTCAAGTTCTGTTGATGGCAGGGACGATTTTGTAATCAAGTGCCTCATACCGTTCTGACACCTTCGCATACCTGAGGCACACAGCTGCAGCTAACAGTTTTAAGAGCTTGAAGAAGCTGTGTACCAGCCTAGTGTATGACACATCTGCACAGATGTGCAGACAATTAGACCAAGTCTAGTCCTTGTCTGCTGTAGGAAAGGTTACCACTGAAAGCCTTTATTTAAGCCTCATTAGGAGCACTAAAGCTACACTTCTAGTTTCTCTAGATATCAGCACTACAAAAGGCCAATACCAGTTCTGCACTATCACACCATACTGAGACTATGATCCCAGCTAATTAAGAAACAAAGATGCTATTTATGTAGAAGCCTGAATTGTGACCCGTAAGGCACAGACTTCCACAAGATTACTAGGAAGAACTGACGATCACTTCTGCTTTTTCAGTGCAGAAATCTTCCAAATTCAGAAATCAAAACACTGTATTTGTTAACAGAGCCAGACTGGGCCTTGTATCAGTTACTTCCAGCTAGAATCTAACTGGAATTCCAAAGAAAACTTAGCTCAGTAGCCATCCATCTACAGGTCAATTCAGGATGAGAAGCAAATAAGGAGCAATAGAATTTCTGGATGAACCAGGGAGAAGAAATTAAAAAGCAAGCACCAATTTGATGAGGTACCTGAAAGAAGCTTCTTAACTGGTGCTCTGGCTCAACTGCTGTTTGGCACTATTACTACTCTCTAAACAGGTCCAATCTACAACCAATCTAGGAGTAAAATGTTTCCCTGGGTACCAAGGAGCTCAGGTCAGAAACAGCTAAGGCATTCACTGATGTTCTACCTCCACAAAACCCCTGCTAATCTTAACTTTTACATTAAGGGCAAAGAGCACTCAAGTACATCAGTGGAATGAGGAGTACAGAGCAGCTGTCTCTTAAAGAGAAGTTATCCCTGTAGAGTCAATTCCTATAAGGGGCAAAAGGCATCATCAGACCAGGCCAGTCTTCTCCCACCAAAAGATGATCCATTTCTAAGGAGCAGCCAAACAAAGACTGTACCAAGAAAGTTCCTTTTACAGTACTGACAAAGCAATGAGAGTTCCTTTCAATGTCAGGTTGTCAGGAAAATAAGATACATACTCAGCTACCAGCCCTGGCTCAAGTCACACAGCCATCTCAAGATCACCATATAATCAAAATGCTTTTGTGCTGACATGGAGCAGGAATACAAAAAAGGGCAGTGCCAGCTGTTGTACACCATGCCAATAACACGAGCCCACCCTTCCCTGCTCTGCTCCAGGAAAATTACAAGCACTATACCACTAAGTTCTTCCTGTAGGAAGGGGTTAGTTATCCTTCTAGAGAACAGGCTACCAGCTCTGACAGCATTTTGCTTTTTGATCTTGTTTGTACACAGATGCATGTTTTTCAACAAAATAACAAAGCTCAGGTTTAGCTTACCCTGATACTCTGGGGACTACAAAATCTTAGCAAGCATACATTTGAGCTTTGGACACATCACTGCTCAGGAACTCAACTCCATTCCAGGGGCCTTATCCAGCTCTCCTACTCCCCAGAACAGCTAAGGTTCCTCTTTTCCTAACCGTCTGACAGCTAAAATCCTCCACATCTAGGTCCAGTGCTACTTGGGGCAGTTGGCAGCTTGCTGCTGCTGCTGTTAAGGGGCGCACCTGAAGGACTTCCACAGGGAGGACTCACAGGCTTTCTTCTGAGCAAAGCACTTTGAGATGGTTTTACAAAGCTTCTCTTAGCAGCTTTCAGCTCTGCACGTGGAGCTGACAGCGCATCAGGACTACTGTGAACACCAAGGCAGAAGCTGAACAACCATCTCTACGTACAGCACAGGCACAGTCAGCATGCCACAACACAAAGAGGCTCAGAAGTGTATTTTGGGAGATACTGAACACGAAGTGCTTGACTGCTGAAAGTGTTTCTAACATTCTAAAGTTTCTAACAACCAGCTTCATAAACGATACCATGCAGATTTAGCTTTAGGCTCTTAATTTTCCTTTTTTTTAAAATCTTTAGTATCCTTATAGCCGAGATATTTTGCAATTTGATAAACTAACTTTGAACAGGTCACTTCATTTTCTGTATGTGAGAACAAGTAAACATGAAATCTGCTGAGGTTCTACCCTCACATTAATAGAGAATCACAGAATCAAAAAAATCTCAAAACAGACTGCTGGAAGAAGTATTTTCCTGTACAAACACTACATTTGAGTTTCAGACAGCCATTCATCTCATGTTCAGAAGCATCTGGGATCTGAAAGTTCCAGAGCTGCACTCAGAGTCAGCTAATTGCCCACAGCCAGGTTCAGATGACTTACAGCCATCTCCAAGGATGGAGACTCCACAGTTTCTTGACAACCTGTGCTGGTGATCATGCACTCTCAATAAAGGGGAGCTTCTCAATGTTCAGAGGGAACTTCTGGTCAGATGTGTGCCCTCTCCATAAGGAAACTGGAGACCTGGTCATGAGGAACATGGAGAAGGCTGAGGTGCTCAGTGATTTCTTGGCCTCAGTCTTCACTGGCAACAGCTCAATTCACACTGCCCAAATTGCAGAAAGCAAAGGTAAGAACTGGGAGAAGGAAGGTCTGCCCGCTGGAAGCGAAGATCAGGTTTGAGACCATCTAACAAACCTGAAGGTGCACAAGCCTATGGCACCCAATGAGATCTATCCCTGGGTTCTGAGGGAACTGGCAGATGAAGTTGTCAAGCTGCTATCCTTCGTATTTGAAAGGTTATGGCAGCCTGGTGAAGTTCCCACTGGTTGGAAAAGGGGACACAAAACTCCCATTTTCAAGGGGAAAAAAAAGATCCAGGGAACTGCAGACCGCTCAGTCTCATCTCCATGCCTGGCAAGATCACAGAGCAGATCCCCTTGAAGGCCCTACTGAGGCACGCAGAAAACAAAGAGGAGGTGATTGGTAGTAACCAACATGGCTTCACCAAGGGCAAGGCATGCCTGACAAACTTGGTGGCCTTTCATGATGCAGTGACAGCATCAGTGGATAAATGAAGAGAAACTGATGCCATCCACCTGGACTTATGCAAAGGGTTTGACACCATCCCGCATGACATCTTTGTCACCAAATTGTAGGAAAATGGATTTGATGGATGGACCACTCACTGCATAAGAAATCAGCTCAGTGGTCACACTCAGAACTGTGGTCAACTGCTTAATGTCCAAGCAGAGACCAATTATGAGTGGCGTCCCTCAAGGATTGGTGCTGGGACCAGTGCTATTTAACATCTTTGTAAGTAACATGAACAGCAAGTTTGCAGATGAAACCAAGCTGACATTCTAGAGGGAAGGGATGCTATCCAGAGGAACCTGGACAGGCTGGAGAGGTGGACCCATGCCAATCTCATGAAGTTCAACACAGTCAAGTGCAAGGTTCTGCACATGGGTCAGGGCAATTCCAAACACAGATACAGGATGGGCAGAGAATGGCTTGAGAGCAGCCCTGAGAAGAATTCGGGAGTGCCAATTGATGCAAGACTCAACATGAGCTAGCAATGTGTGCTTGCAGCCCAGAAGGCTGCATCAAGAGATGTGACCAGCAGGTCAAGGGAGGTGATTAAGCCCGTCTACTCTGTCCTTCTGAGACCCTCCCTGGAGTATGGCATCCAGTTCTGGGGCCCCCAACACAAGGGCATGGAGCTGTTGGAGCAAGTCCAGAGGAGGGCCACAAAACAGAGGGCTGGAGCACCTCCACTACAAGGACAGGCTGAGAGAGCTAGGACTCTAATCTGGCAAAGGCTCCATGTGAACCTTATAGTGGCCTTCCAGTACCTAAAGAGGGCCTACAGGAAAGCTGTGAAGAGACTTTTGTAAGGGCTGGTAGAGACAGGATGATAGGAAATGGCTTTAAAATGGAACAGGGTAGATTTAGACTAGATATTAGGAAGAAATTATTTACTGTGAGGGTGGTGAGACACTGAAATAGGCTGCCGAGAGAGGCTGTGGATGCCATTCAAGCTCAGGCTGGATGGGGCTGTGAGCAACCTGAGCTAGAGGGAGGTGTCCCTGCTTATGGCAGGAGGTCGGAACTACAAGATCTTAAAGGTTCGTTTCAGCCCAAAATGTTCTATGACTGAAACTGAATTCTTTAAGTGAATGAGATTGAAGTTACTCACTAGGTAGGGTCTTCCAATGCACCAAATATAAACTCCATGGCTCCTTTGTTGAGCACCCAGCACACACAGAAACACAAAGAAACAGAGCAAGTTGCCCAATCTTTACTGAAGAAATTCTTCAGTTTAACACTTAACTCACGCACTACTTGCCAAGCTCAAAACAAAGTAGGGTTTTCCCAAATATGCCTGAGAACAATTAAAAGCTGGTGAATACACTTTATTCTCCTGTTACAGACTACAGATTCTTATTTATTAAGACAGTGATAACACTAAGTTTATGCATTCTGCTTAAGCTTTGGAATCAAGGTAACCACCAAGGTGTGTTTACAATTAGATTTAGAGATTATTTATCAGATAATATGTACTTTTCAACAAATATCTACTTCAGAATTATTAACAGAGTTATTTGTACTACTATTTCAGAAGTTCACTGCTGTTCTCCCTATTCTCCAAAATTCATTTTGAAGTGGTAAACATTAGTAAAGAAAGCAAAATGAAGATGCTAGTCACCTCTACTACCATAGCCACAATCACCTCAAATTACTTACAGTGGTAGAGAAACTTCCTTGTTTACCTAGCAGCCTGAAATCAAGGTTCTGACAACCCCAAGCTCAGTCACCCCTGCAAAGAGTGCAGAGGCAGGTTCCCAATTCAGGTACACTGGCCTGCCCTTTGGAGCAGCCTGCCGTACTCCAGGGCAAGAGGAGCCACAATCCCTACCTTCACCACTTACATTATCCTAATGAATTAGCACTGTCATGACTTTCCTCAGTATTTCCACCAGAAACAGATGCTGTAAAGCAGTTAAGTCACTGTACACCACTTAAACTTTCCCCTTGCAGGGGAGAGCAAGAAGCAGCACCATCAAGAAATCTGGACTACTACGTGGTAACTACAATGTAACATCTCATCTGTGTGAGCTGCTGGTAACATCTACCAGACACCTCAGAAAGAAGCTGCAAAGAAAGCATACCTTTCCCCACACCCATGGTGCTGCTTTTGAAGGGATGTAAGACCTTAGTTATTCAGCATAAAGCTGAAGTCCTGTTATTCACAGGAATTACCTAACCCAACAGCTTTTTCTGTTAGCAACACATTTACTCTTCAGTAAGGCTAACCAGGAAGTCACTAGGGAGCTGAAATAGCCCTGAAGTCTGTAATGATGCAGCTGCAGCCTCAATGAAAACAAGATTTCCACCCTAGAAGGCTGACACAGCCTTTGTAAAATTTGTTTAGACTTGATCAAAACAGGAATACTTCTGACTCTTGCCTATTGGTAATTTGGTCTACTTTCTGACAGAAAGTATCTCTTAGTTCTTACAGAAGCCACCCATCAGCATTTCTTTTGCTGCCTTTAACTCCATCATGAATTGACACCAACTGAATGCTGGTAAGACTTCCCACTGGTTAGACCTGCCAGGAGAGTGTGCAGAGAGTTCATACGGAAGCACAATGAGAGCGACAACTGGTCAGTTTTTTATATATATATTATATATGCACCTAATCTCAGGAAGCATGCTTTAGAAGGAGAGATGGTGACAGAATGGCCACACCAATCCTACGGCTTACTCTACCTAAGCCAGGAGAATGCAGTTTGAAGAGGATCAGAAAAAGGAGTTCAAGGCAGAGGAAGAAAGGAGCTGGAAAAGCATACTGCAACTGGATTTGGTTCATAAAATTAAGTCAAGGTATATTTTGTAATTGAAGTTCTCTGACAGCCATTAATAGCAAGTCTGCTGATGCTCTCAACTAGACTCTTAAATTCTCACCCTGCTTCTGTCACAATCTCAGTATATATTCCAATATTTTCAAACATGCTATTTATCATCCCACTGAATGCATGCTAACTTCAGAATCCCTAAGACAAATGAAAATAACATATCATGCCACACTACATGCTCTGCAGCTGTAGAATTCTAACCAATTAGATTTTGATTAAATGTTGCATATGTTAATACTACCTTAGTACTTCCAACTAGCTAGTGCTCTACTGAAAGCATTCATTAAGCTACAGCAAGCACACAGTCATTTGCTCTTTGCTGGCGCTATTTCTTCAGTTTTCAAGTTACAGTAAAGACCTTCAGCTTTGTGCAACAGCAGATTCACTTCAGGAGACAAGATACTGTTTTGCCTTTTCATCTTTTCTTGTTGATGTTTTTTTTTTTTTTTAACAAATGCCACGTCTTCAGTTGGACAGAGTATAGGAATTTGTGAGCTCAGTAAAAGGGAAACACTTAAGATAAGTAAGAGAGGTAACGAGTCATCTGCTTGAACAAAAGTGTCTGAGAAGATAACACATGGTGGGAGAAGAACTACGTTTTTGTTGGCTTTTTTTTTTTTGAAGGCCACTGCCTTTTTCCTATATATATTTTACTTTGTGTACAGTTTCAACACTGGAATCCTCTTCTGTCATGGACTACGTGTTTTTAAGTTCAAATGTTTGTCCTAAAGTACAGCTTCCTGCACACAACTGCCAAGACTAAGTACTTAATTCAGTAAGACTTACTGAATCTATGAGCAAAACCAGTTTCCCTATGGTCAAAGAAACTGGATAATCCAGGACTTGTGAAGAACAGGTTACAAGCTATGCATGAGGCCACGAGACTGAAGCTGTGATCACAGAAACTGTTAATACTAAGAATGCAGTATTATTATTTTTACATTCTAAACCTAGAACCATAATTAATTACAGCAGAGTAAAATTAAGTGAGCATTGGAGGTACCTTTTGAAATAGTTAGTGCTGGGGACCACTGTGATCGTAGAATATCAAGACAAATGCTGCCATTACTGTTAATATTTGGATGATAGATTCTTGTTGTAAATGCAACCTGCAGAAGAAGGAAAATGTCAGTGTAGGCTCACAAGTGTACATAACACCACATGGTAATGAATAGATCTATGGCACAAGACACTCACCTTAGGTGGTTTGAAGGGATAATCTGTTGGGAAGTGAATTGTCAAGAAAAATACTCCACCTTGATAGGGACTGTCATTCTGTTAATGAAAAGGAATCGTTGCAGTTTGAGTTTTTACAAGAAGACTGGTCATAGAAACTATGAACATTAATTCTCTCATACTTACTGGTCCCATTATTGTAGCTTGCCAATGGAACACTGAAAAAGAGAGAGATTTACTTTGGTTTGGAGAAGCTCAAGTAATGAATACTTAACATCAAGAGAAAGCAGTACAGAGAAGTCTATTTTAAAAACAACCTTCTGAAAAACTGCAAGGACACCAGCCAAAAAGCTCAGCAGAGACAGGGTGACATACTCTATATTTCATGTACATTTGGTCCACGCTTTCTGAAATTGTTGTGGTAGCATACCTGTGCTGCACCCTGAAAGAAATCCCATTACAATACAGAGTTTACTCGATTCAAACCCAACAAGTTTGAGCATTCAATTCTGTAGCTTCCAATGAAAATCTACCATTACCTGAATCAAAACCCAGTTTCCAACAGCTGTACTGCCCTTTCAGAGTGAGTTACAGCAAAGGCACAGATTAAGTTCATCCCTTTCCTCAATAGGATCTCTCCTGCGTGGTTCCTTGACTGAACAAAGCATAAGCCTAAGTCTTGTGTAAGGAGTTCACCTACAGTCAGCAGTGTCCTGACTGAACATTTAACTTCAGCCTCCACAGAAGCATGAAAATATCATTAAAGCAACAGAAAGCAATACAAGTCATAGAAGAACGTAAGAATGAGCCTGCTGAACACTTGAGACCAGTGTGCCAGCATACTTTAGGTTAAATGGAAAAAAATTAAGTCTCACTCATATGCATCTGTCCAAGAGAACATCTTAATCAGGTAATACAGAAGGCTTGTGAAGAACGTCTTTATGCTGCAGAACATAAGGAAAATAATCAGTGCCGTTAATCCGTATTAAAGATCCCCAATATTTATTTCAGGGTTCTCGCTTTCTCCTAACACTCCAAAGTTCATAGCACACCAGTTTAACAAATTATTTGTCAGGTGTTGTGGGAATTTTCCTCTGCCAGGATGTTGGCTGTACCATGTGTTTAGAAGTGGGGAGCAGAACACAAGCTGACTCCAGTTATACAAGACAAGTCTTTAAGGCACAGAAGTTGAAGCCATCTGCAGCCGTACACTTAATGTGTGACCAGTGTCCCCAGCTTCCACAACCACCCCCACTAAAAGGTAGCTGTGACACAGTAGCACTGTATGTCCTACTCTAGTAGGAGTCGTTTTTTAATTACACACTGTACAGGCACTACAATTGAGTATGAGCTCAGAAAGAATGGAAAAAGGCAGACTAGAAACAGCCCTGCCAAGACTCAAGTACAAAAGCAGCTGGTTCAAGTAGCAGGTTCTGTAACAAAGGGTATTACCGCTGCTGACAGCAGCTAGCACGGAAACACTACATTCAGTGCAGAGTCAGGAAATCAAGACAATGCCTCATGTTTTCAAATGCAACATTCACCCATTTTAAAAGGCTCAGACAGCTTCAGAGCAAGTCCACTGATGGTAGCTGGAGGGGGAGAAGACTCTAACAAGAGAACAAAGGGGTGGCAAAAAGCCAGTGAGGAGTGCAACTTATCACTAAAGAACCACTGAGATTTTCACATGCATCAGTAGATGCTGATTAAGATTGACTACATCTGTGCTGGAATATACCTAAATACTGGATGTTAACTTTGACACCTCTGCATGCTAGGAAGACAAACCATGACACCCCATCATAGCCTTAAACCCAAGAGAAATGAGAATTATACTACAATCTGGTAATATAATCCCAACCCTACTTCCCAAACAGAAGATAGAGCCAAGTGGAGGATGACAAAATCACCTTATGCAAAAGGAAAACATATCCAGTCCCTACAGTTAACAAAGCAGAAGCAGCTTTTCCCATTCCAGAGTTTATGAAACACAGGGATGAGCTGCTGACACATGGAGACAGTTTACATTAGCTGGACTAGGCAAAAGACATCACTTTGAAAGCACAGCATGTTCTGAACCCTGAGAAACATTCTGACAAGGCAACCCAGGCAGGCCTAGAGCACAGAGAGCACTCTAAGAAAGGCACCTTTCCCACTACTGTCACTGGTATTCAGTTACATACACCCAGAGGGTGAGCTCTCAACAGTGGAAGACTTCCAGGGATCTACCAAAAAGGTGACACGAAGACCTGAGTATTGCTGCCAAATCAAGGAAGCTTTGGAGTAGCCCTCAACCACACTGATCAACTCACGTTACCACCTCCTCCAGACATCTCAGATTGTCTTTGACACACTTCTGAAACAATAAAGCAGTTCATTATGGCACAAGTCAAACTTGCAAGTCTGTGGGAAGAAAATCCTCAGATCTGCTCTGCACCTTACTGGATCCCCTCCCACACACCTGCAAGCTTCTTAGAAATACCATTCCTAAAGCAGGAAAGTTGCAGAATAACTACAAGTTTGTTAGCACTGCTAAAACCTCTCAGAATTAGGTACAGCTCCGACTTGCCCGAAGGCACTGCTAAAGGTAATGCCTCCAAAAAAAAAAAAATCAGTCTTTTCACTCTTCAGTGAAGTGCTCTTTTTTAACCTGGTGAACCTATGAATGTAAGTTCCCATACACTGCAGAACTTCAAAATAGCCCACAAGAGATTAACCACTAAAACTGATTAGAATCATTCTCGTAAAACAGCACCCAAGCTTAAGAGTTCTCAGCAGAGATGGAGGCCTCTCTTCTTAAACATTCCTTACTCCTACAAGCCTGGATGCTACACTGAGCAGCAGCCTTGTCAGAGATGCTGCTGCACAGCTGGATGCACACTGCTTAGTGAGCACCCTAGTAACAGCTGAACTGCTCTAATGCAGCCTCTTTGATATGGCAGAGCCACTACTAAAGCATCAACACATTGCCTTATCTCAGGCATTTTATGCTTTAAATACTCATGCATTTAATTCATACTGCAAGTATCTGGATTTTCCCCTGGGCAGGTTGTAAAGTTACAAAGCAAGAGGCAACCTCATAAGTGGTCCTGTCATTGCAGGCATCTTACTGACCTTGACCATCTAAATGGGGACCAAATGCTTAGTGATGTTACAAAAAGCTGCACTTTACCAAGAAGTGAGAAGTGTTAATGTAAGAAGGCCTGAGCAACTTGTGAAATTACTTGGGTTTAGTTTAAAAGCAAAGGCCTCTCAAAACAAAAAAAAAACAAAAACAACCCAACACCAATGGCTGTAGTAGAGGCCAACAATTAAGTTATGTTATACACAGGTGATCGTGGTAGCCTGGGGAACACAACCCAGAATTACAATAAGAACCATATGAAAACCTATTAAATCATACAGTACACCTTGCCCTCTTCTAGGAGAAAACATGTGAGCAAGGTAACAGGAGATCTTACCACAAAGAAAAGAAATGCAAAGGAAGGCTTCAAATAGTAACATTCTTCCTCCACACAGCTCTTTCAGCTTCAGAAAGGGCAGAAAAAGATGCCCAGGTCACGCACATACCAGGAGAACACAGAGCAGCTGGTGCCTGGGCCAACAAGGCAGCCCCAGCTATTCCTTCCCAGCACACTATTCCCTCCAGGTGACCTGGCAGAGCCACCTGATTAGAACAGGTTTTAAGCATACCAGTACCATGCAATTCAAGGATCCTCTGCCTGCATTTCACCCCACAGCTAAGCACTCGCATACAAACCCAGAGACAAAGCTGTCACTACAGCAAGACCCGTACATTCTGATTTTGCATACTCAGAAGTACTGAAGGAGTATCAGATTGAGTTAAGTCCTGCCTAAAGGTCTCAACTTGTTTTTCAGTCCTTACGCTGACATACTCTATAGCACAACAGCACAAACCAATTAAAAGCAAACAGCTTTTTCAAGTGATCCTGTAACTTAAAGTCTAAAAATACTTTATAATTCAAGCTTCAATTCACTAATTAGTTTTCCTTCCACTCACATATTACCTTATACCTTCAAAGACTGTACATTACCTTTTTAGGAAATGCAGTGGTTGCTTTAAGTCCTGTGTAAAATATAGTTAACTGTGACCTTGATGTACCACCATCCAGCATTAGAAGCAGATTGCTTTACTTCTACAGGACCACGTGAGTACACTATATATAATTTAGGTACCAAACAAGTTCAGACAGCTGTTGGAGGCTGCTTACTGGTTGGGCCAGGGTGGGACTGAAGCTCACTGCATGCTGCCTGCAAGTGTTGGTACAAGAATGCCAGAGCACTGGGAAAGGAAACAGAGCCGCCCCATGAAATGGGCACAGGTCTCAGGTGATCCACAGAGATGGTATTACAGGACAGCAGCAAGTGTCAGGCTGGTATGGGGAACGGTCCCCAGTACTCCAGCCGAGGGCACAGACAAGTTCTCCTTATGGAGGAACTAGGTGTCCTGTTTTAGAAGGAAAACACAGACCACAAGCGCACGCTGATAGTGGCATACTTACTGTCATCACCAACAGGCCCTGCTGAACACTGTGCTGGAGGATCACGTGCCAGATCATTCAACTCCTAGAAAAAACAAAAAACAGAAACAGTTGTTTCATTTAATTTCAACACCAATCGCATTACTGCTATAAAAACTGCTGCTAGCACTTGGGCTATTACTCCTGCTCTTCATGGGAATACTGCTCATCAACTCTGTACACCAGTGAGGTGAGACCACAGGAATGGTACCACCACCAAACTAACACCCCAGGACACAAAGTCACTCCTGAAATCAATGCAACATTTTTGGTGCACCCATCAGTTACCTCTCCTGGGTTTCCTGACACACCACTCACACAACCCTCACTAAGTCACAGGGTCTATCAAGTTAATTTTGCCTTCACTGAGAATAAAACTTAGCACCTTGACTACACTCTGGATTTCTTATGCATCAGATTGTGTCCAGGCCACAGAGCCAGGGCAGCTCCAAGCCAACAACCTGTTGCCGCCCTCAGATGGAACAGACCTTCAGCTGGGCTCAGCATCCACACCTACCCACTGCTCACACCTACAGGCTGCTCTGGAAGCAGGCACCTAGCAACACACACAAATGGAATAAAAACCCAAAATCCAACCTCTTTGCCTTGTCCCAGGCTCAGCCACTGAGCAGCTCTGCATGGCTGTGAAAGAGGAGCATGCTGGCTCTGAACCTGGTAAGTTTGTTTTCATGCTAGCTCAGTCTAGAAAGCTAAATACAAGTACCAGGCCACTATTATGAGAACAACCAAATGTAGCATCGAGGAAACACTCTGAACACGCCGGCCTGCTGTGCACACTATTCACCACACAGCCCATGAGGGCTACCAGCACCAGCCTGCACTGCTTTCCCAGCACAGCTGAAGGCCTCCAGGAGGCAGGGTCAGCTGAGCCCCCACAGCACCAACCTGAACAACGGTATCCCAACTCCCTGTGGACTTGCACTGACACAGATACTGAGCATGCAGCACCTGTTGAAGTGGCTATGGCACACCTGAAGGTGGACAGCACCTCTAATTTTCTCCATTACATAAGAGGGAAGCCCTTCAGAGTTGCAAGTCAGTTCAGAGCAGCCAATTTTAGCCCTGTGAGGATTCCCTTCTTCCTCCCTGCCTGAAACATGAGCCAGCAAAGAGATCTGTAAAGCACTCATTCCCCATCATCACACTTTACACTACCCACTGCGCACCTGTTCTAAGTCCAGAACATTAAATACATCAAGTACCAATCTGAGCTACAGAACTCTGCTTCATCCTACAGCACTGTGTCTACTGTAACAGCATTCAGAGAGAGGTGGTCTTAGAAACACAGTGCCCTCAGAGCAGTGCCCTGAGCTCTGCTCCAGTCCCAGTAAGCCCAGCACCAGGCTGGGCAGCCAGCTCTGTGCCTCCCTGCTCACCTGACATGCACGTGTTCCTCACCACACAGCCAGAGAATGGAGCAGCTCTCTCTATCTATATACACACACACACTGTAAGCACAGACATAAGAACTTAAAAAGTAAAAATAAAAATTCAGGAGCATACCTCATTTTTTAAAGAGCCTATAATAACCGTGTGAAGCACAGTAACTTCCAAATGCTGTTGACCTTGATCTCCTGGAGAAGGTAATTTAATGCTACAGTACTCCAAACACATCCATTAGAAAGAAATGCCTAAGACTCTTCTCCGTATCAGCTGGCAACCTCTTCACTCCCATTCTGCATACCTACAGTGCAACAAGGCCACACTGGGAAGGAACACCATTGCAAGAGCACACCTGTGTCATGTAAGACAAGCTACCACTGCCTAGGTTTCAGAGCCCAGCACACATCTCCTCCACTAGAACTGGGAAACTGGTGGTGCAGCTGGCAGAGCTGCCCCACAGCAGTACCACCCAGCACCTCACATGGCCCCACTGCAGGCAGGGCTCACAGCAGTTACAGAGCACTCAGCGAAGCTCAGACAACAGGAGCACCCTTCTCAGTGTACCATTACTACTATTTCCCTGTCCTCAATTTTGAGTTCCAGGTAGAAGGGATACTTTAGCTTTTTTATCTGTGTATGGTATCTCACTGCAGAGAGCTGACTGGGTAGATGCTCACACCATGGGGATCACTGGTGCAGCTCTCACTGCAGGCAGCACATCAAGCTCTGCTTTATGAACTCACAGGTTGTAGCAACACAGACTGAAATGCCTGTGTAAGTGATGCAAAGGCTCTTTGCACTTACAGAAGTGTCGAAACAACTTTTAAATTAAGCTCCTGCAACGCAAAGCCCTGCAGCTGCTGTAGGTCAGTCAAAATAATAGTGGAAAAGCTAGACCTCCACAGGACACCTCTGGAGCACAAGCACTAGGTGCAGCACGTCACTAGGTGCGTCTCAACACTGCAAGGGCCAATTGCAGAATGGTGAGGTTGGGAGGGCCCTTAGAGCACCCTAACCTCATCCCTGTCACAGGTTGGGTGCCCCCACCAGCTCAGGCTGGCCAGGGCCCATCCATGGCCTGGGGCACTTCAGCTCTAGGCAGCAGTGCCAGGGTCTCACCACCTGCTGAGAATTTCCCCCTCCTACCTGAGCTAAGTTCTCCTCTTAGTTGAGAGCCATTGTCACACTTCCTGATACAGATGAGAGGCACCCCAAGCACTCTGGTGGCCTCTTCCAAGCTCACTCCAACAGCTCCGCATCTCTCTTGCGCTGGGCCCCAGAGCTGAACACTGTGCTGGGGAAGAACGGTCCTCATAAGAGGGGACAGCCCCCTCCTTCACCTCACTGCAGCCCAGGACACAGCTGCCTTCCGGGCTGACAGCATATCACTGGCTCACTGCTCTCCATCCACCAACCCCTCCCCACAGGGCTGCTCAGGCCATCGGCACTCGGCCTAGGACAGGGAACAGCTCCCATCCAGGAGCAGCACCTTGCATTTGGCCTGGTCAAACCTCAGGAGGGTCACATGAGGCCACCTCCCCAGCCTGCCCAGTCCCCCTGGGTGTCACCCCCGCCTTCCAACACGTCAGCTGCACCATGCAGCTGGCTGGCTGTCCCTGCCTGCTTGCTAAGGCTGCACTCGCTCTGTCATCCATGCCACTAGTGCGTTATCACAGCACAAGGTTTCCTGGCAGGGCACACATCATACTACACATACCTTTCTCTTCAAGCTGCCTGCATACTAGCCAGACTTCTACCAGTCACTTAACAGACTCGTAGGGCCAAGTTTAAAAACAGGAATAATAGTTACATGCAGCGACACCTGTCCACGCACAAAGAACTGCACTGGTGCAGCACAAGGCCAAGCTTCTGCATCCATCCAGAAGCTTACCTTGCCTTTTAACAGCTTTCTGTGCAAGTTCCAAGGAATAGCTAGCACCTCCAGCCTACGCAAGGCTTGGTCTCCAGAAGTTACTGAAGGACAGAAGAAATACTGGCTTACTGAGGTAATTATACCCTGGCATTCACATGAAACTAACTTCTCATACACAGAGGATGCCACTGCAGTTTGGTATCACCTACAAACCTGACATCACCACCTATCAGACCCCAAGCTGTGTGGCCTTCCGTATTCTCCCTCTGTCTCTGAAAGGCTCCTTGGTCACTGACCAGGCCTTGACAGCACTGCTTTTAAACCAGCACGTGAAGGGAGCTGCAGCTGGTTATCAGTTGAGTTTCTGGTGCAGGCAGCTCTGCTCCAGGAATGTAAAAGCAAATGACCAGGCAGCCTTCAGGCAAGTTCCAGCTGAGGTTTTTGGCTCTCAGGAGCCTGCCTCCAAGAGCAGTGGGACAGCAAGCTTCAGGGCTGCTCTCTCCTCCACAGGAAAGGCCCCTGGAACCAGGCCCACTGCTGAGGATCATACCATTACTTGGATCTAACTTAAATATTAATTAACCCTTCAGCAAAAGTAAGGAACTGAAGGCACAATGCACTGCAAAGCAAAGTTCAAGTACCCTGCCCAAAGAGCAAGTCGCATGAAACTACATCTGGGAAGTAGGTATTCTAGTAAAGCTTCAAATCTTGCACAAGAAACTGAAACTTCAGCTCCAAAAGCAAGTCTACTTGTGCTTGAGTTCCCAGCAGAAAGCACAGCCCCACCCAATGCTCCAGGAAAGCGTTCTAGAGAAGATGCATGTGCGTAAGACAGACTGCCTCACTGCACCACCAAAGCCATGGGAAGCACCCATGGCACTGAGGAGGGGGCAAAGCAGTGAGCCAGCTGCCCTGCTAAGACCTGCACTACCACCACCTGCCGCCCTGCACCCACCATTCCATTTCCCAGCAGCTGGCCCATGACATTTTGAGTGCAGCTGAATCAGGGACTCCACGAACAGCACAAGAAGTTTTCAAAAACAGGAGTGCTCCAAGTTTTAGCTTCAAGCTTAACCTTGCACGCGTTCCAAGTTTTAATTCGTTTATTTGTAAACTCCAGAGACGTTTGTTACAGATGTGCAAGTTCACAGACAATGAGCCCCACGCTGCCCATCTGCCGCATGGCAGGGAGGCCCTGGCCAGCAGACAAGGTTGGGTTTAAGGATTCTGTTGTACAGAGTGCAGCAGAACAAGCAGCACAAAGAAGCCAGCCGTGTGAGAGGACAGCCGCTGTCCTGAGGCAGCTCCCCAAACGCACTCCAACACATCAGACAGGACCCCAAACAGTCAAAGTTTATGCAAAGCCATGGTCCTTCCTCCTTACTCCAGTTTGAGCTGCTTTCAGAAGCTCTAATTGACTCAGAGACCACATCATTAGCTTGATTGTAAGCCTTATTTTCACTTACAGCAGCAGCAACCTGACAGCAAAATAAGCTTTTAATCTGTCTTCGGCAAGAATCTTTGCCTGAAGCCCCCAAATCCCTCAGTGACAGGCAGCCTAGGACTGTGTCATAAAACTGTGATTTAACTCACCAAAAAGGAAGTTGGAGCCATTGAAGCACGATTTCCTGGCAGCTTTCAATAGCTCATTGCCAAGCAATACATAACAGAGACACGGACCAATCAATAGCACTGCCTCACCTCAGCAGTGGGACCAGCACTGCCAGCAACCTGGACAGGTCCACTCACGTGGGAAGGGGCAGCAAGGCCCCACCACCCAGCCCTACAGCACAGCTCCTGCACTTACCTGACACAGAAGTCAGCACACAGGGCAGGCTGTGAAGCACACAGCTCAGGCACAGTTTGTCAAGGCAGCACTCACACAGGCTCCAGCATCCAACTGTGGCATCCAAAGGCACTTTTGATCTACAAGACTACACAATTCCAAAATATCTCACATTCTAAGGCTGCTTCTTCCTAACAACAGGAAACATTTTAATCTTCAGAAGGATTTTAATCCTTCTCCTTTCACAGAATCTGCTTTTCCAGGGCATGGAATGGCTTAGATCCACTGACCTTCTTGACTTCTTACAACACCTGCGCGTGAGAAGGCACGCAGTTCAGTGAGCAGTCTAAGAAAAGCCAAGCTTAATGAAACACACAGAGCCTGCCAGGGTACGCACTGTGAACGAGCTCTGATGTAACCATCAGTTACCTTTCATCTTTTTTCAAAGCCTGAACAGCAAGAACACCAAAGCAGCACATAACTTCCTCTTGGTGCAGGAACCGAATGCTGCGGAGCCCAGGCAGCAGCCCGAGCAGCACCTGCTGGGCTGCATTGCTCCAAACACAGCGAGCAGCTCCAGAGGAAGCACTGAGCTGCACCCATGAGTTGCCATAAGGCCAAACTCACAGCACGGACAGAAAAGTTCAGAAGCAGCATGCACACAGATCACTTAGCACTCCTCAGTTACCCAGTAACCCCAACACAACTCACCCACCAGCCCAACACCTGTATTGTTACAGACACCTGACAGAGCTGCGTGCTTTACAGCACAGAGGCCCACAAGCAGGCAGTAAGCCAGCACCCCCAGCACCCAGCAGGGCTCCAAGTGCAGCTCCTCATTCCCCTGCACCCCCACTGCAGGGCCCACCAAACAGTTCTCACAGGGGAGCCAACAGAGGACAAAGTTCACCTTCCCCTTGCTCTCCCACTCCAAGCAGTGCCCTGCTTGCTCAGCTACAGGGGTAGGGATGTGGCTGAACCCCAAACGCTACGGCTGAAGTCCTGAAATGAGCACCATTTGTTATGGTCCTTCAGCATTACCTCTTCCCTAGCTCTGTATGTCTTCACGTGGCATTTCTTCTCAGAGATAATGATGATCAAATATGTGTTACAGCAAACTGCTATTCCCACACTTCATGGCTACTTTGGCCACCATGACTGCACTCATCCCAGTTTGCCCAGAACTAAGCAGTTCTAAAACATGGAGCTCCTTTCTCGTGAAATCCAAGGGCCAGTCCACACCCTGGGAGAATTAAGAGCACTGCAGGAACACCACGAGCAGCAATTTGAGAGTGGCTCCTCCATGCGTGATCCCCCCAGCAGCATCTGCTCTGGGAACAGCTGCAGAGCTGGCACAACAGCTCCAGGCCCGGACAGCCTGTCAGCCCCACAGCTGGCAGCAAGACTTCTGATCAGATGGCAGACAGCTTTAGGCTCTGCCCCACTTCCAGCCCAGAGCGGCTCAGCTCGCCAGACACTGTTTCGTGCAACAGCAGCTACAGGGCATCAGAGGTTAGCTCACTCCTGGGATTTGCTGCTCATTCCTGAAGTTCTCATCCCTGTGTTGTCCAAGAACCTGTAGAAAGCCTCATGCATGGTCTGTGGTAGGGAATAAAATACAAGGCACCAAGCGCAAACACCAGTGGCAAGATGCAGACACCTACATTGGTGTATCTACACTGATGGCATCCTCCAAAAATGCCTAAAGCAGCAGCTTTCCTTTCCATTGCTTCTTTGTATGCAAGTCTACTGGGATTATTTCCACTTAATCCACACTCTACAGCCTTTTTTTCCTGTCACCAGCTGCAACAGCAGAGGCTGGAGTCACTGATCAGGACAGGACCATCACTGCTGCAGCTCCTGCAGACAGGACAACAGCAGAACAACTGGTAGCCAGCTGAGTGAGGCACCACAGCACTCCTGCACCTGCAGTCTGACTCCAGCTAACTCCCAGAGCACCCAGGCTGACAGACAAGCAGCTGGGCATCCCATTACAGCTCTGACTGAAGCTTTTTGCTTGTAGCTCCATCACAGCACCATTTCCACTGCACTGCTCAGCACTTTGCTGAGCTCTGTGCACCATTTCTCCCTGCTTCCCCACGTATGAGGGCCCTGCAACCCAATGCAGCCTATCCTGCCTCAGGTTCTTCACCTCCAAGCAGCAGTACGAACAGCCCACCCATGAGCAACCAATGTTCACCAAAGGACAGCACACTCCATTTCTCTTGCTGGAGCACCGACCATGAACAGCAAGCAAAGCAAACACTGTTTCAAGGAAGAAGCTCTGCTGATCTCCTAGGTGGCCCTGAAGAAGGCGCATCATCCGCAGCCCCACAGTGCCCAGGTCCCTGTGCCCTGCGCTCGCATCCCCTTCCAGGCACTCCCTGTGCTGTCCCAGACAAACAGTTCCCTTCCAGCCCCAGCACCAGAGGCTTCCAGAACAAGTGGGGAGCCGCAGGCGTGCCGGGGAAGTGGCCTCGATCAGCTTCCACACTGTGTTAAGTATTGCTACATTAAGTCACTGAAAGTGTTGGATATGACTGATACCGAACTGGAACATTGCTTGCTTATGTAACCCGTTACTGCGCGAGTTCCAGTAACTAAAATTACACCGGAACCCTTCCCTTCCAGGGCCGGGCCATCCCACGGCACACACAACCCGTCGCTCTCCTCAGCTCCGATGCTGAGCGGCAGGGCCCAGCAAGCTTACAGGAACTTCAGCACAACCTCTGATCACAGCAAAGACGCCCAAACGCGGCCCTCATCTGCCGCTGAAGAGAAAAGTGGGGCCAGAACGCAGCCTAGGAGCCCTACGGAAGCGCAGCGACCGGGCCTGGCTCGGCCGCTACCAGCGGTGCGCGCCGCAAGCCGCCCCCGAGCACAGGCCCCGGCTCCCCGGTTAAGAACCGCCCGCGCCGCTCCGGCCCCCGCAGCGCCGGGCCTCCTCCGCTCCCCTCCGGCAGCCTCGGAGCCCCCCGGGCCGCGGCCCCACGCCCCCTGGCGGCCCCCAGAGCTCCCCGGGGCCACGTTGCGGCCGAGGCGCGGTGGGGGGGGGGGGGGATGGGGGGCGCGGAAGCCGCGGGGCAGCGCCTCCCGGTACAGCGCCGGGCCGCGAGGCCGGGCCGTCCCCCCGCGGCCTGCCCCCGCCCGCAGGCCTCACCCCACCGCCGGCCCGGCCCGAGGCGGCGCCCCGCGGTCGGGCTCGGCCCCGGCACGGCCCCGGCCCCAGGCCCGAGCTCGGGGCAGGCCGCGGGGCGCCGCAGGGCCCGGCCTTACCTTGTGGATTCTCTTCAGCGCCATTGTGTGCGCGCGGTGCGAGGAGGGGCGCGGGGAGGGGGCGGCCGCGGGGACTACTTTCCGCGGGGGAGGGGAGGAGGAGGAGTGCGGAGGTGGCGGCGCGGGGGGAGGAAAGGGGGAGGGGAGGAGATGAGGGGGGAAGGGGAGGGGGCCCCCAGAAGGCGGCGGTAGAGCGAGGGGCCCGGCGCGGCCTCGCGCTGCTCTCTGGGGCGGCCGCGCTGCGCTCGTTACTGCCGCACTCCGCCGCTCTCTCCGCCGCCGCTTTATGCGCTGCGCTGTGCTGCGCTGCGCCTCCGCTCCAGGCTGCCCCCTTCCGCGTATCGCTCCGCCGTGCCCTGCCCGCCGCCGCACCGCCGCCGGCCTGGAGCGAGGCGGGAGGAGCCCGGGAGAGGACACCGCGGGGGGAGGGCCGGAGCCGAGCTGGGGGCGCGGAGCCGCGCGGGCCGAGGGCGGGCGGGAGGCGCGGGGACTATTTGCCGTGCGGCGCGCGCACAGAACTCTCCAGAAGGGGGAGGGGGAGAGCGCGGAGGGATACGACGGTTCCGCCGCGCGTGACGCAAACGTCTCGCGAGAAGCAAACGCTTCGCATGACGCAAAACACCTCGCGAGACGCAAAGGTCTCGCGAGTAGTTGCGGCGGGAAGAAGTCCCGGCCGCGTCGCTGCCGTGAGGGGCGGTTCCGCGGGAGTGCGCGGGTGCTCGGCGCCGATCTGCACGGTGCCCGGCCCGGCCCAGCGCACGGGCCCACACGCAGGCGCAGACGGGTGCCGGGCAGCCCGGCGGCCCGGGGTGTAGCCTTGGGGCGCAGCGCCGGTCTTGGAGCCGGGGGGCGGCTGGGCTCGGTGGCACGTAGGTACGGGCAGGCCGCGCACAGCTTCAGGTGCCCGGACGGCCCCTGCCCTGCCCTGCGCTGCTGCAGCGGCGGTGCTTGGAGCCACGGCTCCGTGTTGGTAACCCCGAGTACAGATTCAGCATTAAAAATGCTGAGAGCCCTTTTAATTGATATTGGGACTCATAAGGCTTTCTAGCAAGTCCTCAGTTTCTGTTCCTTTTCAGCCACTCAGAGGAAAGCCTGGTTCCCTGTGTATTTCTCTTCTGTGTGATGGACATTTTTAGTGAATTACAGCAGGGTTCTTAACGTTACCTGTCTGCTGACCTTCGGGTACTGTAGTAGGGCTGCTTTCTGCTCTTGTCGTTCTCACAGCTGGGATGAAAGGCTCAAACAGGAGATCGGAAGGTGAAATACTGAGCACACTGCAAGAGGCAGCATCCACTGCGTCCATCTGCTGGCTGCATCCAGCTGCCCCATGCAGTGCTGGCAGCAGGGCTGTGCTCATCCTGTAGCACCCACGAGGCTTTGGGGAGCACGGTTTTGGGGCACCTCTGTCTCTTGGTGACAGTCGCTCTCTGTTCCCACTGGCTTTGCTGCCACCACCCTTTCTACAATGTCAGATGTCTTTTCTAGCAGCTTTAGCACGTGGAGTGTCTCCCAGCACAGGGTCTGCTCTTACACCATGGCTGAGCAGAGATGTGCTTCAGGCTTTAGGCAGCAGCTTCACGTTCCCCTCTCACGCTGAAAACAGCCCGTGGCTCTCAGAGCACCAGAATGCTGTCAGGAGTTCAGTGCTATCTGCCTGGGATTGCAGCGACCACAGGGCAGGATGGGCAGCCCCCTGCTTGGCTCTCCTGCTTTACCTTACGCTGCTGCTGGGGCAGTTCTCAGAATACCTTCAGGTCGTGTCTGCTGAGGGCTGGGCCCTCCTTTTTCAGGGCTCTGTGCTCTGTGGATTTTGTCACCAAATTGGAAAACTTTTGAGTTCACAGTTGCAACAGAAACAGCCTGGATTGCTGTTTGTTCCTTGTCAAGCTCTGATAAGCCCTCTCTGAAGAACAGTTTAGGTTAGATATTAGGAGGAAGTTTTTCACTCAGAGGGTGGTGCCGCACTGAACAGGTTGCCCAAGGAGGCTGTGGATACCCCATCCCTGGAGGCATTGAAGGCCAGGCTGGATGTGGCTCTGGGCAGCCTGGTCTGCTGGTTGGCGACCCTGCACATAGCAGGGGGTTGGAACTCAATAAGCATTGTGGTCCTTTTCAACCCAGCCAGTCTGTGATTCTATGATTGTAGAACTCAATCCAGATAATCAACAGCTGTGAAAGTAACAGTAAAAAAAAAAAAAAAAAGTGAAACACTTTTGTTTTCATTTTACTGCCAGGGATGTTTTTCTGTTTCCTACCATGTGGGTGAGAGCTTCTCTAAGGAATGTAGAAAAGTCACTGTCAGAGTTGTTATTACATTATCACAGAATGGTTTGAGTTGGGAGGGACCTCTAAAGGCCATCTAGTCCAACTCCCCTCAATGAACAGGGTGGGGGTACTGCTGGATGGCAGCTGGACATGAGGCAGCACTGTGCCCTCCCAGCACCTCCGTGTGCTCCCACTTCACTGATTCGTGCAGAGGGGATGTGGCTGCACAGGACCAGATGAGCTGAGAGGGTCTCAAACAGCCCCACACTGCCATGTGCCCCACTCTGGGCTTTGTTTGCTTTTCTGTTTGTTTGTTTTGCTGTTAAGCCATGGATTTTTCTACCAGAAGAAAAAGGCTTCCGGGGAATTGCAGTGCACGATGATCCAAACAAATGCACTGTCCGCTATACAGACACAGAAGCTCGTTTTGCTGTTTTGCTGATGTGGTTTTCATTTCTGCATTTGCCACCCCCTTCTCCCAAGCTCCACAGTTGTTGGGTTTTTTTTGTTCTTATACAAGCTCATTCTGGTTTTGGTGCAAACCAAACTAAAGTTCATGTTCACAGCACGGGGGACGTGTGCCGCAGGACCGGTCCCTGCCCAGTGTCTCTCCCCCACGAACCTCCCTCAGATGCACGTCCTGGCCAAGAAGGCAGCAGTGGTTTCCTGTAAGTGGGTGGGAGAGAAGGAACAAGGAAAGAACATGGCCACACCCCCACGTAATTACAGCTGTGCAATGGGAGAAGGAAGGCAGGCATGTTTAAGGTGGCACCCAGAGAGTGATGGTCAATGGCTCCATGTCTGGATGGAAATCAGGGACGAGTGGTGGTCCTCAGGGGTCTGTGCTGGGACCAATACTCTTAAATATCTTCATCAGTGACACCGAGTGGGATCGAGTGCCCCATCCCTGCCAAGGTCTGGCTGGAGGGGCTCTGAGCACTGGTGGAGCTGTGGGTGTCCCTGTGCACTGCAGGGGGTTGGACTGGGTGGCCTTTGGGGTCCCTTCCAACTCAAATGGTTCTGTGATGCTATGACTCTATAACCTGTTACAGATGAGAAGTGGCCGGAAGGCGTGTGCACCTGCAGCATCGCAGTGCTGAGAGCTCATTCCACTCAGCCCCATGTGGTGCCCACTGCTCACATGGTGGGAGGTGAGGCGATATGTGGATGCACGCTTCCCTGTGCCAGGAGCTGGGTGAGGGGCAGCTCGCAGGCAGGAGGGCTAAGGCTCCTGGAGGGCATTGCAGGTGTCCCAGCACAAGAACGGGAGCACCTCAAGGAGCAGCAGCCTGGGACAGCCCCAAAAGCAGAAGGGCTCCTCCACATGCACAAGAACCCATTGCCATGGGCACTGCAGGTGCTGGCAGCTTAAAGTACATTGAAAGAAGGCAGATAAATCACAGATTTATCTATTATCAAATGGATAACATCTCTCAGGGAGGAAGCTTTGGTGTCACAAAAGAGGTGAGAACCCCAATGGACGCGTGAGGAAATTCCAAGGAGGGGGCAGTCTGTGTGCAGCACGTGGCCATCAAGGCGTCAGGGCAACAGAAGCAACAAAACACCCACTGTGTGCCTCTTGCTGTGTGCAGACAGGAGGCAGGCACAGGGCAGAGCCTGGAAACAAAAGTGAGAGGGGCAGAAATAGGGTGGGGGGATTGAAAAAGCAGGAGAGCGGCATGGCCACAGGCAGGAGCGGGGAGTGGGGAACAGACCCATGATGCAGGTGTAGAATCAGGCATCTGCCTGTTTTGGCCAGCCGTGGTGCTGGGAGGCACACAGCTCCCTACCTCCATCAGGAGCCTGGGCTGTGGCAATGTGCAGGTGGGTGAGCAAGGTGGGCAGGAGCTCCAGCCATGCCCTCGGTGCCCATGGACAGAGCCCCAGGCTTCCCCTGGGGTTGTGTTGGGAATGCTGTGAATCAGCCTCACTGGAGGAATCCATTTCTGCTGAAGTTCTGCTTGCTTTGGAAACCCACTCTAAGCAAAAACAAGCTTGCTTTCATTTTCTTCCTCATTCTGGCCCAACACAGCGCCTTTGTGAGCTGGCAGAGATGCTGGGGTTTTCCAGAGCCATAAAGTTCTGCACGTTGCAACCTTCAGCGTTCCCCCGGAGCTGCCAAGGGCGGTATTCCTGAAGCCACAGACACCCCCTGAGTGCCCAGCATGGTAGGCTCCACACTTTCCCTTGCCACCTACAGCTGCCAGAGCAGCTTTCATTTTCGTTTTCTTCTACATTAGGTTTGCAGCAGCCGTGCAGCTCTGCTCTCTCTCTGCACTGGGAGCTGGCGCAGACCTTGCGCGTAGCAGTAGCATCCAGAGGAAGTGGAGGCCGTGGCTGTGCGTGCTGAGCAGTGCTACGCCCATTGCCCACAGCACCAACATTCCAGGCAGTGCCGAGCATCGCAGCTGCATCTCAGTGAGTACCCACAGGTACAGAGCAGGGGTGGCGTTAGCAGGGCAGCGGAGTGGCCAGTGAGGCACTGATTTGCTGGCCCTTTTGGGCATGCAGGGTGTGGGCTGTGCTTGCAAGCTCTGAAGTGCTCACTGAGCTCTGGGTGTGCGCATCCACAATCCACTGTGCTGATGTGGATCTCGGGGGTCCCAGCTGCTGCTGCCCCCCCTTCCTGCTTGCAGATGCCCCAGGACCCGTCAACCAGGAGCAGCCCTGCTCGCCTTCTCATCCCTGAGCCCCGTGCAGGGCGGGCACGGCATGCAGCATGCGTGCTGCTGGCTGTGTGCTTCGTGGTGCTGTTCCTGTCCGGGGAGCCCCTAGCACCCATCACCCGCCGCGTCTGCACCCAGCTGGCAGCCCTGCAGCTCGGGGTGCTGCTCAAGGGCTGCTGCTGCCTGGCCGAGGAGATCTTCCACCTGCACTCCAGGTGAGCACCATCGGGGATCCGCTCCCTATCTCTGACCTCCACCCGCCCCCTGCAGCCCGGGTGTCAGCCCACCTCTTGTCCTTCGCCCACCCAGGCACCACGGCAGCCTCTGGCAGGTGCTGTGTTCCTGCTTCCCTCCACGCTGGCACCTGGCCCTGCTCCTTGTCGGCGGCTCAGCCTACCTGGACCCACTGGAGGACAATGGGCACAGCCCGCGCCTCGCCCTCACCCTCTCCTGCCTGTGCCAGCTACTGGTCCTTGCCCTTGGGCTGCAGGTAAGGGGATACTCAGCAGTGATGTTTAGCTACGTGGCACTGGGTGCCTGGCCCCATATCTCCAGGGTGCTGCTGGGAAGGGGCTGAGCACGCCCTGCCCTGTCCTCCCATCCACAGGGCCACCACTCCAGGTGCTGGCAGGGGCATTGCCCTCTGCCCCCTCTGAGCCCCGCTGCTGATTTTTCTCTCCTTTTCCCTTTGCAGAAGCTCTCGGCAGTGGAGGTGTCAGAGCTGACCGAGAGCTCCAAGAAGAATGTCGCTCACGGCCTTGCCTGGTCCTACTACATCGGCTACCTGAAAGTAGTTCTGCCACGTACGCAGCTGTTCCCCTGCACTATCACGGCTACAGATGGAAACGGCTCCTGCAGCCCTCTCACTTCCACAGTGAGGAGCAGACCCCAGTGCTGCTTTCCCCCCCAACCCCGCTCTCCCTCCAGGCCTGAAGGAGTGCATGGAAGAGATCAGCAGGACCAACCCCATGCTGCGGGCACACCGTGACACCTGGAAGCTCCACATCCTGGTCCCGCTGGGCTGTGACATCTGGGATGACCTGGAGAAGGCTGACAGCAACATCCAGTACCTGGCAGACCTCCCTGAGACCATCCTGACCCGGGCAGGCATCAAAAGGAGGGTCTACAGACACAGCCTGTATGTGATCAGAGATAAGGACAACAAGGTATGCTGGGGCAGCCCTGCATCCCCAGGTGAGTGAGGTGTCCCCCAGGTGCAGGTCCTGCTTGTACGGCTGGGGATGGAGGCAAGGCAGAACTGCACCGCTCTACCCATAGAATCACAGAATGGTTGGGTTGGAAGGGCCCTTACAGCCCCCCAGCCCCACCCCTGCCATGGGCCAGCCGCCCCCCACCAGCTCAGGCTGCCCAGGGCCCATCGTGGCATGGGGCACCTCCAGAGATGGGGCACTGCAGCTCTGGGCAGCAGTACCAGGGCCTCAGCAAGTGCTGCTCTCCCCACGCTGTCTCCCCACAGCTCAGGCCCTGCGTGCTGGAGTTTGCGTCCCCACTGCAGACGCTGTGTGCCATGTCGCAGGATGACTGCGCAGCCTTCAGCCGGGAGCAGCGGCTGGAGCAGGCCCGGCTGTTCTACAGGTCGCTGCGGGACATCCTGGGCAGCTCCAAGGAGTGTGCAGGGCTGTACCGCCTCATCGCCTATGAGGGTGAGCGCGGGTGGTCTGCTGGGAGCCCTGCCCAGGGCCCTGCCTCAGCACGGGCACAAACACGGCTTTGTCTTTCCTCTTTCCAGAACCGGCAGAGCCTGAGAGCCACTTCTTGTCCGGGCTGATCCTCTGGCACCTGCAGCAGCAGCAGCGCGAGGAGTATATGGTGCAGGAGGAGCTCCCCCTGGGCACGGGCTCTGTGGAGCTCAGCCTGCAGGTCAGCTCCTCCGACCTGCCCCAGCCGCTGCGCAGTGACTGCCCCTGAGCCCAGCGCTCCCACAGCCACCGGCACCACAGCTGCCCCTGGAGCTTTCCATTGCTTTTCGTGTGTTGTGTATTTCTCATGTACATATATGAATGTTTGGTGTTTTTTGATCTGGTTTTGGCTTGTGTCATACTTGGAGAGTTGAGGATGTTCAGCGTGGAGAAGGCTCCGGGAAGACATCACTGCAGCCTCCCAGGAGCAGTGGGAGCAGGTGAACAGGAGGAGTAATGACCTCTTACATGGGCAGATAGTGACAGGACTATGGGGAACACTTTTAAACTAAAAGAGGGGATTTAGGCTTGATGTTAGGAAGAAATGCTTCACCCAGAGCATGGCGAGGTGGTGGCACTGCAGCTCAGAGCTGTGGTGCCCCATCTCTGGAGGTGCTCCATGCCATGGATGGGCCCTGTGCAGCCTGAGCTGGGGGGCAGCCAGCCCATGGCAGGGGTGGGGCTGGGGGCTGTAAGGTCTTTTCCAACCCAGTTGTTCTGTGATTCCATGGTTCCATGATCTCAAAGATCATGGTCCTCAAAGGATCCTTCCAACCCAAACCCAACCCACTCTGTGGTTCTATGGTCTTCAAAGATCCTCCTAACCCTACCGTTCTGTGATTATGTGACGTGTTTTCCTCTTGGGGGTAAAGCTGCATGATCCCAAATCTTGGGCTCCTTGGCAATGCCCCATTCCCAGCCACACGTGTGTGTGTGCCAGGTCCCTGAGCTGACACATCCCAGCAGACCCAGCAGTAGTTACACATACAGACACCCTCATCAGGCCTGGGCACCTCTGCCTTTGGGCACTCCTACAGCACGAGGAACCTCCCTGCATCTGCTCCATGCAGTCATTTTATGCTGGCAGCCATCTGCAGCACCCAGTGTTTCTCCAGCCTCAGGTGACGCGCCGTGCCCCCTGGCTGTGTGCTCTGCCTCACTCCAGCAGCAGTCCTGGCTGATTTAGGGCAAATGCTTAGACCGAAGAAGGGGCAGTGCCTGGACTCAGCCCACAGTGACATGCCTGGACCTCCCTGCAGTGAGAATGCCCCACCGAGCGTTCACTGTGCTGCTTAGCACCCAGCAGCACCCACACCGTTTGCCCACACAATGCCTGCCCCCTGCCTCCTGATGCCAAAACCCCTTTGTCAGCAGCCTGGGGAGGCCACGGGGCTCTGTGCTGCTGCTCTGTGCCTCAGTTTCCCCTTTTGCTAAAAGCAGACAGGCAGCTCAGTTGCATTGTTATCTTCTGATGCTGCAGCATCCCTACATGGATTCGATCTCTTTGGTCCCTCCCAGCTCTCACGACTTTAGCAAAAGGATGAGGCTATGTGAAAGCTCCCAAGTGCTCAGCCTGCACTTCCAGCCTCAGGGAGGAGTCAGCTGCTGCAGGGCTGAGCACAGCTGCCCGCAGGCCATGGCTGGCCCCATCCTCTGGGCAGCCCCGGCTCCTGCCTCTCTCCAGCCTTCCTTCCCAGGACGAAGCCACCTACACCTGGCAGCTGCCAGAGTCTGTGCAAATGCTGGGGCTCCATCCCCCATGCACAGGGCAGCATAGGACGGGAAATGCCTCTCCCAGCTCCAGCAAGCTTACAGAGAGATGTGGCTGCACAGTGGTCCTTCTGGGATTGGAGCTGGAACCTAACGCAGGATTCAGTAAAGCCTTTATCTGCAGCCCAATCTCCGGGCATTGCATCTGCGCAAGAAACGAAAGCGGCAGATGAAAGGGTGGGGACCTACAGGCGGTGGGAACATGCTGGTGCTGCTCTGAGGGCTCTGCTCATCCTGCGTGGGCTGGGGCAGCGATGCTGGCCTGAACCCACCGCCCTCCCCTTGTTCTGGAGTGTGGGAGCACCTGCTGGGTTGGAAGCGTGCGGTGCCAGGGCTGAGCTCAGCAGCAGGGCACAGCCAGCGACAGCTGCAGGGCAGTGAAGCCAGCAGCACCGCAGCCCCCAGCTGTGAGCCTTTTCTCTCTCTCATGCAGCAGCAGAACAGGCTCCCTCCTGAATGCTGTCAGCTCTGGGCACTACTCCCCACCACCACCCTCAGCCAGGCCAGGTTGGGCTCAGCACTGTGAGCTGGGGACAGGCGTGGGCACAGAGGGATGGTGCAGCTTGTTCCAGCGGCATCGTGCTGACGTCTGACAGCACAGCTCATGCTGCTGCTCAAGGACAAAGGCAGGGCCAAGCAATGGCAACGGGACAGCTGTGGCTGGCCGAGCGCGGCAGGCAGGGCTGGTGCAGAGGCAGCAATAGCAAGGCCCAGCAGTAGAAGCTCCACCAGACCTGACCTGCTAGGGCAGCTGATGGTGCCCGCCGCTGGCTGGCACTCACAGGGCGGTGCTGCCTCCAGCAGCCATTGTCACCACCACAGGCAGAAGGGTACAAAAGCCCCAATGTCCCTGCACACCACCTCGGTCTGGGTATGCTCAGGCACCAGGCTGCCGACAGGAGTAGAGCTGTGTGTGAGGCACTGTCTTAAACCTGAGCACCCGAGCATGAGTGCTGCAGGACAGGAGCAAAGCCCCAAGCCAAACATCCCACAGCCAAACACTGCAGAGCAGTGCGCTGCAGCCTGGCTTAGTGCTCATCGCTGCGGCAGCACACTGCTGTTGGGGGGCTTCTGCTGCTGCTCCTCCCCACAGTGAGGACACTGAGCTTTCCAACCAGCCCTGCAGTGTGACTGTAAGGTCCCATGCATCCAGGGCTCAAAGAGCTGATACCAAATTGGCACAGGGGACACATGTTGCGTTAGAACCCTTGAACTGTTCTGCATACAACCTCTCCTTGCTGCAGCCTGCGTTTCATGCAGGAGATGTGTGGAGCACAGCCTCATCTGCAGGACCCACAGGTTGCCTGTGCAGCTCTGCCACGGTCAGACTGGAACACAGACACCTCTGCCCTGTGCCCCTGGCCTTGTTCACTGGGGACCATGCTGGCCCAGAGGTGCCTGGCACAGCTGCCCACAGCCCAGGTCACTTTCAGTAGCAGGGCTGAGCTGGCAGCACCTCACAGGGTGGCACAATCCCAGCACATTGCGTCAGGGAGAAGCAGATCTGCTAACCTGCAAGGATAGGCAACCCAGAAACCACCTCTGTGGGGTCTGCCACCACCCGGTGATGATGGGACAGGCCCAGCATGGAGCAGGGAGGTGATTTCATGGTCAGGACTGGGTGAGCGAGGCAGAGCCAGATGTACCCTGGCTGCACAAGGACTGGGGCCAGGGCCCACTTTGGACACAGATTTCAAGCAACACCGAGGCTTCCTGCAGCTCCTCCTATCCCAGCAGGTTCTGTTCTGTCTTGAACCCCTGCTCTTACATGTCCTCTTTGCCATGGATGAAAAGCCACCACTGCAGCCTGCCCTGCAATCTGCACTAATGCAGCCACTGTCAGGGACAGAGGGCTGGGAAGGTGGAGGCGAAGTGCTCCCTAATTCTTGCCTTTCTGTTTGGATACAGTGAGTTTAGGATCTCTTTTTATGGAGGAATGCATGTATTAAAGATCACGTCAGGGTATCAAGCCCTTGGCATCCAGCATCATTTGGGGAGCATTGCTGCTTTCCATGGGGAAATGACCTTTTTTCTCTTCAAGCCTCTGCACGGTTTCTCTGGCCCACAGACTGTGCAAAAATCACTGCTTTGCTCAAAGTCAGAAGAACTTGTTGGGCCATTTAAATTCATCCAGTCTGTGGTGACAAAGATGATAAAGAGCTGTAAGAATGCTTATGTATTCACATACCAATATCAGCAGCATAAGGACACACGTGGCTTAAAGGAAGAACTAACTTATTTGTGAAGCTGAGCGGCTGATGTGGATGTTGGCTTTCTCCCTTCTGCTCTTGCTGGTGGTTAGTGACTGGATCATGGAAAATGTGTTGAGGTTTCCTATTTTTGCTTACATTCCCAGGAACAACTGTCTGCTGTGTCTTGAGAGCTCGTGCCAAGCATATACCTTGGCTGTCATGTTTCTGTCTAGTGAAAAAGACAATGAATTTTGAAGCTTTAGTAGTTTCATGCAGTGTCTGGAATATAAATGGTGGCATGAATGAAACATCTTCTAGAAGACCCCCAAGCCTGACTTCTGGTGACAAGAGGTAGAAAGGGTTCTTGGCTTTGTTGGTGCTCTCATACACCCAAGAAACTCATTCTGACGCTTTTGGAGCAGTTGGCAAGAAATCATAGAATAGCTTAGGCCTTAAAGATCACCCAGTTCTAACCCCCTGCCATGGCATGGTTGCCAACCACCAGATCAGGCTGCTCAGGGCTCCATCCAGCCTGGCCTTGAATGCCTCCAGGGATGGAGCAATCTGTTCCAGTGCCTCATTGCCCTCTGAATAAAACAATTCTTCCCATTACCTAACGTAAAGCTCCCCTCTTTTAGTTTAAAGCCATTCTACCCTGTCCTATCACTATCACACCGTGTAAAAATCAAACCGTCTAAGAATAGCTGAGAATAGCTAAAAAGATTCATCAGGACTTATTTTTTATTTGTATTGTTAGATCTCACACCAATTAACTTCTAAAGAGCAAATCAGTCTGATTGCTAACTGTGCAGGTCCTGGGTGTTTACAGTCAGCTTTGCACTGGTGTTCACTTCACGAGGCTGAAATTTGCTGTTGGCAAATACGTGTGCACGCAGCCAAGGAGGGCTGTGTGCTGCAACGGAGAAAAGCGTGTTGTGTGTTCCTGCACAGAAAGGTGCTCCCAAGGCTGGTAATGTGAGAAGGCCCCACGAGGAACCACGCACCGAAAGCGGGCAGCAGCGACTGCAGCGATGCTATGCTGCCCTCCAGTGTTGCATGTTAGTTAGCCATTCTCAGATTTTCAAAGCCAACATGAAGTTCGTCCTTCCAAAGCTTGGTGGCTGTTCCCCAACAAAAGCCCTTGCGATCACACTATTTTGCTTTTTTATGTTAGAAAAAGCCTGCTTGAGAAGTGGGCTTAATTGAAGCGGTTGAGAAAATCAGCAGGTTCCCCAAGGTCACTTCTCTCTGTGCTTAGAGGTTGGCATCCTCGCCATAAGGTGAGTGCATATAAATTAAATCTGAGAGCCACCCGCACAACAGAATCTCTCCTGGGGCTGCCCTGATGCTCTTGCATGCTGCAACTGCAACTCATGCTTCAGCTCTTATGTTCTGCTAGAGCACACATGGAGTTAACATACACATCAATCCCAACATCCCAGTTTTTAACCGAACTGCTAGCCAAGTGTCTGAAATGCATATTTCTCTCAATTGCTCAGACTTGTATCTGTAGTGCCTATTTCCCCAGCTGTATGTGGTTCATGTTCAGCTGGCACCATCAGTGGCTGTGTTGGTCTGACAGTGGTCCTCAGCAAGACTTGGTTCTCAAAGAAAGGTGCATTTCTTTTCTTACAGAAAAGAAATACTTACTATAATTCTTACTTTGGTCTCTTTGAGTTCAAGGACAGCTTTCACCTCCTTGTCCCAAATGCCAGCTCTGCAGCTCCCAGCAATGGCAACTGGAGGGTTGAAGTGATGTCTCCAGTTATTGTCCAACACCAAAACCAGCATTTGGTTAGGAGCAAAGTCTCTGAGGTGCTGCTCCTTGCTGTGGATAAGAACATTTGTATTTTCTAAAGGCAGGTTGAAAAAACAGTCCCAAAGCATTTCCTGCTCTTGCTTCCTCCTCCAGAAGCACGGTGTGGTATAGCTGCTGGAACACTGGTGCTGGCACAGTGGGTCCTGCACGAGCCTTTCTTGGGGCAGGCTCTGTGAGAAAAGCTGTGCCAGGGGCTACAGCCAGGAGCCAGCCTGGACAGTAGAGCAAGCTGCTGATTGATGGCAAGGAGTTATTTGGTGCTAAAAGAAGCAGCAAAATGTAAGAGGCGCAGCCCCCACAGAGTGACCAGCAATGCTACAAGCCGAGCTGGCTGCCAGGCTGCCCAGCCCTGGAGGAGTCACTGCCCCCAGGGTCAGCATATGAGCAGTGCTGGGAACACCACAGAAGCCAGGTGGCACTTCAGGGGCTCACAGTGATACCACAGGGACTTGCGATAGGTTCACCTATGGGCACTGCCATCTTAAAGGGGTCAGGTCCACTCCATCCATTCTCCCTCCTTGGTGCACCCCTCTGACACCAGACCCTTCTAGTCTCCGGGCCATACCCACACAGAAAACAAGTAGGTGCCAGGTTTGAAGCCTCCTGAAGGAAGCCAGAAGCCAGTACAGTGCAGGTTGAAAAACAATGTCACCTTCATGGTGAACCAGCCTGAGTGCCAAGGGACAGCAGGATGCTGAGCCATGCATGGCCAAGTCAGGCACTGACAAATCAGTGTTTGAGTGTGTAGGGGATGAGGCATCCCTTTGACTGCCCTTCACTGAAAAAGAAGCCTTTATCTCCAGACCGTGGCCACCTTGTAATCATGGCAAAACAGGCAGCCCTCAGGGTGATCTCGTGTCCTGTTCACCTGCAGCATCTGAGGCATGGACTCAGATGTCAACAATCCAAATCACTTATTACAGGTTCTAACATCCCTTATATACATTCACAGGTTTTCTCTTTGAACTTTCCCACCCGCCTTTACACGTCAACAAATCATTCCACAAACACTCCTGAACTGAGCATGCAGGCACTCATCCAATCACAGCCATGAGTCGTTCCTGGACGTGCACTCTTCCCTCAGTCAGGGTCACTATCATGCAGCCATCGTGCAGTTCACTTGACTTTGTTTTTCCTCTTGTGGAAGTGTCCTTGGTTCTCAGCCTTGCTTTCTCCTGCCATTTGTCTTGCTCCACAGCTTCTGCTCCAAATAGTCTTTCTTGTATTCCCACAATCACCCACACACATCAAAACTGCACTAGTGAAATCCTGTCCCAGTTTTATGAAATTATAGGTGAAAGCAGACTTCTGCATGGGACCCCATTACCCACCTGAGTGACTGCTGATGCTCCTGTGCTTTTATAGGAGGCCTTGGCAGTGTTTTTGCTGGTCACAGTGTGGCTGAAATGCCACATCTGGTCATGTCTGGAACAACCAAAAGGAGCACTGAGAACTCTGCTGTGAGGAAAATCTGGGCTCATCTGAGGCTTCTTCAGGTCCCTTGCAGCTAAGCAATGTGAATTCACTGTGTCAGGCCTCTCTTTGCATAAAGAAAACCGCTTTATAGCTACTGTGAATGGACTGAAAGTTCCTCTAGTGTAAGTCCTGTTTCTCTTTGCAAAACTGGACAAACCAGTACCAGACTGCCAGGCAGGGCAGAGCAAGCCACGCTCTTCCCTTCTGTCTGGTCTCAGTGTTTGCAGTGCTCAGAGAACACTTTGTCCTGCCGGGCATTTGTTGTTGTTGGATAGCTGATACCTTGCCCAGCCTGTGACCAGCTGTTTGAGGCCATCTTGTCACACTTCAGGCAGAAAGGGTAATTGCATATGTTTTTCCAGACAGCCCCACAGATGGAGCAATAACATGATTTCACTTTCATTAATCCATGGACCAAATACTGTGAGGAGAAAGCATGCCTGCAAGCGCATTTGTGCCCACCAGCTCGCTCTGCTCCCAGCAGCTTGCACATCCTTTGCTGGGGACTGACCACAGGAAAAGCTGAGCAAGAACCACATGAGAGCAACACACTGCATCATTTCCACTCCTGGGAGGAAAACCTGGAGAGCCACCACTGAGACAAAGCAGTTCTCTGTGTGTTTAATCCACACCAAGAGGCCCTTGTTTGCCGAAGGACAACACAGCTGCCATGCTCACAGCCCAGCAACTCTGCACGGGGGGTGAGGGAGCACCCAGCAGCCAGGCCCACACACCGACCCGCCTCCCTCCTTTCATCGAGGCCTTGGGTTCCGTTCCTGTGTGGAAGGATCAGTTCCTGTGTGGCCCATGGGTGCTTACTGGGGCCTGAAGGGCTCCACTTCCAGCAGCCCGAACCACAGTCCTGCCGGCCCATCCTGGCCCCACCACTCATTACCCTCAGCAACCGCAGCCTACGGGTAAGGAGAACATCGCTACGGCCCCGCCCCAGCAACATGGCGCCCCGCCCCAACATGGCGGCGCACAGGGCCGGGGCCGCCCCGCCTCAAGATGGCGGCGCGCAGGGCGGAGCTCTCGCGGGCGGGGCGGGGCGAGGCGGCGGCAGCATGGCGGACGATAAGGTGAGTGGGGCGGCGAGCCGTCCTCTGCGGGCTCGGATTGCGGCTTCGCCTGCAGCTGTGTGTTCCCGCAGGACTCGCTGCCCAAGCTGAAGGACCTGGCTCTGCTGAAGGGGCAGCTGGAGAGCCTGCAGCGGCGCGTGGAGGACGAGGTGCACGCCGGCGTGGGGCAGGTGAGGAGGGCCGGGCCCGGCTCTGCCCCGCTCTGCCGGCCCCGCGGCCTGACGCGCTGTGCCCCCGCAGGGCGGCTCGCTGCTGGCCTCCCCCTTCCTGAAGGGCTTCCTGGCCGGGTACCTGGTGGCCAAGCTGCGCTTCTCGGCCGTGCTGGGCTTCGCCGTGGGGACGTGCACCGGCATCTACGCCGCGCAGAACTACGCCGTGCCCGACGTGGAGAAGACGGTGCGGGACTACCTGAGCGCGCTGCGGAAAGGAGGGGAGTAGCGGGGCTGCCCGGTGCGAGCAGCGGCTCCTGGGACGCTCACGCGCTGTCCGTGCCCGGTGTGTTTGGGCCTCCCCTCCGCTCCCTCGGACCCTGCGGCTCCGTGCCCCCCGAGCCCACATCGTGCCAGAGCGCGCGGTGCGTCCCGGGGAGGCAGGTCCTGCTGCTCTCCTTCAGGAGGAGCAAAGCTGTTCCCTTCTGCTGCATGGGGAGCGTAGCAGGTAACGGCCTGCTGTAGTCAGGCTCATTAAATTCATGGCGTTTGGTCTCTTTTGAGTGTCCCGAGGTGGGAGTCTGTATGGCCTCCCCCCGCTGCGGCAGCTCTCGCCCTCTGTGCTGCCGCCTGCAGATGGCTGTGTGTGGGAGCCCTGAGCAGCGTGGGCTTTGGGGGCTGATGCTGCTCTCCTCTGTGGCCATATACGGCTCCCACGCTCCGCTCCTCACCCTGTGCAAGGTGGATGGCACGATCCCCTTCAGCTCCTCGTCCGTGGTGGTTCTCATCGAGCTGACAAAGCTGGTGCTCTCCCTGCTCTTCCTGCTCACCTGGGACCGGCAGCTGCTCGGGGCCATGGTGTCCTGGCACCACGTCGCTCCCTTCGCCCTTTCGGCCCTGCTCTACGCTGCAAACAACAACCTCGTGGTTCACATGCAGCTCTTCATGGATCCCAGCACCTACCAGATCCTGAGTAACCTGAAGATCGTCAGCACCGCGCTCTTCTACAGCCTCTTCCTGCGCCAAAGGCTCCGTGTGCGCCAGTGGCTGGCGCTCTGCCTGCTGATGGCTGCCGGGGTGAGCTACAGCTGTGGGGGTTTGCGGGACCCACGGGGCTCTGGCAGCCCCTCTGCCATGCAGCTGCACATCACGCTGGTGGGCCTGTTGCTGATCTCAGTGTACTGCCTGATATCAGGCTTGTCTGCCGTCTACACAGAAGCTATCCTGAAAACCCAGGCGCTGCCCCTTAACCTTCAGAACATCTTCCTTTATTTCTTTGGGGTCCTGGTCAATTTGGTCGGCCACTTCTGGAGCAGCACAGAGAGAGGTTTCCTGGAGGGCTTTTCCTTCTGGGTGCTGGTGATTGTGGTCAGCCAGGCCTTGAATGGCTTGATTATGTCCGTGGTCATGAAGCACAGCAGTAACATCACCAGGCTCTTCGTGATCTCCTGCTCCATCCTGGTCAACGCTCTGCTGTCTGTCGCCCTCTTCAACCTGCAGCTCACCCTCCTCTTCTTCATTGCTGTCTCATGCATTGGCCTCGCTGTTCACTTGTACTATGGGGTGACGTAGCTGCGGCCTCCTTGCCCTGCGTGCAGCAGGGCGGTCCTTAGCTGTAGCTCAGGGGTGTTCTTTGCCTGTGCTGGGCCTGGCGTGGGGCACAGTGGTGACTCCCTGCCCTTTTGTTTACAGGAGGAGGCAGGGTAGCCCAGTGTGAGTCTGCTGGCCTAAAGCAAATGCACTTTGGGAGGGCTTTGTTCAGTGTACCCTTGCCCAGGAAAAGGGGAGAGTGCCCTGCCTGTGCCGGGCCCCATGCTGAGGGACACCTTTATCCAGCAGGCCCAGGCTCTAGAGTGGATCCTGAGCCCCTTCTCACACGGTACGTCACACTTCTGCTGTTTCCCCCATCTTCTGCATACCAAAGCACACAGCTGTCCCCTGTGCCAGTAAAAGCTGCTGCAGGGTTAGCTCTGGTGTGCTGCTCATGAGCATGCAGCCAGCCCTGCTGCCAGAGCAGTGTGCTGCTGTCAGGAGAGCCCTGCACCACGGCTGGGGGTTTCTCACTCCCTTCCTCTGCAGTATTCCACCCCAATCCTCAGCCCAGCCTTTGACTGGAGGTCTGGTGTCCAGATTGACTCCAAATTGGGCTCCATTTGCCTGTCCTGGGCACAGCATTGCTGTCTACCTCTGTGGACAGGGATTATAAGGGGAGTCTTATGTGCTTTCCAAAGAGGAAACAGCACCTGAATTTGTACAAGCGCTCTGTGGCTAGTGAATTCCCGGTGGGTAGGAGTCACTGCTGGCTCTGGTATGGGTATTAAAGCTGTGGTTTAACGATGTGCATGTGTTTGTCCTCCCTGCAGGAAGATGTAATACATCTGAGCCCGACACTCCATGGTGTGGGGGCACCCACTTTATTGCGCTCGGCAGCACCCCTGGGGCCATGAGCCCTCCCATGGTGCCAGCTGCAGCCTCATGTCTGTGTCAGTCTGGTGCCACAGAGAGCCCTGCCTGTGCTGTTCAGAAGGCAGCGTGGGTTGGACTGGAGGTGTTGTGCTGAGCAGCAGTTGTTGCTGTGGCCTGCCTGTCCGCTGGCAGCAGCAGGAGGGACCAGCACCCGCTCTGTCCTTGTTGCCTGGGTGGCTGTCCCACTGCTCAGGGACTCTGGCTCAGGGTGTCTGTGTGGTGGCATCGGCTGAGCTGTGTCTTCTGGCCTCCTGCAGCTCCTGGTTGTGTGTGGAGAGCTCCACAGCATCCCGCAGCACCTCCTGCAGCAGTGCCTGGTACCGCTGCTTCAGTGCTTCTGCCCGCTCCTCTCCCTGGCGCCGCTGGTCCTGGAGCGCCTGCAGGGACACACAGGGGCCCTGGCACCAACCCGGCCCCTGCGAGCAGAGCCGTGCCAGCAGCCGTGGTTCGGTCCCCAGCCCTCCCTGCCCACCTGCTGCAGGTGCTGCCTCCAGGCCTGCATCTCCTGCCTGTGGCCCTGCAGCAGGGCTTCCAGGTGCTGCTTGGCTGCCTCTCGTTCCCTGCATGCTGCCTCCAGGCTCAGATGCAGCACGGCCATCTCCTGTTGCAAGTGAGCTGCATCCTGCTGCAGGGACAGGGATGAGGACAGGGCAGCACTGGGATGCCTGGAGCCCTTCAGGTCTGCCTCTCCTACCCTGCCCCATCAGGCTCTCCTCCCACACTCACCTCCTGATCTGATGCTGCCTTGTCCTGGAGCTCCTGCTGGAGGAGCAGCTGGTGCCGAGCCTGCAGCTGCTGCCTCTGGTCGTCTGCCAGGGAGTATCCAACTTCTGCAGACAGGCATGGCTCGTGCTGCTTCCCTGCCTGACAGAGGCAGGGCCATGGTGTGCACAGTGAGGGCTGGGTGCAGGGGGACCTGGGCTGCTTCTGGGCAGGGACCTAGTGGGGTATCACTCACTGTGTGTCCCCCAGTTAGTGCCCATGGCTCATCCATCAAACCCTGCCCTGCACTCCTTGGGGCTTGGCTGGTCCCTGCTTTGCAGCTCTTGCTGGGCTCCAATGCTTGTGGATGAGAAGGATGTGATGTAGGCAATACCTCCCGCCCACCTCAGCCCCCCAGGCACAGGGCGTGCCCATCCCTCGCTCCTGACCTCCTGCTAGCTCCATGCTGGTGCCATCTGGGGTCATCTGGGTCCCGGGCTGTTGTGTTGGTGCTGCATTCCCTGCAGAGATCAAGTCCTGTGGGAGCAGAGAACGTAATGGGAGCAGCAGGCCTTGCTGCTGCTTCTGTGCCCAGGTGGTCCCTGGAGGAGGTGAGCAGTGCCTGCTCTGCACCCACCTTGGCACTGGGCTGCTGCACCTGGTTTGTCCAAAACACTCTGGTCACCGCCTGCTTCTTCTCCCACCTTTGGCTTTTCAGCACCTGGAAAAAGGCACAGGGGGTGCCGGGGGGCTCCAGGCATGAACACATCCCACCCAAACCACCTCACTGCAAACATGGGCCTGGGACACCTGACCTCATCCAGCCAGGCATGGGTGCTGCCCCACTACTGGCCGGGCCAAGGGGTGTCCATAAGTGTCCCCCACCTGCAGCTCCCGCAGGGCTCTCTGCAGCTGCACCAGCACTCTGTGCTGCTCAGGGCGGCCCGCTGCCTCCTGCAGCTCTGTCCGCAGCCCTCGGATCTTCTCCCGCCGCGCTGCCACCTCCCATGCGGGGTCCCAGTGTGTGGGTGACACCGATTTGTTCACCCCCTTCACCTGCTCAGCCAGTGCCAGGGCTGCCCGGATCTGCTCTCCGGGGGTGCCTGGGGGAGCAGTGAGCCCTGGGTGCCTGGGCAGCAGCCGTGCCGTGTCCCTGGGCTGGCACAGCGCAGCTGCTGGTGAGGATCTCGTGGTCCCAGCACTACCTGGCAGTGTCACGCACAGCAGCAGGAAGGTGAGGCTGTTCCCCTCCAGCAGCCGCTCCACGATCCAGGGCAGGGCCCCCGTGCTTGGTGCTTGGAGCACAGGGTGGGGAACCCTGCCGAGAGACACCCGCGAGAGGGATGGGTGCATGGAGCAGGGTGTGTGATGGCAGGACCAGGCCGGGCTGCAGCTCCCACACATACAGCTCAGGACAGGCTCCAGAGGATGCCAGAATGCGCAGAGCTGAGCGCTGGTGCCTGCCGCCCTCCAGCTGCTGCTCCACGGTGAGGGTGAAGAGGCTGCAGGCCCTGGGGAGAGGCTGGAGTGAACAGCACTGCGTGGTGCCAGGACCTGGGATCCCTGCCTGGGGCATCAGCCAAGCCCCCCACCCCTGTGTGGCTGAGGGTCCAGCAGCTGGAGCAGCCCCTAGCCCCCATGTGTAGATGCCGATGGCATTTTGGGCGTTGGACACAGCGACCTCCATCGCCTCCTCCACCATTCTAGAAGCAGAGAGATGAGAGTGAACGTGGAGAACCATGTCCTTTCACCTCTGCTTGCCCTGGCTCCTTGACCAGACCCATCCCCACGATGGGTGTTGGGGTGCCAGCCCCTGGGGTCCAGCTACCTACAGGCCCAGGGGTGTGATGTCCATCATGTGCAGGGCTTGGCCATCAGGACGGAGCAGGTCCCAGGCTTCACCCTCAGCGCAGACCTGGAATGGGGCTGTGTTATATGGAGGGCAGAAAGAGGGGGCTGCTGGTAACCTGCACCCACTGGGGCCCCAGGCTGCTTGTGTCCATGCATGGGCTGGGAAGTGAGCGCATCAGGGTCACTTCCAGCACCAGGCCAGGCAAAGCCAAAGCCCTGGGAGCTGCATGGATCCGTGCAGGGCTTGTGCGCAGGCTTCCCACTTCTGGGGAGCCCAGAGGTGAGAAAACTGAGTTTCAAAGGCTGCATCACTCGGGACCAGCAGCAGAATTGGGCACCTTGCCCAGAGCAGCCTATCCTGGCCAGCCCTGATGCCATCATACCTGGACCAGGCTGACTGTCTGCAGGCGTTGCACATTGCTCCCTGACACCTCCAGCTCTTGAAAGACGGTGTTGATCACCTGGGGACAAGCTGGGAGCTGCTGGTTCTCAGCAGGCATGGCTGTCTCACACCTGTACCAGCAGGTTGGGACCCTGGAGCCCAGCAAGGTCACTTCTCTGCAGCCATTCCCCATGCCCTCACCTGCCAGATGATGTCCTGCAGTGGCAGCTGAGTCCCAGGGCCGTTTGGGTCCCACAGCACCAGGGACACACTGTAGCCAAGGGGCAGCAGAGCCAGCTGGGGTCTTGCCAACTCCAAGACCTTCTCCTGGTACAAGAGATGTATGTAGCAGAGAAGGAGTGGTATGGAACAACCAGAACAGTGCAGATGGCCCAGCACAGAGGGCATGGCAAAGGTGAGATGGCATGAGACAGCATGGATGGCACAGACAGCATGGCACAGCACAGAGCCACAACCCAACACCAGAAGGAAACAGGGAGGGATGAGAAATAGCAGCGGAGCCACGTGTAGGACAAGCTCCAGGACCTGAGCACACGCGAGGAGCCAGCAGTGGTCACCAGCACTGCTCAGACAGGAGCCTGATGGCCTCCACGTGTCCCTCGCTCATCTGTCTGGGCACGGGGCTGCAGCAGGATGTGGGGCCCACGGTACCTGTCCTGCATCCAAGTGAAAGATGTCGTCGGCAGTCAAGCAGCTCTCCTGGCATGAAGGAATGAAGGTGAAGATGTTCAGCTTCCCCCAGTATGACCAGTGCAGGGCAAAGGAAGGACTGGACACACTCGGCTGCAAATGGTCAGTGTGGCACAGAGGAGGGGGTGAGACTCCCAACGCTTTCCTGCTCTCATCTGAGGCCCAGGAACCTTCGTCCCCTCAGTGCCCCCACCCCTGCCACTCTCACCTGGATCTCCCTCTCTGCAAGAAGCAGCTGCAGGGGGTCTCCACTGCCGGCTGCCCAGCTCTCCCCTAAAAACATTGAGCATGGAGAGGAGTCACCCCACCTGCCCCAGTGTTGTCCCCTTTACCCCTAGCAGCCATGGGCCAGGTCCAAGGGCTTCCCATTTTCCCCGAGCCCTCTCACGGTGACCACAGTGCTCAAAGTCACCGGGTGGGTGAAGGGGAGGACGCGCTCACCCACCGCCACACCCCCCAGCACAGCTGCTGCTCCCAGCCCCACCTGCTGCCTGCTGCAGTCCCACGGCTGCTCGTACGCACACCTCCTGCTCAGCTGGTGGGGACACATGTGTGGCAGCGGGGACAGAATCCAGCTCCTGCCCCAAGCACCGGCAGCCAGGTGAGCCCCGGGGGCCACCCCAAAACCAGAGGACAGCCCCCCCCAGGCACCTGCGATGTGCCCTGCTCACCTCCTCACCATCCATGGCTCAGCACCCAGCACAGGGCAGGGATCGGGCTGCAAAGGGGATCGTGTTCCTGTGCATTATTGATGGTGATCGGGTGCAGCCGTGTGCACAGAGCTGGGCGGGTATGGGATGAGGCACCTCAGACAGTGTTATCCAGGGACAAGAAGCAGCCACAGCCCACAGGCTCACGCCTCCTGGAGACTGGTCGTGCCAAGAGCACCCAGATGGAGCTGGGGAGCTCTGTTCAGTGGCAACACAGGCTGAGGGGGCAGCAGAAGGGTCCCAGGCCCAGCCCTTGGCACTCAGGTAGGGGCAGACATACATGCCTCCATCTGCCACCACTCCCTATAGGTGACAGAGCTGCTCCTGCCCCTGAGCCAACCCCAACTTCTGGCATGAGGGGATGTGAGCCATTGGGTGTAGATGGGGAAACAGCCCTATGAGTCCACTGGGAGCAGAGAGGTGTTGATAAGGGTCAGTGAATTCCAGTACACGGGGACTTCGCTTCCTGCTCTGCTGGGTGGAGGTGCTGCTCCCAGTTCCCAGAACAAACCTCAGGGTGCAAACACAGATACCATACACACCCTCCCTCGCCATGCATGCTGACAGCAACTTGGCCTCACAGTGCCCAGCCCCAGCATCCCTGCATGCTGCACCCCACTCACCACCTGGCCCAGCCTGCATGCACTGGCAGCCACACACAGAGCATAGAGAAGCGACACCAATAAGGCCCAGGAGCAGATTTTAATGGGAAAGCAGAATAGAGTATGGCACGGGCACTGCCCACCCCTAGCCAGCCCCCTCTTCCCTCCCCTCATCGCTCTCTGCAACTCCTTGGTAGGAGGTAATGACAAGGGGGGTTCCAGCCTCTGCTCCCAGGTAACAGCAATAGGATGAGAGGCGATGGCCTCGTTGTGCCAGGGGAGGGTCAGGCTGGATATTAGGAAACATGTGCTCTCTGAAAGAGTGATAATGCATTGGCATGGGCTGCCCAGGGAGGTGGTAGAGGCACCGACCCTGGAAGTGTTCCAGAAATGTGTACGTGTGCCACCTGGGGGGACACGGTGAGATGGGACGGGGTTGGACTAGATGATCTAGCCTAGATCAACCTGGAGTGCTGAGGGAGCTGGCGGATGTGGTTGCCAAGCCAATCTCCATCATCCTTCAGCAGTCCTGGCTAACTGGGGTTGTCCCAGTGAACTGGAGACTGGCAGATGTGACACCCATCTTCAGAAAGGGCTGGAAAGATGATCCTGGTAGCTGCAGACCTATCAGTCTCACCTCAGTGCCCAGGAAGGTTATGGAATGGATAACCTCAGGCGCCACCGTGGATCAATTAAAGGTCAGCCAGGGATCAGGCCCTAAGAGTTGTGGTCAGTGGAGTTAAATTCAGTTGGCAGCCAGTCACAAGTGGTGTCCCCCAGGGCTCGGTACTGGGGCCATTTCTATTTAACATCTTTATTAACGATCTTGATGAGGGGATTGAGCGCACACACAGTAAGTTTGCAGAGGGCACCAAGTTGGGAGGGAATGTTGATCTGCCTTAGGGGAAAAGGGCACCATAGAGGGACCTGGGTAGATGGGATCGGTGGGCCAAGGTTAACTGTATGAGTTTCAACAGGGTCAAGTGTCGGGTCCTGCATTTTGGTCACAACAACCCCAGGCAACCCTACAGGCTTGGGGAAGAGTGGCTGGAAAGCTGCCTGATGGAAAGGGACCTTGGGGTACTGATGAATATGAGCCAGCAGTGTGCCCAGGTGGCCAAGAAGGCCAATGGCATCCAGGCTTGTAACAGGAACGGTGTGGTGAGCAGGACTAGGGAAGTCATCCTGCCCCTGTACTCGGCATTGGCGAGGCCTCACCTCGAGTGCTGTGTTCAGTTTTGGGCACCTCAGTACAGAAAGGACATGGAGGTGCCGGAGCAGGTCCAGAGAAGGGCAACAAGGCTGGGGAAGGGCTTGGAGAATGTGCCCTATGAGGAGAGACTGAAGGAACTGGGGCTGTTTAGTCTGGGGAAAAGGAGGCTGAGGGGAGACCTCATTGCTCTCTTCCAATATCTGAAAGGTGCTCACAGCAGAGCGGGGTTGGTCTCTTCTCACTGCTGACAGGTGACAGGACGAGGGGAAATGGCCTCAAGTTGCGCCAGGGTAAGTTTAGGTTGGATATCAGGAAAAGCTTCTATACAGAAAGGGTTGTTAAGCACTGGGATGGGATCCCCAGGGAGGTGGTTGAGTCACCATCCCTGGATGTGTTTAACAACCGTCTGGAGGTGGTGCTCAGGGACATGAGTTAGTGGAGGGCTGTTAGTTAGGGTAGGATGGTTAGGTCATGGTTGGACTCGATGATCCTGAAAGCTGTACGATTCTATCTCAAGAGGTCTTTTCCAACCTTAATGCTTCGAAGAGGCTTTCCAAAATTTGTGTTGGGAAAGCCAGCACTACAGCGGGACAGCGCTGGGTACAGTCCTGTTCCACAGTGAACTGTGGCGTGGGACACCAGGAGAGCCCTTACAAGTGCTCTGCGCCGCTGCAGGCATCCTCCCGCTGCCCCAGGCCGCACAACCACCGGGGCCGTGCCCCCCGCGCCCACAGCAGCCCGCCCGCCACGGCCACGCAGAGCAGCGCCAGGCCCGTGCAGACGGGAGCCAGCACAGCGGCGGGGTTGCACTGCAGCACGGAGGTGGGCACGTCCCGCAGCAGCACCCCCTGGTAGCGGGCAGGCGCGTGGCACACGTAGCCCTGCGGCCAGCCCTGCCTCAGGCACCCCACGGCCGCCAGCGCCTGCACGGCCCCGGCCCCGCCACAGGTGCAGTTGAAGGGGTTCCCGGCCACGGCCACATCCTGCAGGTGCTCCAGCAGCAGCGCCTCGTCCCGCGGCAGCTCCGCGATCAGGTTGTTGTCCAGGTGCAGGGTGTGCAGCGCGGGGCAGCCCCGGATGGACGGCGCGGCCGGCAGCGCGTTGCGGCTGAGGAAGAGCGCCTGCAGGGAGCGCAGGGAGATGTCCACAGCGTGGAGGCGGTTGGAGCTCAGGTCCAGAACCTCCAGAGCGGGGGGCAGAGGTGCGAGCACGTGGTCCAAGCCGGCGCTGGACAAGTTAAAGATGCGGAGGGTCGCCGGCCACTGGCAGGGGGACGAAGGCGTGCCGGCAGTGAGCGCGTTGTGGCTGAGATCCAGGTGCTGCAGCTCGCCCAGCAGTCGCACGCTGCCACACACACCGCTGTACGACGTCAGGTTGTTGTGCCGCAGGCTCAGCACCCGCAGCTGTGTGAAGGCCCCCTGGCAGAAGGCGGGCGCCAGGCTGTCATCCCCCAGGCTGTTACGCGCCAGGTCCAGCGAGCGCAGCGCCCGCAGCGCCTGGCCCACGGCACAGGGCAGCACGGCCAGGCGTGAGGCGGTGACCGACAGCTCCTGCAGGGCTCCCAGCCAGCGGCTGAGCGGGGACAGGTCCTGCTCGCGGCCCGCCAGCGCGGCGGCCGTCACGTTGTGGAAGCGCAGTGACACGATGGGCAAGGCCCGGCCCGCCATGTCCGCCCAGCTGCTCCTCCCCACGAAGCTGCAGCTCTTGAACACCATCTCCTGCACCTGAGTGTAGGAGAAGAACCGCAGGACGCGGGCCAGGAGGACCTCAGGAACCAGAAGGTCCGAAAAAATGATCTTCCTGATTTGCAGACTGCCAAGCATGTCAATGGTGGAGTCGTCCAGGTCCTCGATGGGGAAGTCAGCGTATTTCTCCAGGTCCCCCCCCTGGAACTCCACGGCGGAGGCGGCGAGGCACTGGATGACGCTCCCGGCGCTCTCCTGGGTCAGCCTGTAGCACAGGCAGTACTCCTGCGTGCGGTTGAAGACACACCGGCCCTCGGCCTGCTGCAGCCCCAGCGCCAGGAGCAGCAGAGCGGCCCCACGCATGGCGAGCAGCCTGGGAAGGAGACGGCGGTGAGCGGGGCGGCCCGCGGGACTGCGGCCGATGGGACTGCTCTGACCCAGATCAGCCCTGCAGAGCAGCCCTCATGGACCCCCATGCTGCCCTCACCGCCCCTCCCGCAGCCGGGGGGTGCTGCGCTGCCATAACTCAGGGCAGAGCTCCCACACTGTGCCATCACCGGCACAACGCCCTGCCTGCTCCACCTGCGCCACCGCTCCTGCGTGGCACTGCTCCGGCCCCACAGGGAGAGCTCAGCGGGAGCAGGGCTGGAGATGGGGCACACCGCTGCTGGGTGCTGCCCACGAGCAGCCGGAAACATCTTGGATTTGGAGAAACGAGAAGTGCTGAGCCACGCACAGCAGAGCCAGAGCTGCTGGTTTGAGCAAAGTGTGGGACAGGCACAGCTCTGTTTGTTTCCGTGCAATCTGGGGCAGGAAATTGCAAAAGAGGGCTTCACATTTTTCTTCTGATCCAGGGATCTTATTCACTGCCAGCCCCAAGGGGAGAGCACAGAATTATTTCTGAGGATGTCCGTACACCCCCGCCGGCACCACGCACCGCCCTGCAGCCCGGACAACTGCAGGTTGTTACCGGGAGCAGAAATAAAAGCACTCCCGAGCCCCAAGTACGCGCTGACTCAGCTCCGCCGAAGGAGTGGTGCGAAGGAGCCGGGGGGGGGCTCCGGTCCAGTCCTCCGCCCGCCCCAGCCCAGAGCAGCCCCGGCCCTCCCCGCGGGCCCCGCAGACACCCGGGGTCGGAGCTTTCCCGGCGCCCACCGCCCGGGGGTCTCCGCGCCCAGCCGCGCCCACCCCCCCGCCGCAGGTGGGCCGCGCTGTGTCTCACCGGGCAGCTCCGGCACAGCGCTCCGTGCCCCGCGGTGCCTCCTCCAGCTGCTGCCAAGCGCCGACAGCGGTGCCAACGACTCCGCGCCCGCCGCTCCCCTGCCTCCAGCGCAGCGCAGCGGCACCGCAGGTGCCTCCCAGCCCCGTCGGCACTGTTCAGCTCCGTCCTGCCCCACTTTGCTTTAGCGGCTCCTCCCGCCCGCCCCGCGCAGCAGGCAGACAGCACCGCCCGTGCTACGAGGCTGTCCGTCCCAGGCTTTCCTGAGAGGGACGGGGCCGCCGTGCCATGGGAAGCAGCGGGCGAGCACTTCTGCTTCGCGTGCCCGCGCCGAGGGCTGCCCCGACGTCCCCGCGGGCCGGGCGCGCTGTGCCCCGCGTTGCTGTGCGAGCAGCCCCAGCACTGTGCCCGCCGCCGTGCCGCACGTCGGGGCGCGCTGCGCGCACTTTGGGACCCCGTGTGTGCGCCGTACCCCACGCGGGGCCGGACGGCCACCGGCACCGAGGGAGAGCTCGCCGTGCTTCATCTCCCCACAGCTCCACGAGAGCCGTGCGCTGCTTTTCGCTTCCATCCCACGATGCCCCCTCCCCGCTCACAACAAAGCGCTGCCCCGCAGGGTGCTCAGCGCGGTGAGGCACTGACGGGGGTGCGCGGAGAGGTGGCAGCGCCCCATCCCTGCAGACAGCCAAGGGCCGGCTGGATGGGCTCTGAGCGCTGATGGATGGAGCGCTGTGGGTGTCCCTGTGCACTGCAGGGGGTTGGACTGGGTGGCCTTTGGGGTCCCTTCCAGCACAGACGGTTCCCCGGTTCTATGATAACGCCCCCCAGGCGCTGCCAGCACCGAAGCACTTCCAGCACCGCCCGGAGTTGGACGGGGGAGCCGGATCCGGTCACGCGGCGCCGCGCCCCGCCCCGCTCCTCCCGCGGCCATGTGGGGGCGGCGGCGCGGGGCCGGGCCCGGGGGCGGCGCGGAGGAGCTGCGGGCGCGGCGGCGGGAGCGGGAAGCAGGTGGGGAACGGGCGGTGGGCGCGGGGAGCGGCGCGGGCGCCGCGGCCGGGAGCCGCGGGGTCAGGATGTGCTGCTCCGCACGCAGCGCTCCGCAAGGCCCGGCGGGAGCAGCAGCTGGTCAGCAAGCGGCTCCTGCGGGAGGACGAGGCGGAGCGCGGGCACGATGGCGCGGGGGATGCGGCGGAGGCCGTGCTGGAGCCGGTCCTGCAGGGCGAGGTGAGCGCGGGATGGTCGCGACAGCGACAGGACGGGAGGCGACGGCTTCACGCTGGGGGCGGGTCGGGTTGGACGTTGGGAAACGTTTCTTCTGTGAGCGGTGATACAGCGGCGTGGGCTGCGCGGGGAGGGGGCGGAGGCACCGACCCGTGAGTGATCCGTGTAAGGGAGGTGGTCAGCGGGCACGGTGGGCGGAGCGGGGTTGGAGTCGCTGATCTCAGAGGTCTTTTCCAACCTTGGCGCTTCTGGCAGCCACCGGGGTTCTCTGTGGGCACGTGGGCTGTGCCTCAGCCGTCATTGCCTCCAGGGATGAATCTGAACCCTGGTGCTGCGCCGCTGTGTGGCAGGTCTCCGAGCTGCTCAGAGGCGTGCAGAGGGGCTCTGAGGATCGGAGAAGATGGCTGAGATGCCTCCGCCGGGCCCTGCAGAGCAAAGAGACGCAGCAGGAGTTCGTCAGGTGAGCGCAGCCCGGCCCCGCAGGGCCGCCCGTCCCGCTGCACACGGGTGGCAGCAGCTCGTGGTGTGCCCGCAGGCTGGACGGAGCTGTGCGGACGCTGGTCGGGCTGTTCACCTGCAGCCTGCCTGATGTGCAGCTGGAGGCGGCCCGCTGCCTGCACGAGCTGTCCCACTCCAGTGATGCTGCCGTGGCCGAGGCGTGCGTCCCCGTCACCTCCTACCTCCTGACCTACCTCTCGGGACACAGCATCGAGCTCATGGTAAGGTCCGTGCTCGCGTTGCCCTCTCTTGGCTCCCAGTAGGCCTCTGGGAGGACCTGTTTTGGCCAGCTGGAGTTTGCTGTGGCTCGTATGGAAGTGTTGGTTGGAAGGGACCCCCTGGAAGGCTCCGTTCCAGCCTTCGCCGTGGAGCAGGACTGCCCACAGTGCTGGCCCAGGGCAGCTGTGTCTTTGCCTGGCCCAGTCTTGGAAATGCACAAGTGTGGAGACCCCTGTCCCAGAACCAAGAAGATTTTGTTTCCATCATGTTTACACCTTCCAGGTAGCTGCAGGCTGATGGTAAATGCTCCTAAGCTGCCCCTAGGCCAGGCAAACCCGGCCCAGCACTCCTGGCCTGCCCTGCAGCCCTTTGTCCTGCCCCAGCCTCGTCGGCATCACCACTGGTGATCACCTGGGCTGGTGTGGGGCAGTACTCATGTATAGCCCTGTCAGCACTGAGCTCGGGGGAACACCCCTGTGTCACACTGTGACACAGCCCAGCACGCAGCGGCTTTGCATCATTCGCAGTCAGTTCCTCTGTAGCCCTGTGAGCCCCCCGTGGCAGCAGGCTGTGTGTGGAAGTGGGGGGCTGTGGGTCTCTGACTCCAACAGCGGGCATGTGGCCCGGCCTCTGATGCAGGCTGGGCCTGGCAGCGCCCACAGAAGCTGTGGCTGGAGGTGGGCAGTGCAGCAGCACTGGGAGGTCCCCGCAGAGACCACGGCACTGGGGGGAAGGCTGAGCTCTGCTGAGAACGGGGGTAGCTGGAAGAGGCCAGCAATACCCATCCGTGTTTGCCCCTCTGGAGCCAGTCTATGCCCTGCTCGGGTGGAGGGTGGTCAGGCTTGCATGGAGGGGATGACCTGCTCTCGGGTGTTTCAGGAGCTGTGTTTGTACACACTGGGAAACCTGGTGGTGGAAAGCGAAGTTGTGAGGAAGAAGCTTCTGCCTCAAGGCATTATTCCAGTGCTGGCATCCTGCATCCAGGTGGGTGAAGTAGCTCTTCCCACGCCCTTCCCCATAAAGTGACCTTTTCATAGGCATTCCAGACACTGGCTGAATTAGCAGCCCTCCTTCCAGGTGAGTAGAGACCCTTCTGCACAGGGCTGTCCTCTTGTGGGCAGAGGTCTCCCCTGAGCTCCCTGCACTGCTTTTTGGGGGTTCAGGTTACCACCTGATGCCTCTCTCCAGCTGAACTTCTCGTGTCCATCATCACCACGGCTTGCAGACGTTCTCTCATGCAGTGAGCTGTAGGCTTCTCCCCTCAGTGCAGTTTGGGCCCGGCAGGTTTAGAGGCCAACACAGTGAGCAGGGCTGCCACCTGCAGATCTAAGTGTGCAGAGCAGCACTGCTGCTGCGTTTGGCTCCTGAATCCCTAGAACTGCAGCCCCTGTGAATGTGCGTGGGGTGGGGGGACAGCTCAGGTATAGCCTGTTCACGAGGCCTGAGCTGATGTTACCACTCCCAGCCTGCTCCTGTGGAAGGCTGTGTTGCATGAAGGCGTTGCCCTTTCAGTGGCATGCAGCTGGTGCCTTGGGCCCTCCTGGCTCTGTGGTGGGTGTCACCTTTGTTCTGTTTGGTTGCAGTCCCCGCATGAGGCTGTGCTGGAAGGTCTGGGTTACGTCTTGTCACAGCTCCTCCAAGCCAAGGAAGCCCCCGCAGAGATCATTCCGTGAGTCTGAGCTTTGTACCCTGCACCAGCACGTGCCCTGGGGCCCTGCGTGGTATTTGCACGCCAGAGACAATGATGCATTTCCCATCCCAGTGATGTTAATAATTCAGAGCAGTCTCCTGCTGAACTATGGAGGCTGTTTTGCAGATCAGACTGCCAGGCTCGACTCTTTTCCCTCAGCTTAATCTGAGTGGATAGCTTTGGTATTTCAGTAAAGGACAGTGTTGAACGGGGTAGGCCAGTGGGGAAATTCTGGCTGTATTTCTCTGGCTTTGGAAAAGATCAGCTTGACAGCCCCCAGTGCCAAAAATGTGACTGCAGCCAAGGTGTTTGAGTGCCCCCAGGCCCTGGCACTGACAGGGGAGCCTTGCATCGTGCCTTGATGATGCTGAGACTGTCACCCTAGTCCAGGAGTGTTTTTGGAGCTGCCTAGCAGTTAGGGCTGATCTGTCCCCATCGGTTATCTGTCCTGCTGGTGCTCTGGCCAGTGCCTCCATTAACTCTGCTGTTCTTATCCCAGCTTGGTTCTGGACTCTGTTCTCCCCCAGCACATGCTTCGACTGGTTTGCTCTGGCCTCAAGTTTGGGACAGGAGCCGCAGTAGAGTTTGCATGGTGCCTCCACTACATTGTTTGTAGGTAAATGCTTTTTCAGGCTCATGTTGAGTTCCCTGGGGGCAGCCAAACACAGAAGAACAAAGGCTCTGCTGGCTGAAACACAAGCCTGCGTGGAGCCCATGGTTGTGGGTTGGGATTCTGGATTGCCTCCCCCTCACTCCTTTCCCTTTGGAAAGCATTTCCTCTCCCATCCCGGGCATTCCCAACATCCTATCTCTTAGCACACACATACTGTTTGCAGGATTTATGAGTTCGTGTACAGGGTGGTAACAGATGATAAACTCAAGACTGTTCCTAGTGCTCTGAAAACCCCTTGACTGCCTCCCCACATTTGGGTTTGTGTCCTTCTCTCCCCAAGAAAAGCCCCCTGAAAATCCCTGAGCTGCTGTGGTTGGCTCAGCACCACCTATCCAGCCTGACTGCTGCCAGCCGTCTCTGCCCCACTGAAGGGAAGGGACAGTGTGGGTGCTTGGAGAAGGAGCAGGGCTATTGTTTCCTGACCTACGTAGATAATGTTTTCCTTTGCAGCCATACAGCCAATGTGGAGCTGATGTCGCTGGGGGCTGTGCCTGCTCTCACCTCACTCTTGTGTGACATCGCTTTTGAAATCTCCCAAAGTGATTCCGAGGGCCTGGAGCTGGTAGGACACGGGCAGGATCCTAACCTTTCTTCTCGTTGCTTTGGGGATGTGGGCTGACTGAAAGGCGTTGTCTTTCATGCTGTTAAAGCTCATCTGCCCAGTTCTGAGGTGCCTCGGCAATCTGCTCGCAGAGGAGACAGGCCATGAAGTCCAGCCCCAAGATGAGCGCCTGCTTGTGGCCCTGTTCGTTGTCATGCAGTGCTACCTGCAGCAGCACCCGTTCATCATACCGGAGAGTCTCTGGCTGATAAACAACCTCACGGGTGAGTGTCCCCGTGAGGCCGTAAGCAGAGCTTGAGCTGTTGCTGCCAGGAACTGCCCTGACTGATGGCAGGCGTGGAGGTCGTTGCACGAGGAGCCAGCACAGCCATGCTGTGTGGTGACACCACCAGACCCTGAGGGACTGCCAGGTGGTGTCTCACATCATACAGGTAGCATGGCAGTGCTTTGGAGATGGAGAAGTGCTCTTTTCTAAGGCGTAACGGCAGAAATACTCCTGAATTAGCCAGGCTCTTCCCCTCATGCACGTTTCCCCATTGACTGAGTTTTCAGGATAGGTTTTGAGTTTGGTAAGATGCAATGAGAATCTGTCTGCTGGCACTTGGTGTGTCTAAGCTGGTCTGTTCTGTGCTGTGAGCGTACCTTGCACTTGCAAAGAGCAGTCAGCACGTACCAAGTCTGTCCCTCCTGCACTGAGGCCTTGATCTTATTAATGTATTTATTCTTTGCCCATCATAGCGGATGAGCCCTTCTTCTGCTCTGCTCTGCTCTCTATGGATTTGCTCCCAGCCCTGCTGCAGCTCCTGCCACATTCCCAGACAGTGAGCGTGTTGGTAAGGCCTTGCTTTGTGCCCTGGATCTATGGAAAGCTCTGAACCTTCCCGAACACAAGTCGTGTGCGTGCTGTGCTCAGGTTGAAGTTGTCTTGGGACAGTGCTAACAACTTGGTAAAAAGTCTGGTGTGGTGGTAACATCGTTGTGTCCTCTGAAGTCACTGTGTCTGCCTTGTCAGTCTTGTCCTGGCAGAGGGATCCCCTGCCTGGTCCTACTCCTGAGGACCCAGGACAGATGCTAACTTGGGGCCAGGCCCGTCTGCACCTGGGGTGGGCCTAGGAAGGCTGCTGCCACCTTCTTTTGGAAGACTCTAAAGGTGAAGGGAAGGGTCTGAAGGGATGCTCTCCTAATGGGTGGTGTGGTTGTGACTGCTCCAGAAGGATCTTGCTGAGAGAAAGCAGGACATGCAGATGAGCGTTGCCTCAGGGGATGGGAAAAGCTTTTGAAGAGCATTCAAAAGCCATCTGGGAGGACCTCTGGGGAAGAGATGAGGAGTTCTTTGCCGAGCAGTCCTTATTCACTCTCATGTCTTCTCTATGCAGGTCCTGACAGTGCTGTGCAACATAGCAGAGAAGGGCCCAGCCTATTGCCAGCAGCTGCACCAGCAGGCTGCCCTTCCCCTGCTGCTGCACGTTCTCATGGTACCTGACCCCGAGGTGGTGGGGCAGTGCCTGGAGCTGCTGCACCTCCTCTTCCTGCACTGGCCACAGGTAGGCCTGGGGCTTGTGGCCCACAACCCAGCACAGGATCTTAGGGCAGTGGGTGGGCATTATTATTTACACAGAAGTATTTTCACTTGTTCCTTCTCTCTCCCCACACTCCTCAGCACCCAAATGCACAGCTGAAGTGAGAACCACTTGTGTGACAGTTGGAAGCCCTTCTCTTGTCTCTGGGGGGGGGGGGGGGGCTCCTTTTTGATGATAATGATTTTTCTGTGCAGGTTACTTGCCCCCTTTATAAGTCAGTGCTATTATGCAGGGAGGCATTTTCTCCTTACTTCGAGCTCTGTACACTCAGACCAGTGATCAGAATGGCTGGATTTACCTGGCTCTGGACTCATGTGTCTGGCAGAGCTCTAGTGGATCCCTTCAGCCCTGACCCCTGTGCTGAACAAGGGGAATCCAGGCCCAGCACTGACTGGGTAGGCTGCAGGCACCTCAGCCTGGAGCAGCAGCCAGCCCACTCTCACTCCTCCCTCCTCACACAGGTTGCTGTTGACTTCGTCAGGCAAGGAGGGCACCAGACCCTCGAGCAGCACCAGAGCACCCCAGAACTCCAGGAGCGGGTGCGAGCACTGCTGGACATGGCCCTGCAGCCACAGGATGCCTCTGTGTTTAGTTCTCCATCTGCTGCATCATCCACCTTCTCCCAGATGATGTAACCTGCCCTCCTGATCTGAGGAAGAATAAACTGTTCACTCCGTGCCCTGCTCTCCTACACCATTGCCTGAGGGCTTGCTGGGCAGTCAGACTATTGGCAAGCAGCAGTTCTGGCTGTATAGGAATGCTGGTCCTGGTGTCAGCACTGCCAGGATGCCCTGTGCCTCCCTACTCCGTGGGGCAGAGTTAGATCTGAGCTGCAACCAGTACAGGAAGGCTCCTGTTGCTGCAGAGAAGACGTACAAACACTGCTGGATTCACTGCTACAGTTTTAAACCCAACATGCGATGCTCAGGAGAAGCACGTACATTTATGTGATTAAGTTAAGGATACACATCTTACATTAAAAATTACAAGTAAAGCATTCAGTATGTTTGCTGGCTGTCTTCACACCTTGCCTTTCACAATGTTCTCCAAGGCCTTGGCAACTTCATCCACACTGAGGTTATGCAGTGACACGCTTTTCTCCTTGCCAAACTCTGCAGAAAAGAGGAAGGGTTAGGCCTCGTTCTTTTTTTTCTGCTGGAAGGGTGAACCAGGGCCCTGCTTCGGGTTTCCCAGGGCCAACGTCTCATCTCAGGTCAGCATCACCACCCCACAGCACCCAGCACTCCCAGGTGCCTTCCTGTGCCCTAGTTACTGTTTCCCCCTTCCTCAATCCCACTGCTCAGCCATTCCCTTGGAGAAACCAACATACCCAACCACATTTGCTCTCCTCTTTTTAAATTTGTGGCACTGCAGCTGAGCAGAGGCCACTATGATGTCCCAGAGCAACCAACTTGGTTGCTTTTGGCCCATGTAAAGATCCTCACAAACCCCTCAGAAAAACTGTGCTGAAAAACGTACTGCTCCTATAGTAGCCCTTACTGGGGGCTGTATCTTCCTGCAAATCACAAAGAAGAGACAAACAGCGATACCTGCAGGCTTGCTGCTGGCACTAGGGGGTCTCCTCTGTTTACAAGGCGAGTACATCTGGGGGGACCTCATCACAGCCTTCCAGTACTTAAAGGGAACTTATAAACAAGATGGAGACTGACTTTTTACACTTCATGAGAACAACGGGACAAGGGGGAACGGCTTTAAAACAGGGGGGATTTAGGTCAGATGTGTGGAGGAAATCCCTTACCCAGAGGGCGGTGAGGCCCCAGCACTGCTGCCCAGAGCTGTGTGTGCCCTATGCCTGGAGGTGCCCCATGACACGATGGGCAGCCTGAGCTGGGGGCAGGGCTGGGGAGGACGTTTATGTGATGCTGGGGGCTTATGGGACAAAAGCAAAGCCCTTACAGAGCTTTCCTGCTCCCTTCATGGTGTTTGGTCTGCACACAGAGCACAAACACAACTCGCAGCACTAATGGGCTTCTTGCCGTCCAACCCCCGAGCCCAGATCTTGCCGCAGAGCACTCACCGTACCGCGCCCACAGCCGGGGCTGCACGCCGGAGCACTCGCGGATGAGGATGGGGAAGTCGGGGTTCGCCTGCTTCAGAGTCACGTAGTGCTGCTCGATGAACTCCCTGCCAAGGGCGGGCAGGTCGTCAGAGCCCCGTACAGAAGCCTCCTGCCCTCCCCTGCAGCCGACCCCGGGCTCACCTGGCGCCGCGGCTGCCGGCCGAGCGCTGGCACAGATGGACGCGGAGCTCCCGCAGGCTGCGGCCCAAGCCGCCCCCGATGCCCCTCACAACCGCCGCCGCCATCTTGCGCGCCCCTCTCCTTCTGGCAGGGCCGGGGGGCGTGGCCCCGGCGCTCGGCCAATCGGCGCGCCCGCCCAACTAACTGGCCAATGGGGGGAGGGGAGGGCGACGGGCACTTCCGGCACTTCCGGCGCGGCAGCTGAGGGGAGTCGAGCGGGTCGCGATGCCGGAGAGGGACGGTGAGGGGCGTCTGGGGGGGGCTGCGGGGCGCGGGGAGCGTTCCTGGGGGTGGGGGGCGGAACGTGGAACGGGGGGTGCTGGTGCGGAGCGGGGGACGGCGGGTGGCGCGGCCCTGTGGCGCAGCAGCAGCGGGATGGGGCGCTCGGGGGTGGCTGGAACACCCCAGGAAGGCGCGGGGCGGCGGACGGTGGCATCGGCCCTGTGGGTCTCGGCGGAGCCGCCGGTGGGTGTAACAGCCCGGTGACAGCTGGCACTGCCCCGAGCGGGGCCTGGGCCGCAGGGGTGGGCTGCAGAGGCCGGCTCTGAGCGCTGTTCCCTCCCGTCCCCAGGTGAGCCGTTCTCCAACCCCCTGGCCCCCGATGGCCACGATGTGGACGACGCGCACTCCTTCCACCAGTGAGTACCGTGCGGGGATCGGGGCAGGGCGCAGTGACTGCATTCTGCACACACAGCCTGGCGGTGCCGCCTGGGCACGTCATACAGGCAGACCCTCAGATCCTGCCGGCCCGGTGCAGCTTGCCAGGAGGTGATGGCTGCTCTTCTCACTTCCTTGCAGGTCCAAACTCACCAATGAAGACTTTCGAAAGCTTCTCATGACCCCTCGGGCGACGCCAACATCAGCGCCGCCGTCCAAATCTCGCCACCATGAGTGAGTAGGGTGTATTTCACAGGGCTGTGGGGCACAGCGTAGCCTTCATCCCTCAGGGCCGTTGTACCTGTCTGACTCTTTAACCCTGTACTCCGTAGTGGAGTATTTAAAGGCCTATGCTAATAAGTGTGGATGTAGGGCTCGGGGAGCAGAGCTTGACCTTGGTTTGTGCTGGGGTCTGTATGTTGCACGTGTGTGTTACTGGAGTTAGCATGAGAAACTGGTGGGTTGGAGCTGTTAGAATGTTTTACATGGGATTTAAGAGGCAGATTAGGTTCTTGCTAAGTGCAGATGTAAACTTTGTCCTCCTCATTGACATATTGGACTGTGCTGTTCCTGCCTTTGGGCTTTGTGATGTTCTGCTGTGACTGTTCTGTTATGCTGCCTGTGTTTAGCAGTGCAGGTTGTACCTGTTGTTTCTTGCCCTTTTCCAGGATGCCCCGGGAGTACAATGAAGATGAAGATCCAGCTGCTCGTAGAAGGAAGAAGAAAAGGTAAACATTGAAAGTGATACATCAGGGCTTTCCTTTGTTTGTTATGTACTTCCCATGGATGTGACTTTTGAGCTTTTGGGCTACCAAAGATGATGCTCAGTGGCCTGGATTGTTCTGGAGCTTTGGAGCCAAGTTGTATAAAAAAAGCTCAAGATGACTGACTGTCGCTGCCCAGGGGAACAGATGTGCAATAGCAGCAGCAGGGTGGAAATACAACTTTACCACCAGAAGAAGGGGACAGGCTCCATATGTGTCTGGTGGGGTAGAACAGTGGTAGGACACCTGCAGTAGTGACAGTGTCCTTTGGGACACATCTATGCAGCAGCACTGCCCTCAGATCTTTTCCTTTTGGAAAGGAAGACTGAGCTTCTCGTTACAACAGCTTCATCTTACCTGAGATGTTGTATCCCACAGTGCTTTAGTTTGTCTTTGGGGAAGAGATGGAGAGTGGAACAGGCATGTGTTGGGCATTAGAGGCTGTTGCATGAGCAGTGCACCAAACGTTGAATGTGTCACTAATGTTGGGCTGTTTCTCCAACCTCAGCTATTACGCAAAGCTGCGCCAGCAGGAGATAGAGCGTGAAAGAGAGCTGGCTGAGAAGTACAGGGATCGAGCCAAGGAGAGAAGAGATGGTGTGAACAAGGACTATGAGGAAACAGAGCTGATCAGCACAACTGCAAACTACAGGGCTGTGGGGCCCACTGCAGAGGCGTACGTGAGCTTGTGATATGGCCTTTTCTTAACAGTCTGCTCCAGAGTGGCTGTCTCATAACAGCCTCTGCTTTTGTTGTATAGGGATAAATCTGCTGCAGAGAAGAGGAGACAGTTGATCCAGGAGTCCAAGTTCTTGGGTGGTGACATGGAGCACACTCACTTGGTGAAGGGTCTGGACTTTGCCCTGCTGCAGAAGGTGAGTACAGATATCACCATGCTGCTCTTCTGTTATCGTGGCCTATCCAGCTGGCAGAGGTGGTGAGGAGGGGGTGGTAGTTGCTGCTGTCAGATGCTGTGACGTTGCCAGTGCATTTCTGGAATGCAACATCCTTTCATGGAAAGAATTATGAATGGCTGGGGAACTAAGGGCAGTGGCCTTGCTTCTTGTGATGAACAGCAGCGGTGTGATGTGGTCTGTAATGCACAACTTTACTTTGTGGCTAGGTACGGGCTGAGATTGCCAGCAAAGAGAAGGAAGAGGAAGAAATGATGGAGAAGCCTCAGAAAGAAACCAAGTGAGTGGTGGAGGATTTTGGACTCCTGAGTGCAGCTGCCTCTCAGTGAGGATGATGCAGAAGGGGCATGTGCTTAGCATGCTTAGTTTCTGTGTCTTTTCAGGAAAGATGAAGATCCTGAGAACAAAATTGAATTTAAGACTCGGTTGGGTAAGGCTTTGTGCATGTGGCTGTTCCCTACCTTATTTGTGTTGTGTTCTGAATGTGGGAGAAATACTGAAGTTGATGGAAGGAGGCATATAGACTATAGGAATTATGAACCTGAGGGCCCAAGCATGGCTCTTAGGAGCTGATTCTGATGTTTCTGATAAGCTAGATGTGGTTCTCTATGGGCTTGTCCAGTGCTATCTTAAGAGCATTTCTTTTCCATCCAGGTCGAAATATCTACCGCATTCTGTTCAAGAACAAAGCCTACGAGCGGAATGAGCTGTTCCTGCCGGGGAGGATGGCCTATGTGGTAGATCTGGACGATGAGTACGCTGACACTGATATCCCCACCACGCTGATCCGGAGCAAGGCCGACTGCCCCACCATGGAGGTACCCAGCCAGCTTCCAGGTTCCCTTACTGTGCTGGTTTGAATTGCCTGGAGCAAAGCTTGCGCTCTGCAGAGAGTCAACCACTTAGGAAATGGGCATTTCTCTTTCAGGCACAGACTACACTGACCACAAATGACATCGTCATCAGCAAGCTGACACAGATCCTCTCTTATCTCAGGCAAGGAACCCGCAACAAGAAGCTGAAGAAGAAAGACAAAGGTAGGTGCTGAAGGGAGCCAAGTGGAAGGCCTCATGCTTGAAGCCTATCCCAAGAGAATGAAATACATTTTGATTTCCTGCATTCCCTGCACTGTGGGGCAGTGAACTTGGAGGACAGTGACTTCCTGTTGCTCTCCAAACACTGCGTCCTGAAGGCAGGGTGTTCACAGCTGAATAAATGCTAAGAAAGTACAGCTGCAAGAGTGTCTTGTGCTGCTCTGTTCTTCCTGGTCTTAACCAGTTCCTTAGGGAAATGCCTTCTGTGGGGGAGGAACTTGATGGCTTGCTGTGGTGCTGAGCTGTGATGTGGCAACATAAGAGGAAGCTGGGAGGACATCCTCCAGGCCTGCCACTGTTTGGGCTGGGAAGCAGCACAGGTGGGGTGTGGAGCAACGTGCATCTTACTGCTCTTGTGTCCTTGCAGGGAAGCTGGATGAGAAGAAACCCCCTGAAGCTGATATGAAGTAAGTGCCCTTCTGCCACCACAGGCTGTGGGGTCAGAGCTATCTGCCTTAATGCCTTTCTGATCATCCAAGTTTGGAGAGTACTGGGCTTAGTGCATCTGAAGCAAGCTACGTCTTTGGACATGCTCTTTGGGCTGTTGTTAAGACAAGGTGGCTAAGGCTGGAGGCAAGCTTTGTTTTATTTCTTGATTGCGGCAGGCAAGGGCTGTCTCTTGTCCTGGTCCACAAGAGGCAAATCCAGACAACAGAAGAGAACAGAAATGCAGCAATACTTCTGACAGATGAAGAAGCCAGTTCTAGAGGGCATCCTTAGCTCTCTGTGATGATGCTTCACATTCCTTTGTCAGGTTCCAGTTCAAAGGGAGGTGGTTGTGGCTTCTCTTACACCACCTGTAAGTACAGGCTCTTTTCCACTTTAGCATCTTTGAAGACATTGGGGATTATGTACCCTCCACTGCAAAGATGCCACGGGATAAGGAGCGGGAGAGATACCGTGAGAGAGACCGCGAGAGGGACCGGGAGCGTGACAGGGACCGGGAGCGGGACCGGGAGCGCGAGAGGGACCGGGAGCGGGACCGGGAGGAGGAGAAAAAGAGGCACAGCTACTTTGAGAAGCCCAAGGCTGATGACGAGGTGGGTCTGCTTCTGAAGCATGGTGAGTGTGGCTGTAGGGTTGGTGTGGTCGTACTCCCAGTTGTGCCTATGTTCAGCTCATGTTGAGCTCTGTCTCTCCAGCCAGGGGCTGGTGGGTGGTTGAGTGCTTGTCCTCTCCCTCAGCAAGCAAGGAAAAGCTGGCACAGGCTGGTGGCTTTTATGACTTGGCTCTGTGTGCATGTGATTGCACGAGCAGTCTTAAAAGTGGAGCTGCAAGTCATGCAGCACCATCAGTTGCATGCTTTCAGCCCTCCCAAGTGACACAGTATCTCTCCCTTTTCTTTGCAGCCCACAGACATTGACAAAGGTGAGTAAAGTCTTGTGTTTACTTGAATGAGACTGGACATTGCAGTGAGGTCACGTGATGTTGCAGGCTGTTGAACAGCTGCTTGCCTCACTGTCTTGCTTGAGCTCCATTCTCCCAGAAACTGCTATGACAGAGGGAGTTGTCTGCTGTGGAAGGTGGGTAATGGAGTTAAGAGTCTCTTGCCTATGAGCTGCTGCAGGTCAGCCCTGGTTGAGGGTATACAATTATTTTTCTAGCAGCAAATCCACTTATGCCAGCTATAAGCTGAGGAGGATTCAAGTTCTTCCTAGGATCAGCCTTGCATTAATTACTTCTATCTGTGCTCAAACTGAAGTTTGCTGCTCACTGGTGTTCTCCAGCTTTCCTTCTCCTACCTTGTGTGCAGCCCGTGCTCCGGTCTGCTACCCCATCCCAGTGCTGTCCATTCCATGTACCCTGCAGCAGGCTGCCCTAAAGCTGCATGAACTGACCGTGCAGAAAGAGGCTCTTTCCAGCCCCAGGTGTAATAAGGTGAGCTGTTTCCCCCACCAAAACTCAGCCTGCTGCTTTCTCTGCCCCAGGACCTGGCTCTGCCAAGGAGCTCATCAAGTCTATCAATGAGAAGTTTGCTGGAGCTGCTGGCTGGGAAGGAACAGAGACATATCCTTTACTGTCTGAGCAGCCTGGCTGACTGCAAGGCCAGGCTTCCTCTGTAGGCCAGCTGTGCCTGAGTGGCTAAGTGGCTGTCCTCTCCTGTGGGAGGGCTCTTCCTTCTGTAGTAGAGAACTGCCACTTGGACTTTATTTGTTGTAAACCAAACATAAGCTCGGCAGTGTGTAGTTGTGCTAGGGCAGGCGTCTGCTGGGTGTGTAGGGGTCTGCTGTTTGCCTCACTGTGCTCAGACCTTAGCTGTACTTAAGCCTATCTGCTGTTGTTTTCCTTTACTGTTATCACATTGAAGAAGCCAGAAGACAAGAAGCAGCTGGGAGACTTCTTCGGCATGTCAAACAGCTACGCCGAGTGCTACCCTGCTACGTAAGGAAGCAGCAAGAAGCTGTGGGTTGGGAGCAGGGTGCCCTGTTCTCTTGCAGCAGGAATTTGCTCACCAGCCCCACTGCTCCTTGCTGGAAGGAGCAGGCCTTCAATTGGCTGTGGTGCCTTGCCAGTCTATGCAACTTTTTGGTAAAATGCTCCTTGAGTCCTTGGGTCTCTTATCTGGTCTTTGTTGTCAATGATTCTTTGGAACCTTCTGCCCCTCAGTGCTAGAGGAAAGCAGAGGTGGCTGAGAATCTTCTGGGTTGGAGGAACTTCTCTCTGGTTAGCTTAGTGTTCAACCTGAGGACATGAGAGATGGCTGTCACGAGCTCACTGCCTCATTAGTATTGACACCTGGCTCCAAGATTCTGATCCGTGTCCCAAAGACCGAACTCTGAGCACTTTCTGTGCTTTTTTGTTTTTCCCCATACAGAATGGATGATATGGCTGTGGACAGTGATGAAGAGGTGGACTACAGCAAGATGGATCAGGTAGGCTGCCATAAGCTGAGGCCAGACAGTGAACTAGGTAGGTATCACTGCAGGCCTAGATGGTCCCATGGGAGAGAAAGCAGGCTTATGTAAAGCACCGAATACCCTGGAGCTGGGTGCTGGCTGTGGTTTGGGGCTTGCCAAGCTACTGTGTGCTTGGGTCTAGGCAAGATCTGTTGTCCCAGGGAGCAAACATGGTGCTTTATGGCACTTGGGAAGAGGTTGTGGTAATGTATTTGTCTCAGTTCCCATTTCCATGGAATTTCCTCGCTGGGGCTTCAAGGGGAGATCTCAGAGCCAGATCCGTACTGGACTCATGAGTGTTGAACTGGGGCTGATGACAGTCTGAGATCTTGTGGGCATACAAAAGGCATGAACAGTCCTGGCCAGTGTCAACTGAGGAGCTGCTGAATCATCTCTTTTTGCTGCAGGGTAACAAGAAAGGGCCTTTGGGCCGCTGGGACTTCGATACCCAGGAGGAATACAGTGAATACATGAACAACAAAGAGGCTCTGCCCAAGTGAGTGCAGCACTTGTGAAGTGCTAGATGCAGCTGAGGAACGGGTTCTGGGTGGGAATGGCAGTAGTTGCCAAACCCAGGTGTTGGGGGAGCTTGAATCAAGAGCAACCCCTTGTGAGAGCTGGAGGAGGAGCCATGGATCCTGGGCTCAGTGACTTGTCTTTGCTCTTAAGAATGCCTGCCCAGCCAGTTTCCAGGGCGATAAGCTGGCTTGGTGGAGTACAGGCTTACAACTGGGTCAGGTGTGTCTGCTCCATCACCAGGCCACAGAACTGCACCAAGTGCTGAGCTGTCTCATTCCTTTCACAGGGCAGCCTTCCAGTATGGGATCAAAATGTCTGAGGGACGCAAAACCCGTCGCTTCAAAGAGACGAATGACAAGGCAGAGCTGGACCGGCAGTGGAAGAAGATCAGTGCGGTGAGTGCCTGGTGCTCGTGTGGCGTTTCTTTCAGGCTGTGAATTACCAACATATCCCGGGGTCAGGAGAACTCCCATCTAGCCCTCCACTTGCTGTGCTGGGCACTTCTCTTTGGTCTGGTTCATGCCCTTGCAGTCAGGCGTTGCTGTTGTGCAGGGGGGCTTTTTGCTTAGTACTGTGTAGCAAGTGCATGTGTCCAAAAGCAGCAGCTCCAAGCTGTCCAGGTGGGCTTGGAGGGGACAGGGCATGTTTTGTGGCTTCCTGTTTTCTAAGAAGCAGAGCTGGAACATCCAGGAGGAGGAGGTCTTGTCAGGATGAGCAGGCCATGAGCACCCCCAGTACTGTAGGGTGGGCTAGGAAAAAGTGAGAACAGATGCTAAACAAAAAAGTGACTTGTCCTTGATGGCCAAAATGGAGCAAAGGGAGAACAGGTTAAGTTTATCTGCAGCTTGTGGACAGCTTTGCTCCAGCTGTAGCTCTCACTGAGTGTGTCTTGCACCCTACAGTGCTTCTGCTGTTTGCTTTGTGCCTTATAGAGGAAAGGGGTGGTTGGGTAGCTGGCTGTGCACAAAGTATAACAGGCATTTGTGTTTTCTCCACAGATCATTGAGAAGAGGAAGAAGCTGGAGGCTGATGGGTTAGTAAAGTTACCTCTGCTGTTGGCTCAGCAGCAGGCAGTGTGGCTGTCCCTCCCCAAGGCTGCAAGGGGCAAAGACCTTTCTGCTGTCTCTTGGCAATGAGTCTGGAAGGAGGGGGGAGAACATCCAGCCCCTTCAGTGTGCTAAGCGGGGCACCTCTCCCCTGGGCCTTGGGTGGGGGCAGAGCAGACATAGGAAGTGATGACTTTTTGGGCTCTTCATCACTGTCACCTGCTGGGTGCCCTTAGGATGGTGCTCTGGACTTCAGTGCTGAGCCCTAGAAGGGAGGGGGAGTGCTGTCCTCCTGCAACCTCACCGGCCGTGTTCCCATCTCTTTCCAGGGTGGAGGTGAAAAGGCCCAAGTACTGAGGCTGTAGCTGCCTGCCTCCATCTGATCCTTCTGCTCCTGGAGCCTCATCCTGCTGGATGCTGTGTGCCCAGAGTGCGGGTGTGCCTCTGCCTGGGCTGCCGTTCTCCTTCACCCCCACACTGGCTTAATTCCTGCTCTGGGCAGCACACGTAGCCCCAGCCTCGTGCTGTGGGGCTGTGCTGGGGCTTTCCCTGAGTTTGTTGTACAGCTTGTGATTTGCAACCCTTGTAGATGTAATAAAGTTACCCTCAAGGCTTCTGAATGTGTGTACACGTGGAGGCAGAGTGGTGCATGGCTCAGTGTTGAGTCCGAGGTGGGGGAGGGGGGGAGCTGGCAACCGCAGCGCTGGCCGGGGGGGTGGTGGAAGGTTGAGCCCGGAGCGGGGGGAGGTAAACGTGTCGAAGCCGGGTTTCGAACCCGCGTCCTCCGCTTCAGTCAGCCCGGCCGCCGGGGGGCGCTTTAGCGCCGGCCGAGCCCGCGCATGCGCAGCAGTCGGCCCGCGGCGGCATGGCGGCGCCCGAGGAGGTGCGCGGCGGCGCGCGGTGCGGCGGGGGGCGGGGGGTGCGGGGCCGCGCGTCGCCTCACCGCGCTCTTTCCCTCCCGGCCGTCCGCAGGAGCCGCCCGCGGAGCCGCAGCTCCGGGACACCCCCGACGACATCTGCTTGGAGGCAGCGGCCAACGCCATCGCGCTGCACCCGGCGCGGGAGCTGCTGGCGGCGGGGGACGTGGACGGCGACGTGTACCTGTGAGTACCTGCGGGTATTGTGAGCACCCGCGAGTACTGCGAGTACCCCGCACGGCCCCGCCGCCTCACGGCCGCCCGCAGGTACTCGTACTGCTGCGTGCAGGGGGAGAACCGCCAGCTGTGGTCCTCGGGACACCACCTCAAGTCGTGCCGCGATGTCGCCTTCTCCCGGGACGGGCAGAGTGAGTGCGGGGCCGGGTGGGGGCCGGGGCCGGGCGGGGGCCGCGCTGACGGCGCTCCGTCCCCAGGGCTGCTCACCGTGGCCAAAGACAAAGCCGTGCACGTGCTGGCGGTGGAGGACGGCCGCCTGGAGACGCGCATCGCCAAAGCCCACGGGTGCGTGCCGGGCCGGGCCGGGCCGCGGGAGCCCCGGCTGCGGCTCAGCCCCCGGCTGACCCACGTGCGTCCGCAGCACGGCCCTCAACTGCGTGCTGCCCGTCGATCAGCACCTCCTGGCCACGGGCGACGACAACGGAGAGCTCAAAGTGTGGGACCTGCGCAAGGGCGGCGCTGTGCTGGAGGCCCGGCAGCACGAGGAGTACATCAGCGCCATGGCCGTGGACGGGGCTGGGAAGATCCTGCTGACCGCCAGGTACTGCGGGCTGCGACCGCCCGCGCCGTGTGTGCTCGGCGCCGCCCGCAGAGCCCCGTCCCGCAGCGCCGCTCCGTTCCCTGCAGTGGCGATGGCACCATGGGAGTCTTCAACATCAAAAGGCGCCGCTTCGAGCTGCTCTCGGAGCCGCAGAGCGGGGACCTGACGTCCGTCGTGCTGCTGAAGGTAAGCTCGGGGCTTGAGCTGCAGCCCGGCATGTGCACAGCCCCTTGCTGTGCTCCGGCTCGCTTGTTCTGCCCATGCCTCGGTCTGTGCCTTCTTGCCTAGCGAGGGAAGAAAGTGGCGTGTGGCTCCAGCGAAGGAACCATCTACCTCTTCAACTGGAATGGTTTTGGGGCCACCAGTGACCGCTTCTCTCTGAGGGCCGAGTCAGTGGACTGCATGGTCCCCATCACAGAGAGCATCGTGTGCACAGGATCCCTGGATGGGGTCATCAGGTCAGCGCTGGGGCTGTGGGATGCAATGGGGAGGGCCCTGGGGAGGGTGCAGAGTGAGATGAGCCTTGGAGGAGGGAGGGCAAGCAAAGCTTCTGCTCATGCCGGAAGGAATGCATCGAGCTGGAGGGGTGGGCTTGCGTTCCCCAGGGCTCTGCCCCTCACTGTGCTGCGTCCGTTCACTTTTCCCCAGGGCCGTGAACATTTTGCCCAACCGGGTGCTGGGGTGCGTCGGGCAGCACCTGGGGGAGCCCATCGAGCAGCTGGCCGTGGCCCCAGGCGGGCAGCTCCTGGCCAGCTGCGCCCACGACCAGAAGGTGAAGTTCTGGGACATCTCCTCGCTGGGCTCCATGGTGGTGGATGAGTACCGCAAGAAGAAGAAGCGGGGGGGGCCGCTGAAAGCCCTGAGCAGTAAGGCTGCAGGCAGCGGGGAGGACTTCTTTGCAGACCTGCGAGAGGAGCAGGAAGCCACAGCGGAGGCGGCAACAGGGAGCGACAGCGACGACAGTGACTGAGGGGCTGCGGTCCGCTGGTGGCCGTGGAGGTCCTGAGACTGGGAACAAGGCAGGGTGCTGGTGGTGATGGCGGGGCCTGTGGTGTGGACAGAGAGAGGAAATGGGGCGGTTCCCATCTGCTGTGAGGTTCCGCAGGGTCGGTGGGGACCGTGCCGTGTCCCCTCCAGGCTGCAGCAGAGCCTGCACCGCATCCTGAGCAGATACGTCAAGCATCGGTCAACTGTTATGCTTAGGCATCATCAGGTGTATTAAAAACGTAGTGCCTTTTGGTTCCTAGCAGCTTGTGCTGATGGCGTGTCTTGCCCAAAGTTCCCTGAGACTTTCCAGAACACTGGGATGTGCCTGCTGGGCACTGCGGTGATGAGAGCCCTGCTGATGGCTGGGCCAGCATCCCAAACAGGCAGGAAGCCTGCTTGTTTTTTTCCCCTTTGTGCTCCATGACAGAGCAGCACACCTCGGCTGACCTGGGGCTCCCAGACTGCTCTGCTGTGTCCCCTGCAGCAGGGTGGCTGCTGGCTCCCGGGTGCTGGAGGCACAGAGAGGCACTGGCAGCCCATACAGGACAGGGCAAGGACCTTATTTCCCAGTGCGTGGTGTGCATCCCAGCATTGGGCTGCGTTACGTCCCTGCTTGGATGCTGTGGTTGGCTGGGGAAGGGGAGCTTGGCCTGATCCAACCCGTCACAGCTTGCAGGCTGCTCCCCTCGGGTGGGTGTGAGTTCTGGGCTCTGGCCAGCAGAGCCCTCGGGTGGGTGGAATTTGGTGCATAGGGTCTGGATGTGTGGTGAGGCCACCTGCAGCACTGTTGCCAAGATGTGCCCAGAAATGGCAGCCACGGTGGTGGACATTGGTGAGGGGAAGATGTTGATGGAGTGCACACGGGGCTGGAGCTCAGAGCACCACGGCTCACACAATGTGAGCGCAGCTGATGTGTGAGTGCTGTCCTCCAGCTCACCTGTGCCCGCATGAGGGATATGTGCAGCCGTTCCTTGCTGCCTGCCTGCCTGCACAGAGCAGCACTGAGAGCAAGCAAACCATTTCCTCTTGTCCTGTCACAGCAGACCCTGCTAGAGCCTGTCCCCTTCTTTTTTACATCCCCTTTAGACAGCAAAAGGCCACTTTCAGCTCCCCCGCAGCCTCCATCTGCACAGCCCCAGCTCCCTCAGCCTGTCCCCACAGGGAGGTGTTCCATCCCTGGGATCATTTTTGGGCCCTCCTCTGGATGTGCTCCAACAGCTCAATGTCTCTCCTGTGCTGAGCACTCCCTGTGAGGATGCAGCAGTCCAGGTGAGGTCTCACAGCACAGAGCAGAGGAGCAGATCCTCTCCCTCGCTGTGCTGGCTGTGCTGCTTTGGATGTACCCAGGGTATGGTTAGCTCTCTGGGCTATGAGGGCACAGTGGTGGCTCATGTCCAGCTGCCATCCAGCAGTACCCCCAGTCCTTTTCAGCAGGGCTGTGCTCCATCCTGTGACCCCCAGCTTGTACTGACAGCGGTTGCCACAGCCCAGGTGCCAGACTGTGTGCACGGCTTTGTTGAACCTCACGAGGTTCTCCTGGGCCCACTGCTCAGTCTGGGTCTCCCTGAATGGCATCCCATCCCTCAGTGTGTCCACTGCCCCTCATAGCTTGGTGTCACCCGCAGACTGCTCAGGGTGCACTCAATCCCACTCAGCGTCACTGAACACTGAACACATGAAGACACCGGAGAGCACTGATCCCCGAAGTGGTTAAAAAATGATGATGGGAACACACAAAATGGGCCAGGGGTGCCCGCGGGATCGAACCCCAGTCGGGGCCCGCAACTCAGAAACTGTTTGCCGAAGGAACCGCTGGGCTAAAGCCGGCCCAGGGCGGGTGGCAGCAGCTGCGCCTCAGGAGCTGCGTGTGGAGGTGACGTCGGGGTGACGTCAGCGGGTGCTGCCCAATGTGGGCCTGGCTGCACAACGGGAAACCGCAGGGAAACCGCAGCAACAAAACGCAACAGAACACCACCGGTGCTTCCCAGGCTCCTTTAATAGCCAGCAGGTGGACTCTGGCCTCCAGGCTGGGGGCAGTGCCTGCAGACAGCTCAGGGCTCCCTGGCTGCCCCACGGCGACAATGGGGCTGCAGGCAATGGGGCCTGGCGCCCCCAGAACGCATCCTTCCCAGGCAGCTGCTGCTCCTCCTGAGAGCCCTGCAGCACCGCAGCAACACAAAACAACTTCATCAACAGGAGAACATGGAAGCAGGCAGGGCACGCCTGCTGCCAACAACAGAACCAGTGCTGATAGGGATGGGGCAGCGCCCGCATCCTCCAGATGGCCTTCAAACAAACCCCAACGAACTCAAAACAAGGCTGAACAGGAACGCGGCCCCGCTGGGCTCAGCTCTGCTCCACGACGTGACATCAGGTGGCTCGGGTTCATTTCATAGCTGGGGCACAACGTGTGCCCACATGCACCCTCAGTGCCCTGCAGGAGAGAGGAGAGTGCTGTGTGCCACGTGGTTCTCTCCCTCCCGCCCGCCCCCAGCAGCCCCAGGAAAGCCCCCAGGTTGTGATGGGAGGTGGGAAGGGACTCACCCAGCATCATCAGGGCCAGCTGCGCCACCGCCTCTTTCATCTTCTCGTGCCCCACGGTGCCCGGCGCGTCCTCCCGCACCCACAGGAAGGTGCTGCAGGGCACGGGGTAGGACGGGATCACCACCTGGCCCCAGTACCGCTGCCAGCCGTGGGGCTCAGCCTGCACGCACCTGGTGAGGAAGCGGGGGGTGCCCAGGTGCAGCCGCCGGCACAGGGCCCCCAGGCGGCCCAGCGCCCCGCGCAGCTCGGAGGACGGCAGCACCCGCTCGGGGCTCTGCAGGCACTGCACACTGCCGGGGGGCGGCTTCTCCCCACACGCCTGCAACTGCTCCTTCAGCTCCGGCTTCAGCCACTCCACCTTCACCTTCTTCTTGAAGAGGCCCACATTCCCTAGGAGAGACCCACAGCAGCCGCACGCTCGGTCCGTCCCACCCCACCTCCAACCCCCGGCATCCATCCCGCCCCCCCCGCCACCTCCCGGTACCTTCCACCAGAGCTTTCTTGGCCATGGCGGCAGCCCGGTGCGAGCTGTACGTCAGCACGGCGACCTTGCCCTGCTTGCGGCCGGGGCTGGCGTGCAGCGTTAAGCCCAGCAGCCCCTCGGTGGCCTCCAGCAGCATGGTGTCCAGCTCCCTGCGGCGCAGCGTGGCGGGCAGCCCGTTCACGCTCAGCTCGCACTTCTCGAAGCTCCGGCACACCAGGATGGCGCGGCCCTCCTGCACCTCCCAGTTGTTGAGGGCGGCGATGGCCTTCCCGGCACCGTGCTGGTCGCTGTATTTGGCGTAGGCGAAGCCGCGGTTGAGCCCGCTGAAGGTCAGCATGAGGCGGAACTCGTAGAGCTGCCCCACGCTCTGGAAGAGCGGGATGAGCGTGTCCTCATACAGGTCCCGCGGCAGCTTGGCGATGTACACCTCGGAGCCCGGGGGCGGCGGGCTGCCCACCCACCCTGCAGGCACACGGATGTGGTGTCAGAGCACCGCCCGCCGGGACCCCCCCCCCCGGCAGCACCACGCCGAGCTGCTGGCACCCACCTGGCGGAGGGCCGCCGTACCGCCTCTGCCCGTTCACCTGCACCAGGTCGATGCCGGTTTCTCTCACCCAGGCGAGCAGAGCCATCTTATTGGTCCGGTTGATGCTGCTGGTCCACTGCTGAGGAGGGAGTAAGGAGGTCAGCGCTGGACCGGGCAGAGCACCCAGCTGCCCAACCACAGGCATCCCAACCCCGCAGCGCGGCCCCCAGGCTGAGCACCGGGCTGCAAGTGGAGCGAGCGCAGGGCTGTGCTGCCCTCAGGGAGCATCCGAGGAGCTCTCCTGCTCCACCTAAGAGAAGCAACTCTGGTAGAGCACATGGGCACCAACAGCTCCTCTAGAGATGCCTGCAAAGGCTCTGACAGCGGACATTTGGCTGCATCACAAGGCAGGGCGGGAGCGAAGTGCCGCTCTGAGCCATTGTATCGCGGTGAGCACAGCCCCAGGCAGGCTGGGTGGGACACGCAGAGCCAGCGCCCATCTCCAGCCCACCCCCCCGGCACTGCGGACAATGCAGCCTCAAGGAGGAACTGAGGACACTGCCCACGCAGCACCATCATCGCTGAGTACTCACTAAGTACCGCCCTGTCTCATCACCGCCATTGAAGCGCTGGAGGTGCCCCAGAACCGCGGAGATGAGGCACGGAGTGACGCGGTTAGCGTGCATGTGAGGGTGGGTCGATGACCGTAGAGATCTTCTCCAACCTTCACGACTCAACCGCTCCAGTCGCAGCTCGCGCTAAAATACCTTCTGGTCGCATTTTACGCCCATTCACCTCTGGGTCTCTGTCCCCGCCGGGCTCCGCCTTTCCCGAAGCCCAAAACACCCCTCCGGACGCAGCCGCGGCCCCCGCAGGGAGAGCTCCGAGCGGGTCCCGGCAGCAGCAGTCCCACGCGAGGCTCCCGACCCACGCGAGGCAGCGCTGCGCGGAGCGGCTCTGAGCCCCGACGGGCGCGCACAGAGCGCGCTGCCGGCCTCTCCCGCAGCCGCTCCGAGTCCCTGCCCGGCCCTACGCGGTGCCCTCGAGCCGGGCAGCGCGAAGCCCGACGGCCGCTCCAAGGCAAGCGGGGATTCCCCGAGCGCGGCCTCGTCCCGCAGCCCCCTGCCGCAGAGCACCCACCTCCTCCGCCATCGCAGCTCCTCGTGGCCCCCTCCCTGCTCTGGAACCTTCCGTCGCCACCGCCCACCGTCGGGCTTCGAGTGCCCCGCCCCGGGGAGGGAGGAGAGAGCGGAGGGCCGGGGGTGCAGCACAGCCCCCCCCTCCACCCAGCAGCGCTGTGCTCCTGGCGCGGGGCCGCCGAGGAACTACCCGAGCAGAGGCGGGCAGGTGAGCGGAGGGAAGGAAAGGCGAGGCGTAGGATGGCCGAGATTTATTGGTTGTCAGAACATTTGGCATGGGATAAGGTCAACCCCCGCGGCCAGAGCACAGACGCTGGGCTGGACATTTATTGAACGCGAAGGGCACAAAGAGCTGCAGACAAGAGCCTGGGGGCTGCTGGCAGCACGGGGCTCCTCTGGTCACGGTACAGCTGCAGACAGGAGGGCAGTGTGTGCCAGAGCCACTCACAAAACATCTTTCAATGACACAGCCAAGGGCTGGGCATTTCATAGGAGTCAGTGCGGCCTCTCTGCTCCTGTGGGGAAGGGGAGGACGCAAGACAAAGAATAAATACAACCTCCAAAGGCTTCCCCAACCCTGCATCTGCTGCCAGCTGGCTGGGTGGTAGAGCCAAGCAGCCTGGTTGGTCACAGGAGTGCGTCTGTCTGCCAGAACCCAGCATGTGAGAGCTGTCCAGGTGGGTCCTACAGCTGATTTGTTCGCCTCCTGATCTCCTCCACGAGGCTCTCCCTGCGGATGTTGACCTACGCAGAAAGCAGAAGGCTCCATAAATACAACACAAGCAGCTGGTTACACGGTCCCTGAGGAATGGCCCATGCCATTCCACGGCCTTTGCCTGATGAAATTGTGCCACCGTGGCACCAGTGCCTCGATGGGGAATCAAGCAGGCAGCAGCATATGTGCAGAGCTGAACTCAGCCCCACGAGAGTAAGCACTGTAAGTAACCCTCCCACCCACCAACCACGCACAACACTCTTCCACTCTTTCTGAAACTGAGACCAGCACACAGATGGCTTCTGGTCCCCTCCTTGTTCCAGCAGGGCACCTCCAGGCCCCTCAGTGATACTCCCATACCCTGGAAGAAACATGGAAGCAGCCATAGAGCAACGCTGACCCTCTCTCATTGCAAGCCCTTGAGCTTTTACCTCGCCTCTGGGTACCAAACTCAAAGCGTGGGCCTGCACCAGTTTCCCTGCTGTACACAATCTGATCCTGTGGCTAAACAGGGCATGGAAGGCAGGTCTGAGCTGGGACGGAAGGTCAAGCAGCCCTCACCTCCTCCCTGGTTGCCACGACCCGCAGCTTGACAACTCCATCCTTGAGCTCCTGCTCTCCCACAATGGCCACAAGGGGGATGCCCGTATCCTCGCAGTACTGCAGTTGATTCAGGAGCTTGGGGTTCTTCTTGTACAGTACTTCTGCCTGGAAGGGAACCAGAACACAAGGCTGCTCTCAGCACTGGCCTGTTGCTCTGTGCCCCACTGTCGCACCAGCATTCCCAGGCCAGTCCAATTGCTATCTGGTGAGCAGGAGGTATGCATGGACTGGTTGACATCAAAGGCAGGGCACTGCAGCTAGAAAGTAATGCAGCACAGCTCAGAAAAACTTGTAAGACACTGCTGCTCCTGGGAAAGCACCAGGTTGTCAGCTCTAGTGTGAGTCAGAACTAGGACTGACACCTGTGCTGTTCCTGAGGCTCAGAAGCCCTATGGAGCACCCCACCCCTTCTCTGCTGGGCATCATGGCAGACTGCCTGCAGCAGGAGCAGTGCACAGACACTGGTGGCCTTTTGAACAATGGAAAACACAGCCCAGGCTCCTCCCCTCCTTGCAAGGCTCTGCAACATTGTGTTTCCTGTTGGAAGCGGTGTGACATCACAGCTGCCATTCAGCAGAGGCGGAAGTGCTGCCCTGCTCTGGCAATCCATCCTGAGCAAAGCCATGACAGTCTCTGCAGTAGTATAGGGCCAAGCAAGTCGTATCACCCAGCACACCCCAAAGAACATCTCATGTAGGATGCAAAGAGGCAAGCTCCACTCAGGAAGGCAGCCTGCTGCCCACCCTCCCCCTACGACTCCTTCCTCCCAGAGGAAAGCCAGATGTGGTCTATTTCCAGGCATAAGAAAGAAGACAGTGGATCAGGCAGCTCCTGACTTGGCCACCACCTGGTTATACCTTGATTCCAGCATCCCACAGCTCAGAGATGAGCTTCAGTCGCTCTTCAAGGAGCTTCTTTTGGGCAGAGGCCACAAGCACTTGTGTCTCTGTTGTCCTGATCTTCTCCTCCGAGGCCTAGAAAAGGGACAAGGCTCAAAAGATTCTATGGACACACAGACACACTCAAGGCTCTAAGAACAGCATATGCTCTGAGCAGTCAGACAATGCCCAGAGATCCACCCTAGAATCTCAACTTTTGTGATTGTTCCATGTTTTGGGGCTTATCCCAGCCTCCCTCCTGTGCTTGCAGGTGCACACAGAATGAGTAATTTCACTGCCAACTTCTGTCTAGAGATTGTCCCTCCACACCCAAGGGCCTGCAGCCTTTGGGAAATCTGCTCAGAGTGGCTGAGAGCAGCAAGCCCTGCAGGAGCTGCACAGAGCCGGCTGCCTGTTATACAACTGGGCTGGGAACTACGGGTTAGGCTAACAGCAGCAAGCTGAGATGTCCCAGCTCTGTCAGCCTCAGTTGAGTCTGGCTGCCAAGAGCTCTCCCCACAACAGGGCTCAGGGGGAGGGAAATGCATGGCAGTGTTTTGGAATCCTAACCAAGACCTCTTTAACATCCACTGAATGGGACTGAGAACAAATTGGTAGAACAGCTCTGAGGAGGAGGGAAGAGGAAAACCGTACCTTAGACCCTGACAAAGGCACTGTACTCTCTAACACAGGACATCCAGCCCCTATCAGGTCTTTGTAGTGCTCTCAGCAGGATGGGTACACATGCAAGACTGTTTGCCCATGAGCCTCGCAGAGCAGCACTGGCTTGCCATGAAGGTGGTGTGGTCACAGGGATGCCTAGTGCAGGGAGAACACTGAGGCATCTGACCAAGGCACATTATACAGCTGGAGATCACAGTGCTCCCTCCAGGTGGAGCTGTAGTGGAGACTGTAGAAAAGGGATCAGGTCTGAAGCCAGGGAAAACAGGAGACTCAACTTGTTCTGACTTCCTGCTGTAGAACACAGCAGAGGCCTGGCTAGGTTAACCATCGAAGACCAACTTCAGCATGTGCTGGACTGGAATACATGGGGAGAATGTAAACCTTGTGTGCTTAGCTGAGTACCAATGCACTCACCTCCACTCTCTGCTCGAGGATGGAGAAGATCCGCTCAATCCCAATGCTGATCCCCACACATGGCACCTTCCGCCCCTTGGGATCAAACATCCCCACCAGACCATCATAGCGACCGCCTCCAGCCACACTCCCAACACTGACTGACTCCTCTCCATGGTCATTCTCCTGCTGCAGCAGGACAGCCTCATATATCACCCCTGTGTAGTAATCTAGGCCTCGTGCCAGGCTCAGGTCAAAGGAGATCTGCAGGACACAAGAGAAGCCCCTTCAGCAGCTGTGGTCAGGGGCCCGGGGCTGCCCGGTCAGCAGGGCAGCACCCCCTCCTGCCTCTGCTCCTCCTCACCTTCCCTGTGATGCCAAACAGTGTCAGGTACTCAAACAGCAGCTTCATGTCCCCCAGCCCCTCCTTGGCCAGCTTGTTCTGGGACAGCTTTGGGTCCTGGAGAAGCTGCTCAATCAGGTCCATGCCACCTGCGGGGACAAGTTGTGCCTCAGGTCAGCCAGTGCAGCAGCACCTGCAGTGATGTGCCCAGGCTGCCACGTGTGCTGCTTTGTGCCCCTCCATCCCTGCCCAGGACACACCTTTCCCAGCCTGCCTGGCGTGGAGGAGAGCAGCTGCACTCACGGGGAGTGCAACAGAGCAGAAAGGAGGGTAAGGGCTGGATCCCACCGTGCTCACCATGAAGCTGGACGTACTCTCCGATGCGATCTGCAGCCTCAGGTGAGAGTCCCTTCTCTCCTACCATCTCGTTCCTCACTTCCTCCCATGGCATCTGTGAGGGGGTGAGAAGAATATCAGCCACTGCCTCGGGTATGTGGTCTCCCGAGGAAGGTTTCTGATAGCACTGCCCCTACAGGTGATCAAACACCTGCCCTCAGCACATCTCCACACTGCAGAACTCCATCAGCATTGGGGTGGTTAAAAGGTTTATGAGTGAAGCAGCAGACTAAATGCCCTCAGGGCATGGTTGTAACTCCATCTCTTGCACTTCCACATGGTCTTTTTGTATCCTAATCCTGCAGTCACCTAAACTGCCCCAAAACTTGAAAGCCCCAAGACTTGCACTGAGCAATATGTTCTTCCTGTGACTGCACGTGCAGCCCTGGAACTGCATTACTAGAAAAACAACCTTGCACTGATGATGGCAACAGATGAATGTGAAGACATACTATGAGGACACACACAGTGCAGCACATATCAAACTGACCACCCTTCCCCTGCCCAGAAGGCAGGAAAGTGCTGCTGGTAATTTTTTCCAGGCTCGTATTTCTGGTCTCTTACACCTTCTCACTCCAAATGCTTTCCTCTGCCTTCTGCTGAACACTGTAACCTGCCCATACGTGTCCTCCTTGCTTCCCTTTGCTGCATCTCTGACTTCCCTATCTCCCATGGGTCCCACACGAGTCAGAGCTGTTTGCTGTACAGTGAAGTCCTGATCATGCTCAAACCTCACAGACAGCAATGTGCAGCTGCTGCAGGCTCTGTGCTCCCAGCCGGGATGCCAGACATCACATCAATAACAGCACTGGCTCGCATGCAGCATTTATGAACAGGTCATAACTGCGACCTCGCTAAGAGCCCACAGGACAGAGACTCACAGAAAGCCCAGCAGGTGTGCAGCCTGGAGCTGCAGCCCATACCTTATCGAGTTTGTCGACGCTGGAGCAAATCGTTCGGAACTTGCTGTCTGGGACACCACAAACTGCAAACATCCCATCAAGGATGCGCCGATCATTGACCTGGGAGACAAGGAGAAAGCCATACACCATGAGCTCAAGCAGGTGCTTCAGATGAGTCCAGTTTTTCTTCTCTCTAGTTCTAAGCACAGAAGAGAGAAACTAGCAGCCACCCTACCTCCAGGGGAAACTCGTGCCCCAGAAACTCCAGCATTCTGATGTGCAGGTTATCTCCCAGTGCAAATCCATGGTGAAAGAAAGACAGCTCTATGCATTTTCAAAACCTTCTGCCCACATACCTCTCTAAATGCTCAAGAAACCACAGTTGGAAGGGGGTAAAATCTCACTGTGGATTAGGAGCTGGCAGAGGAAAAGTGAGAAAATGAACTTTGCAGGAACATGGTGAGTCAGAGTCAGCTAGAACAGCAAAGAGAAGGGATGGCAAAAGAATCAAACCAACAGTCTACTTGAAATCAGCCTATGGGGAGGCTGCCAACATTTTTTGCTGTTTACAGTTTCTGGGTAATTTCTCCCCATTCCTGGGGAGCTACGCTGCCTCTCCCCCAAGAGCAGCCAGATAGCTCAAGCTGTCAGGCATGGGAAGAGCCATCACATTCTCCTCCTGGAGCTGCTGACACTCAGCAAGAAGGAAGAGCAGTAGCACTACAATGGGTTGACCTCAGCTGACCACCAGGCACCCACCAAGCTGCTCTCTACAGGAGGGGAGAAAGGGTCTAGCCAAAGACATGAAGATCATTCACCAGTTACCATCGAGGGCAAAGCAGACTTGGCTGGGGGAAGATTAATTAGTTGCCAATTAAAAGTTGAGTAGGAAAGTCAGAAAGAAAAAATAAACTAATCTTCCCCCCACCACTCCTTCCCACACTCAGCTGCACTCCCTACTCTTCTGTCTCCTCTGCACATCCCCATGAGCACTGCATGCAGATGGAGACCACAACACTCGGTCTCTTCTGCTCCCTTCACCCTCGTGCTCCCCCCTGACCCAGTGTGGGCTCTGGTCCTCAGCACAGAGCCCTTCCCAAACTGATCCCTCTACAGGATGCTCATCTGCCTGTTGCAGTGCGAGGTGCTCCACAGGCTGCAGAGATACAACCTGATTCTCCATGGGCTGCACAGGAAGTTCTGCTCTGGCACAAACTTGGCTTGGGCCAGTGATGGGTCCCTTTAGGAGCTGGTTAGAGTTGGCTCTGTCCAACACGAGGGCAGCTCCTGATCTCTTCTTGCAGCGCTCACGCTACCAAACCTTGCCGTGTAAGTCCAGTACAGGGGCCTACGAATCATCTCATGTGTGGATTTGTAAAAATAGCTCAGGAACAGACCACAGACTCAGGAGATTAATTCACTATGTTCCCTGCATTGCCAGTACAAGAACAAAGGGACATCGGATACTTTAAAACCTTGCTATGATATTTTCCTTTTTCTTTTTCTTTTTTGATAGTGCAAGCCAATTCCATGGTTTAATTATGTTCTGTAAGAGAAGGTAATTGAGACCAAAGGCTTAGCTGAATTCAACATTCCATGGGTAGTGAGAGCACACTCAGTTAAATTAGATAGAAACAAAGACTGCTTGGGAGAATGTAACCCTCCAGCATCAGTATAACCCAACAGTCCCCCACAGAAGATGCAGAGTCCTTTGTACTGCAGACAAGTTATGTTGCTGTTTCCCATCGCAGGGATGCCTGTTCATCCTCAAAGGCATTTGCTGTTGCCACTGGCCAAACATAACCCAGCTGCACTAGATCTAGAGAGGCAGTTCCTATGCACAGCACTTCAGCTCATCTCTGACAGGTCCCTGGGCAAGTAACCGAGCACAGGGCAGGGCTGGCAGTTCAGGGTGCAGCACCCAGTCCACACTGTTCTTTCCCTGCATAGCACAGCAACAACATGGCTCTGCAGCCTTCTCACAGACCCTGCTGACCTCCTGCACATCAGGCCCTCCTACAGCCTTCCCATCCCAGCTGAGCACCATGTGCTTCCACACCAAGGTAAGAGAGGTGTTCTGAAGCACACAGCAAGCTCAGCCTAATGCTCAGTACAGTACTACTCTTCCTCTGGAAGAGGCCTCAGTAGGGGGAAGGAGTTGGTGGAAGGCAGAAGTTTGCTAATGACACAGCTCACACACAGAAGATGTCCCTCCTAAAGCGACAGAGATAGCTCTGACAGGGGCAGGAACCCTGGGCTAGAGACTGTATTTTACTGCAGGCAGTGAATGTAACAGTCAGCTTTTTTTTTGACTGCTGGATGTTTTGCAGGGGACCATGGCAGATGCTAGAGAACTCTGCTAATTATGGCCTTGGGAGACCTAATTCCCACCTAAAAGGGGTCCTGAGATGAAGCACAGCTTTTCAGCATATACACCACAAGAGGGCAGAGAGGCAAGATGACAAGTGCTCTGGATTCGGCCTCAGTGGGCAGGTGCTCCTGGGTACAACCACAGGAACAATCATCATTGCTTCCCACCCGAGGATCCAGTCCTGGCCTCACCTTAATGAGGAAGTCCCCAAGCTGCAGGTCACTCAGGATCTCCTGCACTATCTTCAGGCACTCAGCGTCTGGAATCATTGGGTCGAACTGCCCAGCAATGTCAAAATCCTGAGGCACAAGAAAAGGCAGAGAGCACTTCAGCACTGCTGCCGTGGCTGCAGCCACAACTTCGACTCTGCTGTTAAAAGCACACTGTTTACAAAAAGCAGCAAAAACAGGGTAGAAAAACAACAACAAAAGACAAAGAGATCATCAAGAACAAATAAACTGAACAAAGGAATCAGAAAGGAAAGGAGATTTTGATCCTCAAAATGTTCTTTTTTTTTTTTTATTTTCCCCTTCTAAATGAACAAGCAAATCAAGATACTGTTAAGGCACAGAGAGGGAATAAGACAGCAGACGTGATCTCAACTGACACAAAACCAAAGTTTCAACTGCAAAGACAGAAAAAAGACTAGAAAAAGCACCAATATGTACAGTTACAGCTTAAGAGCAAGATGTTTCAATAGGCTGCTGCCCGTGGTAGGAAAACAGGAAAGGCAGCACCAAAAATTGGAGAAGAAAAACACAGAAGCAAAAGGAAACCTTTTGTTCACCTCCAATTTACAAACCCCCAAATGCAAAATTTTCTATCAGATTTTGAGTAAAAGAACAATTAGGGACATGGGACTAAATGGTGAGTAAATTTCAATGTAGTTTCACCAAGCTTCCACAATAAAACAGGGCAACGGAGAAGGGAAGAGATGTGATTGCATCAGTCAGTCCTCTGATAGCTGAACGTGAGGGAGGATGATGCAATCCCCATGGAAGCTGGGCAGGACATTTGGAAAGAAAACACACACAAATATCCAAGGGCTATATCAATCACACTTAAGAAAGGATGCGGAAAACAGCACTGGTACAAGGAAAAGTGAACTGACACACAAAAGTTGTGCCTGGATATGAGACTTTCCAGCTAGCCTACAAATGAGACCTTGGAAAAATCCTAAGTTGTCTGAAAAAGGAAATTCACCAAGGTCAGAAGCTGGAAGGTATCACCAGAAATGGTATGAGGAAACAGAAATATTCTCAATTAAGTTTACTCGTGGCACAAAGCCCTTGGAGTGGTGTTAGCACAGTGGAACAAATCCATTCCTCAGGGCTACCGCTCTTGTCTGGGAAAGTCACAATGGAAATTGCTTTCTTTGTTCTGTAACTTGGCCTCTGGGTTTTCCCTTACTTTGAAATAAAATGGACTAAGCATGGGATGGAAGCAATGGGTGCTGTGGCTGAGTTGCTCATCTGGTTCGTGCATGCTGCTCACACACTCAGCTGTTCAGCTCTTGTCAGATTTGGGATCCCAAGGAAATTCTTCCCCTCAACCAAACTGGCAAGCACTGTGGGATGGAGCAAGGAGCTGCTGTCCTCCACAGTGCAAAATACCACCCATACCTGGGGGTTACAATGGCTCAGACCCCTGGCAAGGCACTGCCTTGTGTTACAGCCAACGTTCTCAGCCTCTCCCACTCTTGAGCTGCTTTTCAAACCCAGAGGGGAACACAATGGAGAAGAAGAGCTTCCCAGAGCTGCAGGGAAGTTGACTGCAGGATAACAGCCACAGTCCTACATCCCCACAACCACTGCCCAGCCTCCAACCCTGCATTGCAGCTGGCCACACTCACACACTGGTAGAACTCCCTGTAGCGGCCTCTGGTCATGGCCGGGTTGTCCCGTCTGTACACCTTTGCGATGTGATAGCGCTTGATGTTGGTGATTTTGTTCATTGCCAAATAACGAGCGAAGGGTACCTGTAACCACAGGGTTAAGGATGGGAAGGAGGAGGGATCACCCCACCCAGTTATCAGTCATGGGCAGCGCTGTAGCCTCGCTATCTCCCCCAGCACAGACACACGGCACCACACATGGCACACACCTGTGGGTCAAAGCAACAGCTAAGAGATGCTGGACTGGCCACAGCTCCTCAAGGTCTCCACAAACACCCTAGATATATCCCACACATCCTGCATCTAGCAAAGGGGCATTTACCCTATGGGCACTGCCTTAGGTTAGACCTCACCACCTAGTCTGGGTACCCTGCTGTAGAAAGAACTCCGCTCAGCAGAGATCTTCCTTCTCTCTACCTACCAGCATTACTTTGACTAATTTAAGCACCAGGCAGTGTAAATAACCGAGCAACAGTTCTGCACCCACTGTAACACATTACCTTTTCACATACTCCCTGCCTGGAGAGGATCAATACCAAGGGGCTGCCCTCTCACCCTCCTCCTCCCTACTGTTCTGGGCAGCACTGCCACAGAAAGAGGGCAGCAAAGAACAAAACCCCTCAGCACGGGCTGTTGCAGGATACAGTTAGGTCATAGCGCAGGGACAGCAGCTCTCCTCCTTGATCTTTCAGATCATAGATGAGCTTTGAATCCTCTCCGTATTTCCCTGTCAGCGTCTCCTACGAAGAAAAAAAAAGAAAAAGGGCACAGGAACAAACAGCATCTTCAGTGTCAAGTGGTGAGCCCTAGAGCACAGAGAATAAAGAGAGAAAGGGAGGACACCAGGGAGATGGAAAGAAAACAGTCAGCCCTCAACACGGGCTTCCAAGTGCAAGGTCCCCATCCGCTCAGCTGATGTGCAGCACTCTCACTCACCTTCAGCTCAAACACTGGTGTGTCGATGACTTCTGCTCCGTGGCGCTTGAAGCAGGCGATGATAGCACTGAAGACTCTCTCACGAATGGCCATCTGCTTGGGGCCATAGTCCCGTGTGCCCTGGGACGAGGTGAGGGAAAGAAAAGCAAACAGTACGTTGGGTTAGAAGTATGTAGTGGCAGACGGATGTGAGAGGTGATGTAAAGAATCAATTGCTTAAAAAGCCAGAAGGGTCAGGCCTGTATTTTGACAATTTGATATTCAATAAATTCACCAGTCTGGGTCCCCTTTTAGTCTTCCCCACTGTTCGGAGTCACTGAATTATCGCAATGACAGCCTTTAGGTTTCCAGGAACACATAACTCACTGTCAATTAACTGTTCCTTTCATTTTCAAGGGCCCAACAATTAGCCGAAGCAGGCAGCAGGACCACCCCAGCAAGGGGTTGAACAGCAAGGAGGGACCTTCAGCAGTGCACTGGTGCAGCTGGGACAGGCTGGAAACACAAACTATTTCTCCTGATACTCACAGAGCCACAAAATCCTCCTTCTGCATATTTGAATCATGAAACGTTTCTCTTCCCAGGCCCCACACCACAGTTAGCACTTACTAAAACAAGGAAACGGACAAGGGAGACTGTCTCGAGGCACATCCCTTAAGTCACTGGCATTAAGGTAACGGTTTTCATTCAGGAGCAACATTCATAACCGTCCCCACACCTCAGCACCAAAGCAGTGGCTTTCAGGTCAGCCTCCAGTGTCGACGCAAAGAACCTTCAGCAGAGATTCTATTACCAACACCCGGAGGCACACTGACAGGCTGCCGTGCAGGGAAAGGTCCTGGAAGAGGACAACGCGATACCTGCAGCTGGGCTGCTCACTGAGCCAGGGGACCGCGCTCTCACTGACCAAAGCGACACCAAAAGCCTCGAGGCTTTTACTGCCCCCCACATCCCCACGTGCTCTGAGCACTCCCGGCGCCCACCTCCAGCACCCGGAACGGTTCGCAGCGCTGTGCTCCCCCACAGCACCACCCCCTGCCCAGAGCTCACAGGGGCAGCTCGGGGCTGGGAGATCCCACACGCACCGGGGGGGATCAGTGGGAATGTATGGTCTGAGCACAGCCCGCCCTGCGGGGCCTCTCGGAGAGCGTCAGCAGCGCCCGGCGGAGCTCACCTTGGGGGTCTTGAGCACGAACTTGTGCTTCCCCTCATCTCCTCCCAGATGCGCCTTCATCTCCAGCAGCTTCGCCACCTCCTTGGCTATCTGTGAGGGAAGGAAGGGCGGGCTGAGCCCGGCGTCCGCCGCACACCGCCCCCGGCCCCCCCCCAGCCCCTCCTCCCCCCGGCTCTCCGTCACACCGCACCCCTCCCGCAGAGCGCAACCGCACCTCGTCGGGCTCGGCCTTGTCCTGCTTCAGCCGCCGCACCACCTCCGCCTGCTGCCGCACCGCCGCCTCGTCCGCCATGACCGCCTCTGTGCCCCGCCACGCATGCGCACTGCCGCTCCTGACAGCCCCGACACTGCGCCTGCGCACTGCCTCGCGCCGGGCCGCGCGCGCGCACTGCCGCTCCTGACAGCTCCCGGCATCGCGCCTGCGCAGTGCCGGGCTGCAGCCTGCCGGCCCGGCGGACCGAGCGGTGGGCGCGGAGCCTTTTCTTTCGTTGTTTTATTTTTTAATAACAGTACAAAGGGCTTCCAGCACCGCCCCAGCGCCGCCCACCCGCTCGCCTGCCCCGTGTAGGTGCACTGTGGCCCCCGCGCTCCCGGCGCTGAGGGCCAGGCCTCACCCGACCCCACAGGCAGGGCTCGGCTGCCCGCTGCCCTCAGCCCCTGCCCGGCTGCACGCCGCGGCCGCCCCTCACAGCGCTCTCAAGGCCGCGCTGCAGTTCGCCAGCAGCCGCACAGCCCCGTCCATGAGGCAGAGGTGCTGCCATGTGCAGGCAGCCCTGCCCGAGCCAAGCAAGGGCTCGGCTTTCACCGGGTGGACCTGCTGGGCCACCTCTGCCTGCCCTCACTGTGCCACCGCGTCCAGCAGCAGTAACCCCCTGCACAGCCTCACATCACACTGTTCCAGAGCACAGAAGCTCGGTCTGGCCGGCAGCAGTTAACCACGGTATGGCACTACATGTGACTTTTGAGACCTGCTTGCTCCTCCTGAGCAGACTGCCCACTGCCATGGCCTGAGACTGCCATGCAATCCTAATCCCAGTGGCTATTGAGGAGACTTTAGCAGGAAGGCAATGGCTGGGGGGCAGCGGGGTTTCCAGTTGTGCAGGTCTCCAGCCTTCTTCTGATCTCAGCAGCAAGCTCTTCTCTTGGGATATCAACCTACAAAAAGCAAGCAGAAAGGAGCAGTTATCTGCCAGATCCACAATACAGATCTCCAGCGGAATTCCAGGAAAACCCAGAGCCTTTTGGGAGTGGCTGGATTTTGGAAACACCTCTGAAACTTGCTGTAGAGACATCCTCACCTCCTCTCTTGTTGCAGCATCTCGCAGCTTGACAACTCCATCCCTCAGCTCCTGCTCTCCTATAATGGCAACAAGGGGGATCCCCATGTCTTCACAATACTGCAGCTGTTTTAGCAGTTTAGGATCCTTCCTGTACATCATTTCTGCCTAGAAGGAAGCAGTGGTGAATCATCAATGCAAATTTGCTATGGTGGATCTTGGAACAAAACAGCAGGCACTATAATTCTACAGAAATCTCATTGTTCCTGCAGCCAGAAGTTGCCTTTAGTGCTCTTAGATCTCTAGATCTCACGCAGACCCTGATGCTGCACAGCTAGCCAGTGGAGTCAGGCTGTGCTAAAACTTCACTGAGGCTCTCCCTCCCTGACTCCTTCCAGCACCAAGCCCACACCCTGATTTTACCTTGATTCCTGCATCCCAGAGCTCAGAGATGAGCTTCAGTCTTGCACTGAGTAGATGTTTCTGAGGTGTAGCCACCATCACTTGTGTCTCAGTCGTTCGGACTTTCTCCCCTGAAGCCTGCAGGGACAGACACACTCACGGAAGCAACTGTGTCAGCTGAATGCACCTCGTAGCAGCAGCTCACTTATTTTTAGGTCAAGTGTCATGAAATAACTGAGGGACTTTCTCTGAAACCTCTTTGGTGTTTGCTACAAAATGCTGCTCACAACTGTAACCTGATGGGCTCTATGTTCTGCATGGATGTTTAGGCTTGAGATGATTCATCCTCACCTCCAAAATCCTTTCCTCCTCAACACTGTGGAGCTCACGTTACAAATAACAGGTGCTGGTAGCAGTGTTTTGTATGGGGGAGGGCTCTCAGAACCTACCTTCATTCTCTGCTCAAGGATGGAGAAGATCCGCTCAATCCCAATGCTGATCCCCACACATGGCACCTTCCGCCCCTTGGGATCGAATGTTGCCACCAGACCATCATAGCGACCGCCTCCAGCCACACTCCCAACGCTGACTGACTCCTCTCCATGGTCATTCTCCTGCTGCAGCAGGACAGCCTCAATGATCACCCCTGTGTAGTAATCTAGGCCTCGTGCCAGGCTCAGGTCAAAAGAGATCTGCAGGACACAAGAGAAGCCCCTTCAGCAGCTGTGGTCAGGGGCCCGGGGCTGCCCGGTCAGCAGGGCAGCACCCCCTCCTGCCTCTGCTCCTCCTCACCTTCCCTGTGATGCCAAACAGTGTCAGGTACTCAAACAGCAGCTTCATGTCCCCCAGCCCCTCATTGGCCAGCTTGTTCTGGGACAGCTTTGGGTCCTGGAGAAGCTGCTCAATCAGGTCCATGCCACCTGCGGGGACAAGTTGTGCCTCAGGTCAGCCAGTGCAGCAGCACCTGCAATGATGTGCCCAGGCTGCCACGTGTGCTGCTTTGTGCCCCTCCATCCCTGCCCAGGACACACCTTTCCCAGCCTGCCTGGCATGGAGGAGAGCAGCTGCACTCACGGGGAGTGCAACAGAGCAGAAAGGAGGGTAAGGGCTGGATCCCACCGTGCTCACCATGAAGCTGGACGTACTCCCCAACACGATCTGCAGCCTCAGGTGAGAGTCCCTTCTCTGCTACCATCTCGTTCCTCACTTCCTCCCACGGCATCTACAAGGAGAGTAAAGAGCATCTGTCACTGCAGAACATTCGCATCAGCCAGTCTCCAGAGGTCCCTCTATCCAGAACATACGCTGGAATATAACATAATTCTTAGTGAGCAATCCTTACTAATGATCTGTATTCATCTCACAGAGATTGTTAACTAAAAATCACTGAAAATGCCAGGTCTTACTTTTAGCCACTGCTATCAGCCCAAAATCTCTTTGTGTCCTTTACAATTACTAATGGCTTAATTATTATGACAGTGCCCTGCACTTGACATCCAACCCGAGACTGGAAGTGATCTGCTGTAAGAGCACAATGCTTACCTTGTCCAGCTTGTCCAGAGTAGAGCACATAGTTACGAGCTTGCTCTCCGGGATGCCACAAATGGCAAACATGCCATTCAAAATTCGTCTGTCATTAACCTGGGGGTTGGAGAAGCACACTTAGCTCAGAGAAGATGTTCCACTGCAATTTCCTCCTGCCCTTGTCTTATGAGTGCTAGAAGCTGCAGCTGTTGGGATTCTGCTTGTGTCCTTTGACTGGTGTCTCAATCCCACAGCACACTAGAGCCAGGAAGTAAAGGCACAAATGTGTGAAAAACACCTGGCTCTGGTCTCACCTTAATGAGAAAATCCCCAATCTGCAGCTCGCTCAGGATCTCATGCACTATCTTCAGGCACTCAGCGTCAGGAATCATAGGGTCAAACTGGCCGGCAATGTCAAAATCCTGAGGCACAAGAAAAGGCAGAGACTCTGGCACAGCTGGGCAGCTGCTGAAGTCTGGCTCTCAGCTGTTCACCTATGCACTCTCCCCACTCCCCTTGCACAGGGCCACAACACTCACGCACTGGTAGAACTCCCTGTAGCGGCCCCTGGTCATGGCCGGGTTGTCCCGTCTGTACACCTTTGCGATGTGGTAGCGCTTGATGTTGGTGATTTTGTTCATTGCCAAATAACGAGCAAAGGGCACCTGGGGAACTGAAGAGTTAAGGATGGGAACGAGGAAGATCCTCTGAGGTGCAAAAAGCCAAACCTCAAGCTCCCTGTCTTCATTTCACCTCCAGAGCTGGTACAAACACCTGAAGCAGAGCCTACCTGATGATGAGTACCATTGTAACAAGAATGCTGTGCTCCTGTAGCACAGCTGCACTTCCTCCATAACCACAGCATGTCAACACCTTGCCAACATAGAGCTTTACCAGGTCATTTTGCTTTCTTAAGGTGTGACACAGAGAAAATACAACATATAATGCACAAGAGCTTTTTAGGCATGCTGTGGAGATGGAGAAGGCCCAGGAGGGATGCCTGCTTTCTGTGTGCAGCAAACACTGTTCCTTTCTCAGAACTACAACACTGGAAAGGTGGCGTGGCCTGGACAGGAGGGCACAGAGCTGGGCACTGTAACAAGGAAGAAGTATGATCAGCAGTGTGGAGCACACTGGATGAGCACAGACTAGAAGTGTAAAAGAGCAGCTTTGCTGCAGATACCAGACTGACTGGAAAGGATGTCCACTGGCTAGTGGGAAGGAGCTTTTGGCCATCCTGATGGCAGAAAGTTGGGATCCGCAGACAGGTCAGGACACAGATGATCTACCTAACGCCTTTAAACTAGGCAGAGGAGGCTATAATCTTAGTTTGTCTCTGTTCCTGCCACCAAAGCTGCATATTTTGTGCACAGTAAAGGCAGGATACGGTCAGGTCGTAGCGCAGGGCCAGCAGCTCTCCTCCCTGATCCTGCAGCTCATAGATGAGCTTTGAGTTGTCTCCATACTTCTCCATCAGCGTTTCCTAGAGAGAAGTGACGTGACAGTCAGAGGAGGCAAGGAACAGTGAGACACAAAGCATGCGGCCCCCAGCACAGAGGACAAGCAGGGGAGTCAGTGACCTTCGGTCAGTGTCCTCCAAGCAGTGACCCAACCCAAAGCTCAGCTGTGAGCCATCACGGAGGCAGGACGTTCATTTTTCAGGCTGAAGCCACTGTGGTGTCCCGTGAGAGCAGCCCGGCCTCCCCATCCTCCTGGGGACCCCCAACCCCTTGTACAAAGGACAGGGAACCGGAACAGGGTGAGGTGCCCCGAAAGAAGTGCATTAGACAGAAGGGCACAACATTCCCACCACGGAACCCCGGGGGACACCCCACATCTCAGAGTGCACCCCGAGCCAGGGCTCCAAGTCCTCACCCGCAGCTCCAGCACGGGGGTGTCGATGGCGGCCGCCCCGTGCCGCTTGAAGCATGCCACCACGGTGCCGAAGAGCCGCTCGCGGAGCGCCATCTGCGCGGGGTGGTGGTCGCGGGTGCCCTGGGCGGGACGAAGAGTGGAGGCTGAGCGCCGGGACAGCCCCCGCCGCAACGCGCCGCACCGCACAGTGCCACCCCGTGCCGCACCGCACCGCCCTTACCTTGGGCGTCTTCAGAACCGAGCCACACTCAGCACCGGCTGAGCCCGCCGCCTCCCGCACCTGACGGGAGAGGAGCCCGAGCAGCAGCGGGCCGGGGAGCGGGCAGGGCCGGGAGAGCCGCAGCGGGCACCGGACGGCCGCGGCGACCGAGAGAGTTCGCAGCATGGCCAAGCCGGGACCATAGAGTTCCTACAGCAGGGCAAGGCCAGAGCACTGCTGGAGGCGGGGCGCTCCCGCTGGGCAGCCAATGGCAGGCGGCTGAGGCCGGAAGTGGCGGGCCGTCGCGCCGCTCGAGGTCGAAGCGCTGAGTACTCGTTGGTGTTTGGGCGGACTGTTTCGCTTTACGACTCGAATTCGCACAGCGCGACAGTTCCCGTTCCCTTGTCGCCTGCAGCTCAACATGGCGTCGGGCAGTGGGGTAAGTGCCGCCGGCGGGGCCGCGCTCCCTCATTCCCAGAGGCTGTGGGCACGTCGCGGGCAGGGCCGCAGCGAGACGGGCCGCTCTGGAGGCGCGGGGCGCTCAGGGCGGGGATGGGATCGCTCTGGGGCAGCTGGGCCGGGCTCGGGGCCTGTGGGCGGGCCGCGGGTCAGAGCCTTTCGGAGGGGCCGTGGCGGCGCCTGTTTGGGGCCCTTTGCCTTCGCTGCTGCGTGGGCTGCTGGGGGACATTCGGGGACCCCCGAGAGGTTGAAGGGGGAGTGAGACCAATCCCGATCTTCTTTTCTCAGGGCCTGTCCTGCCTCACGAGCACCCCTTCACCCCTTCTCCTTCAGCTGAAGGGATCGGACCTGCCCCGCGCGGTCCTGGTGCTCAGCGGGGAGTGTGGAGGCTGCCCCTCCCCGCTGTCCCCTCTCGTCCTGCCCTGCTACTTTTCAGCCCCCCTGGGCAGTGTACAGGGGCCTGTCCTGTGGTGTGCTGAAGTGTCTACCTGCTGCCCCTCTGCCTTGCTTGGGGAAGCTGCCTTACCTGTGACTGTGATAACTCCTGTGAGGTGTGACTACTCTGTGGAATTGTTTGGTTTGTGTGGAGGGGTAGTGAGGTCTTGTTGCCTTTGTGGACCTGCAGGACTTGGTGTTGGGAATGCTGAGATAGGGTGAGTGAGGCAAATAGCGCTGGTGTGACCTGACTGGAGAGACAGGCTGGTTCACAGAGCTCTTCTAATACCCAGAATAGGTCAGCCCTGCAGGGCTGTGTTCTTCTTCCTTGGGAAAATCTTTTGTTTGCTTGAAGCCACTTGCTGAAAGCAAGCAATGCTGGGAGAGCAGACGGAGCAGAATGCCTGCCGTGGAACGAAGAGCTGATGTTTTGTTTTCAACTACTTGGGGTTATGATCCTGTTACTTAGAGCTGGGGCAGAAACTCCTGTGCCCTTGCATGGGCTTTGACACCAATGGGTCAGTCATTTGGTGCCAACATCCACAGCAAACATGAGGCTGTGGGGCCGTTTTGTTTTTCAGTTGTTACTTACTTGGGAAATACTGTTAGAAAAAGAGGTTGGCATTGCAGCAATCCTTGTCTCCATCAGAACAATTAAGAAAAAACGTTATTTGGATAGCATCTATCCAAAATCTTGTCAGAGATGCCCAGCTCACAGCTGGATTTGCTTTCTTTCATTGCACTAGCACTGGGGAGATGGTAGAAGATCCACGAACAGCAATTTCCCTTTTATTACAACAGGAGAGTAGAGCAGCAAGTAAGTTGTCTCCTCTCGGGGCTCTGAGCGGCTATGATTTGTGATAATGTGCTGCTATGCAGGAGAATCTAGGTTCTGGAAAATACCCCAAAACATTAATTTGCACTCTGTGATATTTTCTTGTCTTTTGCTCTGGGTGGTTAATAAAACCTGTTATGACATGCTTAAAGTGCTTTAGAAGCTCTGGGAATAAATGAGAATTTTTCTACACTTCCCTAAGGTATTTTCGTTCTTATCAGTAGTTGTTCACTCCATTTGAAGGATTGCCAGAGGAGAAATCATTAAATGACTGCTGCTGCTGCTGCTATAGCTTCAAATGGGATTTATTTTCTTTGGATTGTGATTGGGTTCTTGATTTGGCTGAGCAGAGAGGCAGTGGGTGGGTGTGGGTCCTTTTTTCCCGGAGGTGTTTTAAAATACATCCATACTTTTTAAAATGAAACCAAGAGCCTCTCGCTGCCATTCCGAGTGGAATGCAGCTTTCTAGCTGTATGACAGTTATCTTCCTAAGAGGGTAGAGGAGTGTGTGAGTTGTAAGCTCTGAGCATTGCCAGGTGTGGCAGCTGTGGCCCTCGCTGCCTGCTGGGCAGTCACTGAGACGGTGCTGTGCCAGGTTGGTGTGTAAATAGAAAAAAGCATTCTTGGCAAGTCACTAATGCCCTCAGCAGTGGTATCTGTTCTTTTGGGTGTAGGGGATTTTTACCCTAGTTGCCTTATTAATCTGGTGCCAGCTTTACCTGAATTCTGCCTCTCTTCACAGGTTACCCTACTATTCCCAGTTTAAAGTGCTTCCAGGGGCTGATGGAGGGCCAGGCTGCCTCCAAGATGTTACTTCCCTTCCCTGCTTGACTTAAATGGGGAGTTAAAGGAGTGGGGCAGCTCACTGTGTGTTTCATAGTAACCTTTCCTAATATTTCCATGTCCCGCTTTGACTTTTAGTGTGTTCAGAGCTTTTTCTGTTCTGCTCCCATGCATATCTCAGTTTAAAAACTCAAACTGGTTCCTGTGATTCAGTAGAACTCAGTGCTTTGGTTCCCATGACAGGTAAATGTGTTGCTGATATCTTTGAGAGCAGGGAGACGCATCCTTCTTCTGTACTCCTGCATCTTCCTGTCTTCCTCATCTGGTATTTGTAACTGAGATTTAATCCTTGGAAGAAGTGTATGTAATCTGCTAGACTTGACTTTCTTGTGTTCATCATGTGGTGCCTGTGCAGTTTTGGGTCTAACGGTTCCAGTGCTGTTTGTGCCTGTTTTTCAAAAGGAAGGGATGGGTGATCATCTTGGGAACTATTAAGATAAATTCATTACTTTGTTCAGTTCTAAGAAATCCTTCTAGAAGAAGTAGATATAGGCATGCTCAGTGTTATCCTGTTAGTCCCTGGATATGAAAACAGAGGACATGGGAATGTAGTGTCGTGCTCCTAAGTGACTGCAGTGGCCTTACAGGGCAAACAATTCCGTGTCTTTCCTCATTCTCCCCTTAGAGCTAATCAGACTGTATGGTAATGTTAATATACTTTGTTTCTTTCTCAGACTAAGAACTTGGACTTCCGCCGAAAGTGGGACAAAGATGAATATGAGAAACTTGCAGAGAAGCGGCTCACGGAGGAGAGAGAAAAGAAAGATGGTGGGTAGTGTACTGACTGCAGGCAAGCTTTGCTCTTTTGGCAGTGAGTCACCCAAAGCCTCTTGGGAGGGATAGAGCAGCTGGAAATGAAATCCTAAAGGGAAATAGAAGCAATTCAAGGCTCGTTTCCTCCGATCCTTTTTTTCCTATGCTAGCCATTGATTTTTTTTTTTTTCCCTGACAAAAATAATTACTGAGAATCTTTGTCTCTGTTGGCCTCTTCTCTGTGGAGGGAGAGGAATAATCAGCCCCTGGAAACAGGAAGATCTCAAGAGTATGACCCAAGTGAGAGCTAGAGATACCTCACAGATCTGCCCGTTTCTTCTGACAGTCTTAATTTTAGCTTACGTAATGAGGTGGTATCCTTTACCAACTTCAAAAACAAAACAAAAACCAAGCAAACAACAAAGCAAACAAAAACTTCACTGCAATTTCTGCACAAATCACACAGTTCATGGGTTCCTGGCAGACTCCTCTTTGTCAAGGGCAGCATGAATTCCAGCAGGGCAAGCTTGACTTTTTCTGATGAACACTTGAGTCTTTTGCTTACGTTTTAGGCAAACCAGCTCAACCCGTCAAAAGGGAACTTCTGCGGCACCGAGACTACAAAGTGGACCTGGAATCGAAGCTGGGGAAAACCATTGTCATTACCAAAACTACCCCTCAGTCAGAGATGGGAGGGTATGTCCTGCCCTTTTTGTTGGAGTCTGAGTTGTGTTGATAACACTGGGGTCTATGATAAAGCAGTGAGCCCTTACAGAGTGCTGGTGGGGATTTTTCTCTTGTGTTTGAGCCTGGTGAGATAGTACTGCACTGCGTTACACCTGACCTGTGTCTTCGGGATAATGTGTGGAAGAGATACAGCAAACTGAGCTACTTCCAGTGTTATGGCTTGAGATCAGTGTTGCTTTGCCCTCTTGTAGGAACAGCTGAGGTAGATCTCTGCTGCCCACTTGGGTTTTGTTAATCAGGAGGCCTGCCTGCAATGAGGCGTGATCAGCTGTTGTTGTGATGTCCAAGCACTGGGAGTGGGAGAAAGAGATATCCAGATAGAGGCTCTCAGGAGTGGCATCTCGTCGCTGTTTGTGTGGATCATAGAATCATGGAATCATTTCAGTTGGAAGGGATCTTTGAAGGTCATCTTGTCCCTGTTTTTTGCAGGGGAAGGACATGTTTGGCCAAAGGCTGAAAGGGTTCTTAGCTTACCCTAAGCCATCCAGATGCTGAAGAGCATGCATTAAGTTTGTGCCATTTTAAGAGTATGCCTATTGGTGCCTCACTATCATAGCCTACTAGCCAGTAGTGCCAGGGAGAGCACCAGACAGCCCTGAACAGTAGCTAGGGCTAGGAATGCTGGCTGTGCCAAAGCTTAGTTAAGATGGGTGGAAAGCAGGGAGCTGCTTCTGCAAGGTGATAGATGTGGGAAGACTTGCCTTGCAGCCAGGTGAGAGCCTACAACAGGCTGCAGTGAGAGTCCAAGGGGAATCCTGGGCTGTGTGGCCAGTCCTGCTGTGGAGGAGAGCAGCTGAGCATTGGGATGTTGCAGAGACCATTCCACCTTGTTCTTTACAACTGCGAGAGGAAGAAGTCACGGCCATCGTTATGATTCAGCCCTTTTTGGTTTATACCATCTCTTGGAGTGGCATCAACATCAGGGCTGGGAACTCCAGCGTTGGCTTAGGTTGCTCTGTCAGTCTGGAGTATGGCCTTGCACGCCTTTTTCCTGAGGTAGCTTCCTTCTTGGCCTGGATAGAGTTGTGTGCTAAACAGAGACCTGATCTTTCAGGGTCTCTGAGACCAAATGATGCAGTTGGTGGGATTGTACTTGTTTCAGTTGCTCCAATGAGAACTTTGGGTGTTGTGACGTAGAATTGGTTTGAATTCAGCCCAGAGCAGCAGTCTGAGCTAGAGCTAGGAGATCCAAATGACATGGAGATTTTTCATTTTAGATTGTTTCAAATAGTGAGGTTTGTCTCATGCTTTGGAGTTAATGTTTTTACTTTTTTTTCTCCCTCTCTCCTGCTAGGTATTACTGTAATGTATGTGACTGCGTGGTGAAAGACTCCATTAACTTCTTGGATCACATCAACGGCAAAAAACGTAAGGATAATTAGTCTGCATTGTTGGAGTGCTGGTGGGCTATCCCCTTCATACATTGCCAGTTTCTGAGTGCTGAACATTTGCACATAGATCAAAACATGCTTTGGTGATTGGGATGTAGGCAGGCTTTACTCTTTAGAGCTGTGGAGATGTTGTCTTTATCTCATGGCAACTTCTCCAGACTCTTGGACCATTAGTGTGGAATAAGCCCAGAAGAAATAGTGAGCCTTTTATTCTGATTAGATAGAATTATTTTTTCCACTCAGTGTCTACACTACGTGAAGCTCAGGGACAGCAAATCCTGATGTCTCCTCTGAAAATATGGAGAAAGATTTTTTTTTTAATGTATTTTTTAAATAGCATTGAAACTTAAATAAATTCTTAGATAAGTGAAAAGTATGGACCTTTCACCAATCTAAGAATTTCTTTGACTAGCCTATTTTTTGGATCGTAAGCTTCTCTTTTGTAGAATTTGAGTGTGAAGCTCAGAACCAGCTGGTCTCTGAGCTCCAGGGTACAAATCAGAATTTGCAAGGGTGGAGGATGTGGTTTGATGAAGTATGGCAGAAGCAGAAGTGGGAAAGGATGACCCCCAAGGTGCTCTGTGATGCAACTTGTGTTGCTGTCTTATGCAGCTATTCAGATCTGATCACACAAATATAGAATTTCCAGAGTGCATATATACATACATATGGCATAAGCAACACAGATGTGTGTTTATTCCCTGTTGTTGAGATCATGCAGTTAACTTAGCCAAAGAGAACTGGGAACTCTTCTCTTGCCTGTTTCTTTGCAATGTTTTACTTGAATAAGAAGACTGTGGAATGCAGTCAAAACAGGACTTCATTGAATTGACCCACATTTCATGAGGCAGCATTACTTCTACTTGGCACATTCGGGGAGTGGGGAAAGTGGAGAAAGTAAAGGAGCAAAAGGACACAATGACATGCTCTTGGCATGCTGTGCTGCCCCTAAAGGTGATATTGATTCTCTGTGTAAGTCAACAAATGACTCTTTTTCAAAAAGATGGTGATGTATGTGATGCAGACCTGTCCACCCTCTTGTACAGAGGAATACTCAGCTTCCCTTTCCTTAGTGAGAGCCTGCTCCTTGGTGTTGGAACCTTTTAGAAATGGGGAGGCTTTAAAGAAGAACTGAGGGCGAATTTTCTGTAGCTTAAAGCTGGAAATCCGTTGCACTGAGGCCATGTGCTTTTATGGGAATGGGAGGATGACAAAGAAGCACTTTGATGTTGAGAGATCAGCAGTATGTCTGTTTGAGAGAATCTGGAATCCTGGCGTGTCTTTGTGCAAGGTCCTGAGATGAAGGCTTGAGCTCTTTCCAAGTGGCATAGCTCTTTGGTACAATGTGAGTAAATTTGGGAGCAATGAGATCCAGCAATGAAATGTGACTGAAAATCTGTTTGTTCTACCAGCCCTCTTGCTAGTTCATGGTGCATAGTTTGAGTTTTCTAGTGCTGCTGCAATCCTGGGACAGATCTGTGCATGGCTGCTAACATCAACAGGCTGTTCGGATCCACCAGGCAGTGTGGGCTGGAGACATAGCTGGGAGTGACCCTTTCCCACTGGGCTCACTCATGAGTGGGAATCTGTACTAAAAATACACAGAATTAAAGGCCTGTCTTAATATTTCATTGCTTTGCTTTAGCTGGAAATGTCCTGTGTGCTCAGGGTCTCTTACGGCAAGCTGCTTCCTTAGCTTCTCCCACAGCCAAAGGAAGCCAGCTTGCTAGTTTTATTCTGACCCATTTTTCAATGCTCCAGTCCTTATTTCCCTGGTCCAGGATAAAAACTTCCTGAAGTATCAGAACACTGACATGGTCAGGAGCTCCCTAATATGGAACCTTAAAAGAAAAGGTTGCATCTTCCTCCTTGGTACGAGTAATACAAGGATCCCTCTGGTCACTGACTTATCTGAGTTATGGTATACCCTTAGATCCCATCTGATCTTCTCTGATGTAAGAAATCCCAATGCATGCAGCATGGAACCAAATGAAGGCAGTAAGTGTATGCTTTTCAGGGGAGGAGGGGAAGAGGGCACTGCTGTGTCAGAGTCCCCAGGATCTGAGTTATCTGGCGTGTCCTTAGGGAAGGATGGTGTTGAAAGGAATCCCTGGTGTCTGGGCACGTTGTACACTGTCATGCTGATCTCTGTTGCACTAGAACATAAGGACGAAACTGCTCCTTGTGCTTTGAGTGGTGGTGGGGTGCTGTGCTGAGATACCTGAACTGGGAGCGAGTGGGGGTGCTGTGTGCAGACCTTTGAAGGCTAAGGATGTTGCTGAGCATGGCTAGCTCTGTTCCTCCAGACCAGAGAAACCTGGGCATGTCCATGCGGGTGGAGCGCTCCACGCTGGACCAGGTGAAGAAGCGCTTTGAGGTGAACAAGAAGAAGATGGAGGAGAAGCAGAAGGACTATGACTTTGAGGAGAGGATGAAGGAACTCCGCGAGGAGGTGAGCGTGGGCAACAGCTGGCAAAGCAGAACCCCTGAGGAAAGCAGCCCTGGTTCCTTATCCTGTTTAACAAAGATCTTGTACTTGCTAGTGTGGGCTTCCTATCTGCTGCTCTGAGTGGGTCTGTTTACTTGCTGTTTGTTTTCTTAAAAATGGTTTCTGTTGTGGTCCCTGAAAATCCTTTTTTCTTCTTTATGCACGAGGATAACTTCTGATACTTAAAGTTCCTGCTGAGAGTACTAAAGCCCTGACAGTACACCTACTTTGTGTCCCATTACTTGTATTTTGAATTTACGTGCTCTGGTAAACAGACCTGTATACTTGTCCCCGGTCTTCATGAGGTGTGCCACGGTTCTGGGGATTGCTGATTCCTCCTCCATGTGACACACTACTTTTGTGTGGCCTCCCCAAGTGAAGAAGGGCTTCATGAGTGGCATGCTGTGCTATGGGATGTGTGTGGAGGCAATGAAAGGCATCAAATTCCTCTCAAACCTGGGCTTTAGTGCCAGCTCCCTGAAATGAAGATCAAGTTTATATCTGAGAAACAACTGACAGAGTTCTGACAGTTAAGGAGCTTCTCTGCATGCTTCTCCTTCATCAGCAGTCATATAAAAATCAGATGTGCTGCATGTCTGAGTCTCCCTGCTGAAGCTCCCAGCTTTGCTTCACAGGGTGCAAGTCCTAGTGCTTGGCAGCCCCATGCTCTGCCCTGAAGCAGTCCTTGGTGCTGCTGAGCCTGGTCAGTCTGGGGGAGGCAGGAGACAATGCCTTAGCAGTGCTGAGCATGCAATGGGCAGAAAAGCTATTGCCAATCTATGCATGACAACAAAGAAATCGTTAGCAGCAGCTTTTGATGCAATTTTCTCCAGGGCCTGGCTGTCTTCAATAGCTGCAGAGCAGTGGATGGTGATGGGAATGGCAGGCTCAGTTGCTAAGTTGGGAGCTGAAGCCATACTTGCGTGTCGCCCAGTACCAGCCTGGCACCATTCCAGGGCTTGTGATCCTTACAGAGCAAAGCACTTTGATTAGTGCAGTGCAAACTCTTTGATGCCAAAACCCCCAAAGCCATGTAGAGCTCAACTTCTGTTCCAGTGAGCAGCTGTCACTCTACCACACTGACAGCCAACAGGCAGTGACATTCAGCATCACAGCCGTTGGAACAGGGCATCATGTGATGGAAATGCCTCCTGCTTTACGAGCAGCCCCTTCTCACCTTCTCAGTGTTGATTCCAGGTGAAATGTCTGCCATTTGCTTGGAAGTGAGAGCTGTTGATTTCACTGTGCATCGCTTTGGCTGCATCCTCTGTGTGCGACTTCCCTCCTGGGGTGGAAGTGGGTGGTCTGTAGGCAGTGGGAAACCTCCTGGGAGGCTGCAGGCCAAGATTTCTGCTGGCTGTTTTATTTCTTCAGATACAATTTGGGATATGTTGGTAGAACTTGGATTTTGAGTTAACTGTGCAGTGCCTGGTGTCTTAAAAGCTTACCTAGCTCAGGAAGTTCAGATTATTTTGCTGTTCTCTTCCTTGATGCAGGAGGAAAAGGCCAAAGCGTACAAGAAGGAGAAGCAGAGAGAAAAGAAAAGGAGGGCAGAGGAAGATTTGACTTTTGAAGAGGATGATGAAATGGCAGCTGTGATGGGCTTTTCTGGTTTCGGCTCAACCAAAAAGAATCACTGAGAAGCTCTGGACTCTACTCTTTGTTGAAGCAGATTGTTTTTACCCAGGGGACTCTGGATAATTCTTTTAAGACTTGACTGAGGACTTGTATGTAAATCTCCCAGTAGAAGTTGGCCAGAGGAGTTGAAAAGCGATTCCATGCTCTACCTGTGCTGCAGAACAAACTCCACCTGTCTTTAGCTTCCCATCTCCTTCTGTGTCCTAGATCTGGCTGCTCATCAGTGCTCTTTGGCCTAGTGTTTGCAGGGAAACGTTCTGCTGGGTACAGTTTTGTGTCAGTAAAGTGCAGCAGTTCTGTACAGATGGCACTGTTCAGAATTATTTTAGTTGTCAGCTGGGCATCATTGTTCTGAGGTTGTGAGATGCAGAGAGGCATTCAGTTTCTTTTTGGATCACGTAACTGAAGGAATTGTGCCATGGCGAGCGGTGCTGTTTTGTACAGCCTGAACCTTTTGGCTTGTGCTAAGCAGAGCTGGGGGCTGCATGGAGTCCAGGTTACTGAAATTTTCCAATGTATTTTATCTGTAAGGGTTACTTCCCTGGTTTTCTTTGTGTTTTGTGCCATAACTTTGATATCTTTAATCCAAGGGAGAAGCTCCTCCCCAGGGCTGATCTAGCATAGAGCAAGTGAAAGAACAATGTGTGCGATTTGCCCAGAATAAATGGATAGTTTTAACTGGCCCTTTGGTGGGAGTTTGAGTCCTTCTTTGTTTTGAGAGCTGCTGCCTCCCGCTGAGAAGAGCTGCTGATGTCTCCTGCGGTGTACAGAGCTGGTGGTGGCCTTCAGGGGTGCTCCGCAGAGGCAAAGGCAGAGCTTGCCTGTCCTTTTCCTCAGGGGTACTTGCTCAGCTGCCAGCTCCCCCCTCTGCAGGCAGTTGCTGCCATTTTTTTTTTGCATTTTAACATGGTTCTTCAGTTGCATGTGAGAAATAGGGAGGGGGAGAGAAGGGTGGACAGAACTGGGGACCTGCATTTTCATTAGGCAGGCCAAGAGCAAACCAGGCTGCATTCCAGAATTTACCAGCCTTCATATATCAAGGGCCACTTTTACCCTGTCTGCTGGCTGTCAGTGTCATTTCACCTCTGCCCTCCTCTAAATCCTCTTCATTTCTGCTTTTATTTACTTCAGTCAAACCTTATGTGACTCATTTCCGTCTCCAGTTAGGATTTATGTTTTGCGTGGCTGGGTTTTCATAGCTCTGTCTTGCTCCCTTTCTCTCCCCTCTCTTTTATGTACGTTGATGAGATCCTTGTTCTTGCCCTTCTCTGTACTTTTATGAAATTTCCGACCCGAGGAAGGCTGAAGTGTGTTTAGCCTGCTCTTTCTAATACATCTAGAACAAATCCTGTAATGCTCTGCTGCTGTTTTAATTCCTTAATCTTAGACTGCTGACAGCTTCATTGCCTCAGGTCTTTCCACTTCAATTCAGATTATAATCCCCGTTGAAGATGCTATTGAAATGATATATAGCCAGTCAGATACAACTGTCCTTGGAGATTTGACCCTTTTAACTTGGCAATCCTCAGACTTCAGCAAACACTCCCTGAGCACTTGAGCTGGAAGGCAACTTTCATTCCAGCCACGTACCCAGTGCTGCTCAGACTGCAGCACGTGGCTCCTGCTGAATGGGAGAGAGAAGACGCTTGTGCCTTTGTGCCCTCTGGGGCAGCAAAGGGATGCTGCCATGGTTCTGTTTCATGCACATTAAAAGTTTAGGTTGTTTCAGACAAGATTTAGTAGCAGCCATTTTATCTCAGCCACCAGCTCTGCAGACAACCAGACCCTCGCTGCAGCCTGAATTAAGATGATTGGACAAATGCTTTTGGGCCATGTCGTGGTCCAGCAGAGCCCTCCTGGGGAAAGGACAGAGGCTGCTCGGCACCCTTTGGCTTTCCCAGTTTGTGACTTTGGTTTTCCCATGGAGCACACAGCACACACTGTGGTGAGGGGCTCCTGCATGTCCTTCTCTCTTTTCCAGGTCTGACAGAGCCTGCAGCTCTCCATCGCTCTGTGCCTCACATGGGAGATGGGGGAGGAAATCCCTCTGCAGTACAGCACAGTAGGAGAGGGCTCTTTTTTCTTTTTTCTTTTTTTTTAAACAGATTCTGTCCCAGCCCTCAATTAAAGCCCCTTCCCTAAGCTGAAGCCTGGGGCTATTTGCAGCCTTGGACCAGACCCCCTCATGGCACTGACGTCTCAGCACCGCCGCTGGTCCCTGTGCCGGGGCTGCTGTCCCTGTCCCGGGGGGAGCGCAGCTCTGCCTGCACGCGTGCTGGGAGCGGTGGTGTGTGCAGCCACAGATACAAGCTGCTGCCGGATTCCCAGCAGCGGGAGCTGCCTCTAGCCAAGGATGAAAAGCTGGTTTCATGGGAGGAAATAATATTTAGAGAAGAGACAGATAGCATTCCCTGCACACTTTGCATTAACTCTTTGCTCCCACTGCTGCTTGGTGCTGCTGTGGAGTCTTAATCCATTGCCCTCTGCCCCCAGCACTCAAGAAGCATTGTCCTTGGCTTTTCACTAGCACTCTCACCTCATGCTAGTCTATGAGCTAGGTGGTACTGGATATACCCTTGCAGATGTTGAGGTTTCACCAGGAGGAGGTGGGTCTCAGCTTGGCCACTCTCCCTCCCTCTCCCTGCCACCAGCAAATGGTGCCTGGCTGCTCTGTGCCTTCTGCCTCCCCCTTTGCTGTCACCCCACCTGCAGCCCACTTTGTGCAGCCCTTCCATGGGTTAGGAAGGGCCCAGCTGGAAGCTGGCAGGGGAAGGAGGGGGTATTTCCATCAGGCTCAGCACCTCAGAGGAGGGTGTGATGCCCCTGGCTGGGGTGGTTGCTCATAGTGTGTAGGATGCCACTGGACCACCATGCACCTCAGCACAGACAGACAGGGAGCTGCTGCCAGCCTCAGCCTGCCCATTGCTGCTCCATCCCATTAAACATTGATGGCAGTATTTGGAGAAGCACTCAGGCAGCACGGCAGACCCCAGATAAAACAAAAATCCATCTTATTCTCACATCTCCTCTCCCAGCCTTCTTCCTCCCTGATCTCACATTAGAGGGTGGGGACTGAAGCCTTCCAGAGAGGCTGAGCACCACACACGATGTGGGGCTGCCTTCCCCCTTCCTTCCTTCAGAGAAAAACAGGAGGCTGCTGTGCACCCCATCACTGGAGGTGCCCAAGGCCTGGCTGGATGAGGCCCTGGGCAGCCGGATCTGGTGGGGGACACCCAACCCGTGGCAGGGGTTGGAACTGAACGACCTTTGAGGTCTCTTCCAACCCAAATATTCTATAAGTAGGCAGCCTCTGTGGCTCTCCCATGCCACCAGATCTGTGTGTGGCTGGAGGGCTCCATGGGTTCGTGAGCATGAGGGGGTGTTTCTTCATTGCAAGCGAAGCAAAAACCATCATCTTCTGGAGAGCACACGGCCCCAGGCTGGAGAAGGGGAAAGATGGGGAGGAGTGGAGGAGCGTGGGCCACAGGGCTGCTCTGGGGCAGCTGTGCTCCCAGAGCAGATTTCAGCTGGTGGCAGAATCCAACCAAACCCCACCTGTGTGGGTGCCTTCAGGGCTCCTTGCAGGGCAGGAAACGGTCCCTGCTCACAGCAGAGCTATCCGCCGGGCAGCCTGGAGCCCAGCAATGTGGGATGCCTTTGTCCCTCCTTCTCTTTCTTTTCTACCTCCTCCGCTTCCAGCCTTCTGTGTGTGCATCACCCCCTCCCTGCCCACAGCTCCTGCCTGGTTTTCCCTCCCCTCCCCAATTATGTCCTCCTCACCCTTCTCCTCCCGTGCTGCTCCCCGCACCAGCACTGCTTCCCAGACTCCCCCACTGTCACTCCCTGCTTCTCCACATGCCCTCCTCTCACTCTCTGTCTCCCCTTCTCTGACAGTTTGGGGGAATCTGTCTGTGTCAACGCACGAATTCCATTATTTATTGGCTGAGTGAGGCGAGGTCCTACACTCGTCTGTAATTGTCTGCAGATCAAAGCTCCTGCTGATGGCAGCTTCGCCTTCCCACAGCAGAACGCCACCCCCAGCCTCCCGGGGGGGTCGGACTCGTGTGTGTCAGCACCCTGGGCGACTGATCTCCCCGACAGAGAGGAAAGAAGTAGGGCTTGTGGGGGGGGGGGGAGGAGGGGGGGGAGAGAGGGATGTGCAGAGCTCCTGGGAGCGGGCGGGGATGCTGGGGGCATTTCAGGGGGCTGTCCTCAGGGGAAGGGGGAGGTAGGGGTGGTCCCTGACCTGAGAGTGAGGACATGAAAGCAAGTGAAGGGGGAACTGGGAAGCTGAAAAATTCCCATGGCTGTTCTGTGCTGGAAAAACTGGAATTTCCTCTCCAGAGAGGAGTCCCCAGAGGTCCGTGGTGGCTCCACGGAAGCAGATGGCTACAAAAGAAATGGGCATGGAGAAGAACATGCCTTTTTTTTCCTGCCTTTCCTTCCTGAAACAGATAACCTAGCCCAGAGAAAGGGGGCTTTGAAGTGAAATGCAGACATGTGTTTGTTGCTCGGGTATAGATGCAAGGAGGTGCGTGGGGAGTGGGCAAGGACATGTTGAACCCAACTCCCACGAGGAGAGGAGAGGTTTCGGGTTCTAGGCCCAGGATCAGGGTGCTCCACCAAGGGAAGCTGCTGGAGTTATGTTAGTGATGACCCATAGTCCTTTGGGAGCTGGCAGCATGCATCCTTGTGGCTGCAGGAGCATAAAAAAGAGCAGGGCAAATTTCTTGTAGCATCACTCACAGAGTGGGGACACCTGTCGTGGTTCCTATGCTGGAGGATGTGAAGTCACTCTGAACCCCTCTCCCCAGGGACAGTCTCCCCATGTCATCCAGATACTCTGAGGAACCTGAGCCTGATGAACACAAATCTGTTCTACGTGGATCTGAGGACACCATTGGCAGTCCAGAGAGCCTGATCCCCTCTCACCCATCAATACACTGAGCTGTCTGCCCCACGGGGGTCTATGTGCCTGCAGCTCTCCTCTTGCCCCCAGCATGTCCTCCTTGTGACACCTCCCTGGCACTGCAGTCAGTCCTCCTCCTTTCTGCACAATTGAGGCAGCTTCACTTCAACTTCCCCCTGGAAGTTATTGTTCCAAGCCTTACATCACTTGTTTTGTTTGTTGGTTGATTTTATCTTCTGCCAAAACTTGGGACACAGGCACTGCATGCAGCATTCCAGGACCCCACTGCCTGATAGAGGAGGGGCATCATTTCTCTTCCAAAAATCTTACCACTGCCCACCATCTAATCCCCACTCACCGAGCTCTTCCTTCCCAAAGCCCCAGGAGAGGTGATATTCTCCCAGGTTATTCTAGGGGAAACCTCCCAGAGGAAAGGACAAGTCCCAGGCCCTGGGGTAACGGAGACCCAGCTTTTCTCCTTCTGCTTGGGATCGGAGCTAATTCCAGAGGAAGAAGGCAGCAGCTATGGAGTGATCTCCCTGTGCAGTCTTGGGATTGCAAGAACATCTCTCCCCCTGAAATGGGAACAGAGACATTGGCTTTCTGACTTGCCATGAAGTTCGTGTCCTGTAGAGAGGATGCAAGAAAGCATTACTGACATACCCTGGGCATCAGTGCCTCTCACCTTGGTGACCACTTCACCTCTGATTGGGGTGGGCTGTTACAGCATGAGACTCCCAGAATCCCATAGCAGTTTTGATTACTGTGGACATCTGGAGGTCTCTTGTCCCAGGCCTGCCCAGAGCAGGGCTGGTAGATCTGGTGTATCAGGGCCTCATCAAGGGTGGAGATTCCTAGCCCTGCCAGGTCCCTGTGCCAGAGTTTTACCACCCTCACAGTGAAGCTCTTTTCCCAGTATCTAACAGAAATTTCCCCAGCCCAGGCTGTGCCCACAGCTTCTCATCCTGTCTCTGTGCACCTCTGAAGGGAGATAGGCTCCATCTTTCCTTTATGGAAACAAAGAGGGCAGTTAGATCCTGCTCCTTGCTCTCTTCTCCAGGTTGATGCAGCCTCAGCCTCTCCTCAGGGCACTGCTTGTATCGCTATCAGTGGCTGCCACTGCACTTGCTCCGTTTCGTCAATGTCTCTCTCATACTGGGGATGCCAGCACAGTTGTAGCATGACTTGATATATGTTTAATGCATCACATCCCAGCACTCAAGGGCGGGCTGGGTGCCCCACCAGCACTGATAGCACACTGAGATGGCCACCAGCCCCTTCAGGGCACTGGTTTCTCCCAAGGGATGGCAGGAGCAGAAGCTTCAGCAGGGGAGGATCCTGGCGGCTCCCAGTAGTCAAGCCCCTGGTGTCTGACCCTGTGCTGCTCATCAGCGGTAGGCCAGTGAGCAGTGGGCTCATTCCCAGCTTCCAGCAGGAGCCCTCACTGTGCTTTCCCTCACGGGCAATGCAAACTATAGCTGCTCTCGTTTCCAGCAAGAAGGGAGCAACAAACCCATACGCATGGCTGGGCACACGGGTGCCTTGGGGAGCTGGGGGAGGGGATATGAAGTCTGACGGACTGATTTGCTTTCAGACCCTTCTTCTGCCCCAGAACGTGGTGGGCAGGGACGTGGAGTGGCAGTGAGGCTTGGCGCTGGTGGGCAGTGGGGTGCTTCCCCCCCCTTTGCTCCCTGCGTGGCTTTTCTGAAGCAGTTCAACCTGCGGCATCTCCTGCTGCATCCCGTCCCGATCTGCCAGCCGCCCTGCCAAGGCACATCACTGCTGACCCGCGGCAGCCGGCCACCCGCTGCTGTGCCAAGGCATCTCACAGAAAGCCAAGCCCCCCTTCTTGTGGCATCCAGCGCCTTCCCAACCGAGCTTCTAGCTGTGCTCTGGCTCCTTACCCCGTGAGAACCGGGGCGACGGCTGAATGCTCCCCTGGATGAAAGGGAGAATATAAAATCTGCGGGATGTGAGCGGGGTGTTAGGAGGGGTGTTGGGCTGTCCCCGTGCCATCTCCCCCATTCTGCTGTCCTCTGCCACGACCCCTCCCCCCTCCCCAAAAGGTCTCTCTTGAGTCCTCATCCCTCCGCAGCACCCACAGTCACCCCACAGCCTGTGACATTTTCCCCTGGAAAGGGATATTGAGGACAACCTTTGTCTCCCCCCCACCCTGCGCAGCCTTCCCTTTTGGCTTTGGACCACTGAAGTCCTGGGTGTGGGGAAGAGAAGAATCTGGAGGGGCTGCAAGCAGTGAGAGTTTCTATTGTTGGTAAAGCACAAACATTGGGTTGGGTTGGTGGCAGCAGAAGGACACCAAAGGAGGATTGGGGTTGGGAGGGGGGCAGGGTTTGGGGAGGTGGGGAAGAGAGGCTAATGGGGCTTTCCCATCCCTTAGGGGAGAAAACAAGGGAGAAGAGGGGTAGATTCCTCCCCGCCGCGCCAAAAAGGAAAAAGTGATGAGCTGCACTGGGGGACATCGCATAGCAGAGCTGGAGAAGCATAAACAGGACCGAGCCGAGGGGGGCGGGGGGAGGATTCAGCCCGGAGCTCATCGCACCCGAGGGGAGGAGAATGAATATTTAAATCTGAATTAAACAAAAGGGTGAAAACAGCTCCGAGGATTTCCCGGAACGCACTTGGTTGAAAACGGGAATGGGAAAACGAGACCCCCACACATCCCCTCCCTGCTCAATACCTCTCTGTCCTAAGCATTTCTCCGAGCTCTCTGGAGCGTCCCTCCCCCGTCCGTCTTAGCTCCGGTAGCGCTGGGGGAGATACAGATCTGCGATGTGGGGGGCGTACGGGAAGGGAGGGGTGGGGGAGGAGGGCGGACACGGCCGATCAGGGACGAGGGGACAGATCAGGGGCTGTGGGGTCACAGCAGGGATAAGGAGGATCAAATGGGGAGGGGTGGCCCTGGCTCGGAAGATGGTGCAGGGAACGTGCCGGCAGCGATCGGCGCTTAGGATACAGCTTGGGCTTCGCTTACCAGGAGTCGTCCCGATCCCACTGCTCCCTCTCGAGTCCGAGCCCACGCGTGACCCGGCGCCACCTCTTATCACCCGTCCGCCCCGCGCTGCCACCCCGCCCTTCCCCGCTGCCTTCCCCGGCAGCCCCACGAGTCCGCGTCCCGCGTGGATCGCGCTGTGCTCCCGGGGTTCATCTCCCCCCTCTCCGCCCCACAACGCCCCCAAGCCCCGCTGCCTGCGGGATCGCTCCGCACACCGCCTCCCACGCGGGACTCCCCGGGGCCGCCCGGTGCCTCCAATTCCCTTCCGCGGGAGCCCGCTGGGGACCGGTAGGCAGAGACAAAGGCGGTAAAATATCTGTGCTCAGCTCAAGCCGCTCCGAGCCCCGCCGATCCCTTAACTAGATCGTTAGGGGATTATCCGGGACCTCAGCACCGGGGGGCGGCTGTCCGCGCCGTCCCGCTAACGGGCGTCTGCGGAGCTACGGGAGAGAGAGCGCAGCGAGGATCGTCCACCGGGTCCGGTACCGGGGCGGGGCGGGGGTCGTCCTTCGGAGTTCGGACGGGAACCGGGGCTCTGTCCGCGCCCTCCTCCCGCTCCGGGGCCGGCGGAAAGTTTGTGCCCGTGTCCCCGCTGCAGGGGGGAGCCCGGAGCTCTGATCCCGGCGGGATCGCGGACGGGGACCGCGAGAGGGCTGCGCTCGGTACCGGCGGGCGTGGGGCTGCGGGCAGAGGGGGTGTTGGGGGCGGAGGCAGGCGGCGGCCGGGGGGGTCTCTCAGTGCCTCCGCGCCGATGGGCTCAGCTTTATCCGAGGCTGTAATCCCCCTGCTCCGGTAATTAAAAACTCCGCATTACAAGGAAAACGGTGTGCGGGGAAATGTAATCAAGTCTGGAGGGGCTTAACCATCTGCTAAAGGTTAGGACCGGCACGGAGGGGGACGCAGCCGGGGGATTTGGCAGCCGCTGCGATCCGTGCTCCTCTTAATCTTACCGCGGGGACGAACGCTGCAGCTCCGGGGTAACGCTGGCACCCCGGGCCGGGGCAGCGGTCGGGCTCACCGGGGCTCCGCTCTCTTTTAGCGCGGCGTCGCCTCCCTCCGGTGTCAGCCCCGTCCCCGAGATCGGCTCCGGCGGGGAAGGGGTTAAGCGGCGACCGCGGCGGGGGCCGGTACTGCGGGGTCGGAGCACCGGGAACGGCCCTCCCCGCCGACCCCGGCAGGTCGGAAGCCCTCGGGAGCACGAGGACGGGCACGGCGGGTGGGTTCCAGGGGGGTTGTGGGGCCATGCGGGCCGGAGCAGGCTGCGGGAGGGGGCAGCTTTCCCTCCCCTCCCTCCTCCTCCTCCTCGCCTTCCTGGCCGCACCGCACTTCACGGGTGGGCAGCTGCGCTACGCTGTGCCCGAGGAGCTGGAGCACGGAGCCTTCGTGGCCAATCTCGGCGAGGACCTGGGGCTGGATGTGTCCACGCTGTCGGCGCGGCGGTTCCGCATTGTGACCGGGGCCGGGGTGAGGCAGCACCTGGAGGTGAACCTGGAGAACGGGATCCTCTTTGTGAACGAGCGGATAGACCGGGAGGAAGTGTGCGAAACAGGGGGCACCTGCTTGCTCCACCTGCAGCTGCTCGTCGAGAGCCCTCTGGAGCTGTACCGTGTAGAGGTGGAGGTGTTGGACATCAACGACCACGCTCCCACCTTCCCCTGGCAGGAGTACGTGCTCGAGGTGGCTGAGTCCGCTGTGCTGGGTGCCCGCTTCCCTCTCGAAAGCGCCCAGGATCCTGACGTGGGCACCAACTCGGTGCACACCTACCAGCTCAGCCCCAACAGCTTCTTCTCACTAGAGGTGCACACACGTAGCGACGCCAGCAAGTTTGCAGAGCTGGTTCTGGAGCGTGCCCTGGACCGCGAGCAGCAACGTACACACCGACTGCTGCTCACCGCGCTCGATGGTGGCATCCCCAGGCGCTCGGGCACAGCCCATGTCCTTGTCACTGTGCTGGATGCCAACGACAATATTCCTGCCTTTGACCAACCCTCATATGGAGTGAGCCTGCCAGAGGATGCCCCCGCCGGCACGTTGGTCATCCAGCTGAATGCCACCGACCTGGATGAGGGCCCCAATGGGGAGATTGAGTACTCCTTTAGCGGGCATGCGCCACCAAGTGTCCGAGAGCTCTTCCGTGTGGAGCCCCGCAGCGGGCAGGTGCTGCTGAAGGGCCCCCTGGACTATGAGCGCGCCAGCCTGCATGAGCTATATGTGCAAGCCAAGGACCGCGGGCCCTCGGCGGTGGCTGTGCACTGCCGGGTGCTTGTGCACCTCCTCGATGTGAATGACAATGCACCTGAGGTGACCCTCACCTCAGTTTCCACGCCAGTGCAGGAAGATGCCCCACCAGGCACCGTCATCGCAGTCATCAGTGTTCTGGACCGGGACTCCGGGGACAACGGGCGTGTGAGCTGTGAGCTGAGTCCCAGTGTGCCCTTTGAGCTCCGCTCCTCCTTCCGTGACTACTACACACTGGTTACCACGGAGCCACTGGATCGGGAGGCGGTGTCTGAGTACAACATCAGCATCACGGCCCGGGACATGGGATCCCCTGCCCTGCTGACCCGCAGCACTCTCACTGTGCCAGTGTCCGACGTGAACGACAACGCCCCGCACTTCCTGCAGCCCTCCTACAGCATCTATGTGATGGAGAACAATGCACCAGGGGCCTCTATCTGTTCCGTCAGTGCTCTGGACCCCGACTGCCAGCAGAACGCCTACCTGTCCTACTCCATCACTGATGGGCACATCCATGGCATGCCCGTGGGTACCTACGTGTCCATCAACTCAGACAGCGGACACATGTATGCCCTACGCTCCCTCGATTATGAGCAGATCCGCAGCTTCCAGATCCAGGTGCAAGCGCAGGACGCGGGCTTCCCCCCGCTCAGTGCCAACGTCACCGTGCACATCTTCGTGCTGGACCAGAATGACAACGCTCCCGTCATTGTGTCCCCCATGCCACGCAATGGCTCTGTGGCCACTGAGCTGGTGCCGCGCTCTGCTGGGCCTGGCTACCTGGTGGGCACAGTGTCGGCAGTGGACGCAGATGCAGGGCTGAACTCCCGCCTGTCATACCAGCTGCTCCAGGCCACCGACTTCACGCTGTTCAGCCTGGCACCAGACACAGGTGAGCTGCGCACCCTCCGCTCCTTCCTGGAGCAGGATGCGGCCCGGCAGCGCCTGGTGGTGCAGGTGAGGGATGGAGGACAGCCAGCACTCTCAGCCACTGTGTCCCTCCTGCTTTCCGTGGTGGAGACCATGCCGCAGACTCTCTCTGACTTCAGCAACTTCAGCCTCCCTCCAGAAGCCTCCTCCTCCTCTCCACTCACTCTCTACCTCCTGGTGTCCCTGGGCTCCATCTCTTTCACCTTCCTGCTGGCCATCCTCATCCTCACAGCCATCCGATGCCGTGGGATGCGTTACCCCTGGCAGGGTGACAGTTGTTGCTGCTGCCCCCGGACCAGGCGCTCTCCCGATGGCCTCAAGACATCCAACCTGGCATCGCAGCCCGGTGCCAGCGTGGCTGCCCACCTTGATGTGCCTGATGGTGGTCCCCCAGGCTACTGCTACAAGCTGTGCCTCGGGCCTGAATCCGCCCAGAGCGACTTCATGTTCCTCAAACCCTGCAGTCTGCCCCGCAACAACGAGAAAGGCCCTGGGAACCTGCCTGCTGCTGGGAAGCGGTCCCGGCCAGGGCAACCCCTCCATGGCCCCAAGCAGGTGAGGTAGTCTCAGGGTTGGCACTGCACTTCTCCGTGTCCCCTACACCCAGGGGTCTCACCCCTCAGCCCACAGGAGGAATCAGGTCCTCACAGAGGATAGGTCAGGCAGTGGGGATGCTCCACTGAGATTCCCCATGAGGAAAAGCAGGAGAGAGATGGAGTCCACTCCCCACCACCTTCTGTGTGCATTAGAGGCCATGGAGTTGCTTCAGTGCCTGGGCTGGGGAGAGTGAAGGACCATCTCCACACCAGGACACCTCTGTGCTCCCCCATGCCAGGGGCTGCAGTGGGGAGCAGGACCCACTCACGTCCACATCCAGGCACCGCTGTCATGAGCTCTGTTGCTGGGGAGGGAGTGGGGATCTCAGGGTGGGGTTTTGATGTCAACATTTGTTAGATATTGAAATCAGGGTTGTCTCATTTTCCCAGTGAGAGGCTCTGTCCAAAACATGATTGCAAGGATGGAGAGTGATGAAGCGTCTAACCCACTTACTTTGGACTTCTAATGAAACAGCCCTGCAAGGAGAGTGCAGGACTCACTGCCAGCAGGCTCTCGCTCTTTGTCTTCTTGCACCACTGGCCTTGTCTGATGTGTTAATGGGATATTCCCCTGGTAGCTTGCAGCTTCAGGTCATTGCGCACACTGCCCATTCTGCACCCTCAACCCAGGTGCCTGAGACCTGGGTAAAGTCATCACCATGCCTGTATAATAGGATTTTTAGAATTAAAATCTGCTCTCTTTCCCCAGAGCAGAGCTTGGCAATGAAACATCCCACACAGGTGGAGAGTCTTCCTCTATGACAACCCAGTGCCCTGGGTGCGGGGCCCAGACAGGAGAAGACTGCATTAGCTCTGCCTCAGTTTCCCTGTCTGTAAAATCAGATCTTCCCACAGGAAGAGGAGATGGAGGAGATGGGGCCTTGCTGGTTACTGAAGGCTAACAGACATTTCCCTTTGCTGTGTTTCCAGATAAAGCAACCCAACACAGACTGGCTGCCCCCCACTGTGCAGAGACCTGCGTTGAAGAGGTACAGGACCTGTGGGCACAGGTGGAGGGGCTGTGGGGATGGGAAGGCTCCCGTTGATGTAGCACTGAATTGATCCTTTCGGTCTCTTCTCTTTAGCTCCCAGAGCCTGGAGGACGTGGGGGAAATCCGCAGAGCCCTGCAGAAAGAGCACGAGAGGCTGTGTACTCTGGTGACCCCGGTTGCTGGTCAGTATGGGGGTGCTGGGGTGGGAGACCAGAACCAGACAATGTCCCTGGGGGAACACAGCGCTGCCCTCAGCAGTGTGCGCAGGGATGCCCAGGGCTCTGGGAAGGAGGGAGGGTGGTGACACATGGGTGTTCTGGGATGTGGGTGTGACCGTCCCCCTGAAAAGGGGTGCAGATCCCAACAAACCATCCTCACACCCATCTTTTCTCCAGAGTTTCAGAAGGCCTCAGCGGGCACCAACAGCGTCTGGGCACCCCAGTACGGCCCCTTGTACTCGGGGCACATCCCAGCCCCGGATTACCAGCACAATGTCTACATCCCTGGCACCCCGACTCTGCTTTCCAGTAAGGATGGCCCCCTGGTTCCAGGCCGTGAGAGCAAGAACAGCTTTTCCACCTTTGGCAAGAAGAAGAAAATGACGACATACTACGATATGCCTGACAGCGTGGTTATCAACAACGACCTGAAATAGTGTCTGGTGCCGGGCCTGGATCACCCACATTACACTTTACTTCAGCTGCTGGGTCCATCTGCAGCACACAGCTCCATGCACGGACTGCTCCAGAGTTTGTAGGGCTGCCTGGGGGTGGGGAAAGGAGTGAGAGGATGAGGCAGGATGGAAGGGGGGGAACAGGCGTTTCTCCCACCTCTTGCAGAGCTGTGTTGGCAGCAGGTGCTGCTGGGGGTCCAGGTGGGCAGATTTCAGCAAATCTGCCTTGAGTTTACCCATTCCCATGTCCCCTTTAGGGGCAATCTGTCTCTGTAAATGTTGTCACTTTGTCTTGTCTGGCTGTGTGAATGTACTGTGCTGCATGCCTGTATTACTGCCCCAGGAAGCAGGGAGATGTACAGAGACCAAGCGTGGCATCAGTGGGGCAGCAACCAGTGCCCTGCTCCTGGGACTCAGTGGGAGGTGTTGTACGTCCAGAGCTGGTGTCTGGCTTCTGAGTGCAAATCCCAGCCATTATGTGGGCTTCCCTTCAAACTGCTGCCTGACACATGCAGAGCTGTGAAGTCCAGGATGCAGCCGTATCCTGGATGCTACTGGTCCCTGCTCTCCAAGCAGCGCAGGATGGCCAGAAGGGCTGTTGGAGATTCACAGGGTGAGGACCTGCTGGATAACTCCAAGACAACATCATCTAAGAGGAAGTTTCCTTCTTCAGAGGAGTCCCAGCATGGTGACAGCTCTCTCCCCTTCTCCTGCTCTCACTTGCATCTCCATTTTCCCAAGTCCTGAGCACCTTGATTAACCCCACCTGTGCAGGACACGCAGCTCCCGCTGCTCTCTCTCCTCTACAAGGACTTCCACCAGGCTGCCAGGAGCCCGAGGGCCGGGCTGCAGCCCCAGAACCCCACACCTGTGCACCCGCTCTGTCTGCCAGCATTGCCGATCGCTCGCCTGTGACCAGATAGCTCGAGTCCAGCCCATCTGTGCAGAACAAGAGAGCTCTTTCTAAAGCAAGTTTCTTTCATGATGTCTGATTTGTACCAATAAATGGTATTTTGCTAGCTCACCCTGCCTGCTGGCTGTCCTGAGCCCCATCTGCACCCGGTGGCAGGGACCATCACTGAGATGCAAAGCAGGATTCAGCTCCAGCACATGTGCAGACCCTATGGCTTTCTTCACTGCTGGAGCAGCCTAGGGAGGGTCATTCATTCCTTTCACCCAGAGGCTGGGGGCTCAAGGTCCCCTCTTGCTGCACTCAGGCCCACCCAGGGCCTGGCAGAAAAGCATGAGTAGCAACAGAGATGCCTGGAGCTGCTGGGGAGGGGGGTTGGATCTTGCTATGAATTACTGTTATAATTCTGCATTGCTTTCTACGGCCCATTTCAGCTTTCCCCTAGCTGCTCGCTGCCCACCAGCTTGCTGCAGGAATAGGAGTGCAGGAGGAGATAACCTGCATGTGTCTGGGGGGCAGTCCAGGGGGGAACAGGGAAGGCAGCAGCAGCTGGGGGTTCCTAGCTGGAGGTGGGAAGGGGCTCAGCTTGGGGTGAAGTGCAGAAATGGCCACACTGTGGCTGTTCCTTCTCCTGTTCCTGCTTGTTTGGGGATAAGCCTGAGGAGGCTGCAGTGCAGCTTTTGGGATTAACCCAGAAAAGTCCTTGTCCACATGCAGGTAATGTGCTCTTGGGTGGGAGGGGGCAGGAGCACACTGAGGGGCCTGTGGGAGTCAGAGCCCTGGAAGAAGTGGGCTGTGGACATGAAAGGGACCTGGTTGCTGCTAGTGCTTCCAGTCCCAGCTCGCATCTGCCTGGCTGCAAGCAGATGAAAGATTCCCTGTCCCAATTAGAAGGTAGGATGAAGGATTTGTTGCTGCTGAGTGGATTCTGCAATGGCCTCTGCAGAGTGCTAAGGGTAAAACAGAACCCAAAACAGCTGCTGCCTGAGACCCTGAATAGTATTATCCTGTTTCACTGCTTCAGAAGACATAAGAATTATGCAAAGTGATACAATAAAATTAATAACAGCCTCAAGAAGCAATAAAAGCATCAAATGGACTTGACTCCCTGCGGGGGCAGCAAGCATCTCCCTCTCCCAGCTTAGCTCCAGTAATAACTTCCCTGCCGTTGTCAGGTGGTACAGGCCAGGCATTAGGAAAGTGCTGCAGCCCCTCTGTGTGCCCAGTGCATGAGCCCCACGGCACGCTGGATCTAATAACACAGAGCCATTGCGTTGTATTGGAGTTGCAGACGTTGCATCCCAAAAGGATGTCTCAAAATTGAGTTCCCAAATCGTAGGCATTGGAAATGGACAGTTTGCACAGTGGCATCTCACCCAGGAGAAGCCATCTAGACATACACACACATCTGCACCTCCTGCTGACCCCAAGCATGCATCACGGCTCAGCTCAGGTCTCCTCTGAGAGCTGTCTGGGGGTCAGCCCAGCCCTGCCCCAGACTCCCACCTGCCCAGAGCATTCTCTGCTTTGTTGGAGGAAATCCAAAATGGTTCAATTCCAATATCAATAAAAGGACAGACTTGTCATAGTGGAGATAGAACTTAAACCTGATGGCATCTACAGCACTGTCCCATCCACAAAGGGCATGCCTGGTCAGGATGGTCAGCCTGACAGCTCTTCCTCCTTTCACATTCTTCCATAGGGACAGGCAGTCATTAAAAATGCAAGCTCTCTACCCTACAACCAGTTATTTTTACAACTCTTTCTGTGCTTACACTCCCGCACAGCTCATGGGCATTACCTGGTTTCTGTAGTCTGGTAATGCATCAGGCATGAGAGCTGCTTCAGAGACATACTCAGTGCTCTCCATCCATACTCTCCACTCATACATCCCAGGTCTTTCAGAGATCCAGAGGCAAATCCTGCTTTCAGGGACCTGCCAGCCAGCCTGAGATGTGCATCTCCAACAGTGGGAAAGCTGCCATGTGGTGCCGTTGGCTGCAAAGTGCTGCAGGCTGCGTTAGGCAGCACGGAGTGCTTCTGGGCACTGGCTCAAATGGGGCTTTTTTGTGCTCTCACTCTTGCTGAATAGACTCTTTGGATAGAAACATTACTATATCTCTGTAATGACTTAAAAGCGTATAGCAGAGAGACAAATTGAATCCAGAGGCAGAGAAAAAAGAGGCCAGAAAGGGCCCAGAGGGGCTGGTGCTCAGCTCTACCCCAGTATGCAGCGCATGGAGCCGAGCAGCATCCAAAGAGTCCTGGGAAACCTCCATGGGGAGTGGGCAGAGCCATGGACACGTGTGCACTGCTCATGCAGGGTCACTGGGACCTCAAAGCCCAGGGGAGCGGAGCGGTGAGTTCTGGATCAAGCCCAGAGTTGTGGACTCATGGTTAATCCCCATCTCCAGTGAGGCTGGGCAACATTTTCTTGTGTTTTCTGACCTGAAGATGTCGCTGGAATGATCGTGCCTCAATTTAGCTGAGAATGGATCCGGGCCCTTCCTGATTTCTTTTCAGATTGCCTCAGTGTCTTCACCACCTCTCCAGGCTCACCCTGCTGAGCAGCATGCTGCTACTGCCGCATCCCCCTCCTGCCTCCTTTTGTTCGGCAGAAACAAACATCCTCCAGCTTTTGTCATAATAATTTTGCCTCTGCCACGCTGAGAGATGGTCTGCACGACTTTTGTGTGTTGATTTTCTCTGCTTCTTTGCACCTTTTTTTTTTTTTTTAACTGCTCTGAAAACATCAATTCCAGCTTACTCCGCAGGGCTTGCAGGAAGGAGCCAGCCGGGCTTTGCCTCCCTGCGCCTCCCGCAATGTGCTCTCAATCTACGTGGTGGAAATGTCACTGGCTCTGTTTGTAGCCTTCACTCAAGTGGAATTAACGTTTCTTGTTAGTGATAATATGACTTAATCAGCTTAATTATTGTGAGAACAACGTAAACACCTTTGTGTATTGAATAACTGATGGCACACTGGACCAAAAAGCGCAGAATGAGGCTTTGAAAATGAATTAAATATGACCTCTACTACAGTCTGCACATTGGCTAATGATTCATCTCCCATGGAACTCACTGATTTACAAATCTTACATTTGAATAAATGATACATTCTTTGCATGTTTTAAACAATAGCAGAATTTTTTTACTTCTGCATTTGGAATTCAAAGCGTTCCTCCAATGCCAGGAAGAAGGGCAAACATGTTCGTGTTAAACGGATTGAAAAATAAAACATTTGTGCAGCCGACCGTCAGAAATACATCCAGAGGATCTGGAGGCATTTGTGATGAGATATTTATTTTAATTCATTACTAGGGATATCTGCAACAACAGGTGAAAAAAATGTGATGGAAGAAATGAAGAAAGAGAGAAGATTTGCAGAAGGGTCACTGAGGTCTTCACATTGAACCCATTCGTTTCAATAATGCCTACAACAGAAAATGTCATTAAATAGCTCCAGAAATGTCTTATCATACATTTTTGCCTGCACAGAAAATAAATCTCATTTGTACAAAGGGAAGAGAAGCAGGGAAAGCAACCATCAATCAAGAAAATCATTACAAGTATTAGCAGGGTTTCAGATAGGCCGAGATGCAGAGAGTCTGTGACAGCATGCTGCATGTGAAATAGGAAAATGGGGGTGAAATTGCTGTGTGAACCCAGAGAGAAGATGAGCTGTCTAAATTTGTTCTGCTGCAGTGAGTCATTGGATGTCTAGATTCAAATTTTCCCCTAAAAAGCATTGGAGTTCACTGCGGTGCAAACAATGCAGATACCCATTGGGGGATTTGTTTCAGCTCAAGTCTGTCTAAAATGAGAGATTTGTTTGGACTCTCACATCACTAGGTCACTGATATTCCTTTCTGCAAGTTTCTGGGTATAGGGGCTACCCAAACTACTGGCTGGGTTAGGCTGAGTTAGTGGTGGTAGCAAAGTCACTGCCTCCACTTTTGGGAGGATCAAAGGGTGGATCCAAGTCTTTCTTTTTTGTTTCACTTTTCGAGTTGTTCTTTCCATGTCTCTGACTTCACTTTTGGCACATAAGGGAGATATCATTACAAGTTTTGCATTTCATTACAGACTTTGCAAAGCCATTGTAATTCCAGTGAGTTTATATAAAGGTATTATTATGTGAGTTTTTCCAAACAGCTATCCACTACAATTCTGCTGAATTTTAAGCAAACTTCAAATCATAGAATCATAAAGGTTGGAAAGGGCCTCGAGGACCCCCCCAGTTCAATCCCAGCCCAACCCTACCATGCCCACTGATCACCTCCCTCAGTGCCACATCTTGGTGTTTCTGGATCACCCCCAGGGATGGTGAACCCACCACCTCCCTGGGCAGCCTCTGTCAGTGCATCACCATTACTAAATCTGTGATCAGTTTGAACCTCTCTTGCAATTGCCATTACTCCTGTACTGACTGAACCTCCCCTGAGTGCAGATGGAACAACTGCACCCAGCTCACCCAAATGCACATCACTGCAGGCATCTAAACACGAGGAGCTGGATGTGGAGCTGAATCCCATCCGTAGGATCCCACTTGACCCCAGTGTCTTCCTTGCTTTTGAATATCATTTGCCAGAAGTGGAGATAAAGCCATGTGTGCAGCACCCGCCTGTCCCTGGTGTTTGATCAGAGACCAGAGGAGCAAACTTGCTACTTGCTTTGAGTCTCCCCTGGATGACCAGGTTTCAGGACTGTGATCCCATGATTGGTTCCTAAAGCTAAAGCCTAGCTTTTTTCTGGTGCCAAGAAACATTTGCAACAATGCTATATTGTTTGCTTTCCTCGGTATCCTTTTCTTCCCTCTAGCTTCTGTCTGCAAAGTAGCCTGATCACTGTCCCAGCATCTACAGAGTACTCAGCCAGGGCTGAATCTGTCCCTGTGTTCTCCAAGAGCCCCTGTCCTGGTGATACCACAGGAGATGAGTCTCTGTCTCCCCCAGTGCCTATGGGATACCTTCTAGCTTTGGTTATGGGGAGGATCGATCATGACCAACTGCCAAATCCATGCTCACTTCTGTTGGTATGGAGAAGTTTCTTTGCAAAGACACCTCCCTGTGCAGATGGGAAATGGAAACAGGGTGGGAAATGAGCACAGCAAAACCTTGCAGAAGTTCTGTGATGCCTGCAGGTGGAATTTGAGTTAAAAGGATTAAAAAAGATAATAAAATCATCCTTTCCAAGTGGATTGCATTGCTGGAGAAGCTCTGAGCCTTACAAGGCACAGCAGTTGCCTGCTCTGAGGTTCCTTCCCTGGGGACCTTGTCTGGGGATAGCTCCATCCATTTATCCCTGACTCTTGGCATCTACATAACACACTCACAGAGAGAGTTATTAGTTTAATTTTCTTGTGAATTACAACAGGGGCCCAGAGAATTAGAAGAGACTTTTTTTTTATTATCATTACTTTTTGTTTTCCAGTTGAGAGATTGTAAATGAGGCTATTCATCCTGCTAGCAGCAGTGGGGACCCAAACCCAGGACTTTGTGGAATAATTGGCTTCTGATGAGCAATCGCATGTAAAACCAATAGCAAAAGCAGGAAACAAAATATAAATTCTCCCTTTACATGCCAAGCTTTTCATTAGGACTGCATGCCTGGCTTCTTCCTGGGATCTAGTGGAAAAGCCAAGAAGTGGGTAAACAAGACTGTGAACTAAGCCTGAGAAGGATCTTGTATGAGCAAAAAAATTTAGAGAACAGCATTGCCTGTTGCCTCTGGGGACAGATAGAGCAACCACAGAAGCCATCAGGCCCCAGCTTCCCAATGAGCCCTTTTTGGCACACCTGGGGCTTTGGTCAGGGTGTGGAGAGAGTGACTCCCAGAAGCGAGTTTTTGTATGGGGTGGACCCCAGTGCACCAAAAGAGACCAAGAGACTGAGGAAGGCAAAAAGCTAGAGACCAGAGACTGGTGCCCATGCTTCATGTCAAACCAGGGAGCACCAGCTGGTGGCAATCTGCCCGGTGCCCTGCATTTGCAAAATGTAACAGACCTTGATGTTTGGATTTGATACAAGGGCTGAGACTGTGAGTCAGGCTCTGGTTATCTCTATTTTTTCCCAGTGCCAAGGAAGGAGGCTGCAAATCTGCCCTGGCTTTTGTGTTCCTGATGAGTGCTATGATGCTTAAGGCTTGATTTGTTTATTTATTTTGGTGGCAAATTACATATCAATCCAGAAGCATCTTTCAGCCTTTTCCAGGATGGGATTGTGGGACTCGTTCATTGGCTTAACTGGATTGTTTGCTGCTTTATTATTTTTCAGTGAAATCTGTTGGCACGCATGCAGCTGATTGGTGCCTTAACGATGAGTAGAGAACTGCAGGGCTGACAAATGCTGAGAGCACTCTTAAACTCATGTACACAAAAAGACCTCCAAAATAAGAAGGATGTAGGCATATCTCTAACAAAATAAACCAAACAAATACACTTTTTTCAGGTTCCAAATGCTGAAAGCTGATTCCAAGGAAACATCAAGCAGTGTAAAGTCTCTTCCAGGACACAGATCTGGCAGACTGCTTCAAGCAGAGGGGAGTCCAGACATCATAGAATCATAGAACCATTTGTGTTGGAAGGGACCCCCAAAGGCCATCCAGTCCAACCCCCTGCAGTGCACAGGGACACCCATAGCTCCATCAGTGCTCAGAGTCCACCAGCCGGACCCTGGGTGTCTGCAGGGATGGGGCACTGCCACCTCTCTGGGCACACTGTGACAGTGCCTCACTGCCCTTATGGTAAGAAACAACCATCCTTCTCAGCCTCTGTTCTGGGACAGAACCCGTCACCTTTTTGCTATTCTTCACCCAAAAGAGATGGATGTGTTGCTGCAGTTGCAGCAAGAACTCAGACTATTCAGATGTTGCCATTTTCACATCACATTTCCTTACAACATACAGCCCAGTGCAACACTGTGAAGATGTCAGATGATCTAGTCTCTGCTTTTCCCATTTGCTGCTAAGTGTTCTGGGAGCCCTGGGTGTACCCCATCCTAACCATGCTTGCTGCTGCCACGTGCTGATGGGCTCTGATGCCTGCCCTGTCTTTTTGGCCTCTTCCCTGCAGCACCTGCTTAGAAATCTCTGTGAGTGCTGAAGCTTCTTTTCCCTACTTTGAACAGTTGGCCCAGGAGCCCTGCTTCCCCTTCCCCTTCTCACTTCCCCAAACATTTCCATTCCTGTCAGAGCTGAAGTTCCCAAATGACTCTTCTACATATATGTACAGGCTGATCTCCAGAGCACACTTCTGTTTGTTTCTTATCAAGATACGTCTGTCCTGAAGGCTGATCCTTCTACTTCCAGGGTGATTGTGATGAAAGGAAAAGAAAAGAAAAGAAAAGAAAAGAAAAGAAAAGAAAAGAAAAGAAAAGAAAAGAAAAGAAAAGAAAAGAAAAGAAAAGAAAAGAAAAGAAAAGAAAAGAAAAGAAAAGAAAAGAAAAGAAAAGAAAAGAAAAGAAAAGAAAAGAAAAGAAAAGAAAAGAAAAGAAAAGAAAAGAAAAGAAAAGAAAAGAAAAGAAAGGAAAAGAAAAGAAAAGAAAGGAAAAGAAAGGAAAAGAAAGGAAAAGAAAGGAAAAGAAAGGAAAAGGAAGGAAAAGGAAGGAAAAGGAAGGAAAAGGAAGGAAAAGGAAAGAAAGGAAAAGGAAGGAAAAGGAAGGAAAGGAAAAGAAAGGAAAAGAAAGGAAAAGAAAGGAAAAGAAAGGAAAAGAAAGGAAAAGAAAGGAAAAGAAAGGAAAAGAAAAGAAAAGAAAAGAAAAAAGAAAAGAAGAGAAAAGAAGAGAAAAGAAGAGAAAAGAAGAGAAAAGAAGAGAAAAGAAAAGAAAAGAAAAGAAAAGAAAAGAAAAGAAAAGAAAAGAAAAGAAAAGAAAAGAAAGGAAAAGAAAGGAAAAGAAAGGAAAAGAAAGGAAAAGAAAGGAAAAGAAAGGAAAAGAAAAGAAAGGAAAGGAAAGGAAAGGAAAAGAAAAGAAAAGAAAAGAAAAGAAAAGAAAAGAAAAGAAAAGAAAAGAAAAGAAAAGAAAAGAAAAGAAAAGAAAAGAAAAGAAAAGAAAAGAAAAGAAAAGAAAAGAAAAGAAAAGAAAAGAAAAGAAAAGAAAAGAAAAGAAAAGAAAAGAAAAGAAAAGAAAAGAAAAGAAAAGAAAAGAAAAGAAAAGAAAAGGAAAAAGAAAAAAGAGGAGGGAGAGGCGGCAAGGGTAAGGGGGAGGGGAAGGGAAAAGGAAAGGGATGAGGAAAAGGAAAAGAAGTAGGAAGTGAACCCTTTCCTTGTTTGTTACTAAGTTCTATTTTGTAACTTTCATTATTTTGGTTATGTTCCCTATTTCCCCCTTTCCAAGCTCAGCAATGAGGAGGTCAGGACCAAAAAAAATCACAGAACAACAGCTCACATCATTATACAAAAGAACTATACAAAAGAATTATACATTCTTTTTAAATGTGTGTGCTATTTACAAAGATTTACTCACTGTGTTGACAATTTGTCAGAGGTACAAAGTGATGCATGGTAGAACTTCTTTTATCAACCCAGACAATATTTTCACCACTGGTTTTGCTCATTTTGTGCTTCTGTTGTGACCTGGCCTAGGAAACCTGTAGAGGATGTAGGTATGTGGGAGATCTGTGAAAGAAAAAAGGAGACAGTGCTCACGGCTACGAGAAGTTCTGCCCTGGGAAAGTATTTGCAGCTGTTACAGATAGGAGGTGGAAAGATGGGGAAAACATGGGGGAAAAGAATAAAATAACAGTTGGGAATACTTCTCCCATAGTGAAATCTCCCTTCACTCCCTTCTGGGTGGGCATTTCACTGGGTGGGAACATGCATTGCTTGGGATACTACAGATAGGAAATGGGATTGCCGGGTGAAAGGTCTTTGTCTTCCACCTTAGGTCCCAAAGAGCTCTCTCTGAGAGCCTCCCAGTAGAGCAAAGAAGAAAGAATTCTTCTCTTCCTGCAATTGCTTAATGCTCACTGTATTTGCAGAGAAGATAGGAAGAAATATGAAGAAAATCCATCCCTGCACAAAATATTTTAGGCACAGAGAGTGTGATGAAGGCAAGGAAGTAGAATTATACTGCAAATGTCAGGAGCTATGAAAAATGTAACAGACTTTAATATTCTTCTGCTGTTATTGCCAGGAGTGTCTCTCACCTGCATTCACAGAAAGTGAAGTGCCTTTTATTGAGCCCAGATGTCACTGAGCAGGAAAGATTTCTGTGCTTCCTATTTTTATTTTAAAACTCCACTGTGACATTCTGATAATAAATGCTCTCTCCTTCCAACCTCTCACTTCAACTTTTAAGATTAATTTAAGACTTTAGGATTGACCCCTATTTCATGCTCCACTGAACTTTGGCCTCAAATGCCCTGCTACTTGCAGTTTACCTCTGACTTCTGCATTCCAGGCTGTAACTACCTGTGATACCTAATGCTGAGCCAGCTACTTGGATGCTGCAGTGAAGATGTAAAACATTAACCATGCATCTCTTGTAGCTCACTTCCCCATGGGGTTATGTTTCAAGGTAAGTGGTTTGCGTAAGATCCCTGCGAGACCTGCATTTAGTTTTTATTCAGTAGTATAAACAACCTGCTGCTTTTGTGCTTCTCCCTGTAGAGCAAAGAAAAACCCATTTTACACATTAAAATTGAAAGTACCATGGCTGAAAGGACTGTGATGGCTTTTCGTGGAGCTCAGTGCATCACGCCTTGCTCCAGGAGGGATCTCGCAGGATGTAAACAGTCCCTCACCCCACAACCCCCCCCTCTCCAGACCCTCTGCCGGGAAGGAATGGGGGTCAGCACCCCCCAGCTGTGTCTCACTGCCCAGAGCTGGGGTATGAAAGCAGCACGGTTTTCCTTGATGCACTGCGTTAATTTCACCTTGATAAAGCCATCCCCATGGCTTGGAAAAGAGCTCTGGGAGGGGGAAACCCGGCTCCCTGCAACTCCGTCAGCAAAGCCTGAGCCACAAACCACGCTGTTTAATGGGAGAGGCTCCTGCTGGGCACCGGTGCTGATGTGGCACAAAGAGCAGTGGCAGCAGATGAGCGAGCAGCTCCCCCGCGCCGGGATTTGAGCAATCAGGAAATATAATCCAAGCTGGAAAGTGCCCGAGCATCTGCTGGGTTATTAATAAATTGTATGCAATCTGTCCGGGATGAATCTCGGGATGGAGGGAGCCATCTGCTCCCGAGCCGGAGCGCTAATGGTATATGGGGAATGAACTTAGCGGGGTCGGCCGGCCGCGCTCCGGGGCTGCTCTGGTCGCACCGGCGCTGGAAGGACTCCCAGGGGTGGGGTGGGTTGAGCACGGCGGGGTGCCCGCTCCCCCACGCTGCTTTCCGTGGGGGGACAGCAAGGGGGAGCTCCGCTCTGGTGCCGCCTGCCTGCCCTCCCGGCCGCCGCTAAGTGCCGCCCCTGGATATTCTCCGCGGTTTATTCTCTGCCAGCTGCTGCCGTTCGGCCCACGGCCGGCTCCCGGTGCCTGCTGCTAACGGGGTGGATGGGGGTTGACGTGCCAGTTCCAGCGATGTGGTGTGGGGACGCCTGGCTCCGCAGGCCGAGGAGCCCAGATCTTAATTGCTGAGTAGTGTCTGTTGTCACAGTGAGGGAGTGGGCTCGATCTAGCACAGAAGGAAGACCCACCTTCCCTTGAGCAAGAACCATGGACCGCAGCATCCCTAAAATAACACGTGGGAAAGCTCCCGCACCACCGTGAGGATCGGTATCCTAAACAAAGGCTATTCTAAACAAAGACAAAACCTCCAGCAATGGGAGAGGGGCAGAGAAGGAGCGAGTGCTGCCGCTGCTGGGATCGTGGCCGTGGAGCCAACCACCCCGCATCGCCGCTGGGGACGAGGCCTGGCCGGTGCCGCCCGCCGCGGTGGCCACTCGGTGCTCACGGTGCCGCTGCCGCCCGGTGCCGCGCTATTTCCTGCCCCGAGCGCCGCGGCGCTGTCGGGATATTTCCTGTGCTGGAGAGGAAGAAAGCCGCTCATTTTCTCGTACGCTGCGTCTCTCAGCCGGGGTCCCCGCGGAGGGGAAAGGCTTGTCAGAGGAGGCTGCGAAAGGTTTTCGCCCGGACCTGCGACGTGTTCGTGTCACCCTCACCGACGGGCCGAGGCTAGCAGTGCCCACTCGGCGGCCGGGCACGAAGCGATGGACGTCGTCCCGTTACTTTCCGAAACGAGCCGGGGGAGGAAAGCTCCAGCTCCGCCACAGTTCCGCCCTGAAGGCAGAGGCGCCGAGGGTGGTACTTTCCCGTTCCCCACTCCGGGATTCTGCTCATCGCAGGGTGCCCCCCCGAGGGGAGTGGGGGCTGGGGGGACCTCCCAGTCCCTTTCCCCGTGATTAGAGCACTTCTGGATGGCGCGAGAGGCCAGTTCAAGCGTTTTCGCTTTAGGGGAGGCTTTGAAACCCGATCTACGCTTGTCCGGGCAGTGCTGTAACCTCTGAGCTGTGCCTTAGAGCCGCGAGCGACCCGCCCCGCAGAATGCGGACTCACCGGCTCGGAGTTCAGCGGCTCTTCGGGTGGCTACCGGGTCCCTGTCGATGGGGACAGTGTCCTAGGGCCGGCCGATCCGCAGCAGCGGGGCCGTTTCCATCTCGGTGGTGGACAACGTCCTGGGTCACGGCACCGACTCTGCCGGATTTTTCCCCTCCTCCCGCTTCTCGGTCTCTTGCTTCAGAACTTCCTACAGCCGTGCCTTGAGCTCAGCGGGAGCCAACCGGGGAAATGTCCAGGAATATTTTCAAATACCTCTGGAAAAGTCTCTTTGTCTCCACTGCCTAAAGAGGAACGGAAGGAGGGAACGTCCCAACTGAAATAGCTGGAGCAGAACTACTTCACCTACGTGCTGCACACTGGGCTGTGCATTGTTTCTTTTTGAGGACCTGGTGTTCATTATGATGATGGATAAACCTAATCCGTGATGTTAAAAGTCCTGGTTATTTTTCATCGGTTTAACGTGGCAGTCACCTCTTTTGTCTCATGCAGTGCCTGGGCATTCGGCGAGCCATCAGAGCCTCGGGAGGGGCAACCCTCACAGCTGCTCAGTCCGAGGCATGTACCTCTGAGACGTCCCAGAGTCAGAGGAGCTGATCTAAGCCACGTGTCAATCGAAATTCCACCACCTTGGCTGCTTTTTCCAAAATCTCAACGTCTCCCCGTGAAACTGGCAGCTTTTCATTATGGGTACAGGTGGTGTAAAAGGCCGTCTGTGTTGATGGTGCAATACTGTGATGCTTGAGGATCTGCCTTAACATCGCTAGAAGCTGGATTTCATCAGAAAGTGAGAGTGTCACGTGCCTTGTATTTGAGTAAGCATGAAACAACTTTCCAGCGGTGCAGGTTATCTTGGGGCGTTCAGTTGCTTCTTTGCATACAAAAACATTCTTATCATGAGCAAAGCTCAGATGTCTGGCATTTTTTTTCCGAGTTGCTGCTCAATGGATATAGAAACGTTGCAGATAACTACTCTAACACAGGAGAAAAGACATTGCATCCAGTACCCTTGGCAGCAATGTTTTTTTTTTTTTTTTTTCCTTTTTAGTAGCCGTTTTATCGATAAAAACATCTTACTACTATTTTTTTTTCTAAACAAGTTTAATTTAGACCTTAGCACAGCGTACACCTGAAAATAAAGTAGTGCTGTTCTTTATATTCTCATCCCTGTGAATGTGGCATGAAACTTTTCATCCAAAGAAGATCTACTTATGTGAGGTAATCTGAGGTAAGTGGATGAAATTAGCAAATGGGTAAGTAGGAAAAAAACACATATATACTCCCTCTTTAAAAACTTTTCATCCTGGACTTCTGTAGAGTGAGCTGAGTGACTTTGTCCCAGCATCTCTTTTTGTGCACTTGTCATGACACTGATCTCTGCCCAAAATCTTACTTTCTTTTGCTACATGTACCAGACCCCCCCCCCAAGAAATCCCAACCAACCAACAAACAAAGAAAAACAAGCAAATAAAACAAAAACAAACAAACAAACAAAAAACCACAAAGAATCAAATAAAACAAACAAACCCTACATATAGACCTTATTTTCAGGAAATTCAGAAGTCAGGATCATGTCTCTGGATTAATTTTGGAACATCTTGTCCATTCCACTATTTGATAATGGAGGACCCAGCTAGCTGCACCTGGAAAAGTCAACAAAGTGCTTTTACACTGGATGGGGTAGATCTATGTCTCCATCTGTCTGTGGTAATAATGGTGTGAGATCACATAAAATTTGTAGACAAAAGAATGGAAATTAAGAACAAAGCATGTTCCATTACATTCTGAATTTAGTAGGAATGTGTTAATGGAAGCCCCAGTGCCTGGTTGCCATTTTACCTGAGATGCTCTACTCAGAATCATTGCAAGAGAGAAAAAACACGCTTCATCTTCAGAGCCTGAACTTCCACTGTGCTCTGCATAAAAGGCTTTGGGATAAGAAATGTAATTTACCTGAATGCTTCTTTGGGAAGGTGAGCCTGCCATTGGTCAAGATGAAAGAATGCAGGTAGTGTGCAAAGACACAGGTGGAAGAAGAGTTCGTGTTTTGAGTTTACACAAGGTAAACAAAGATGGCACAAACCCAGATGGCATCAAGGACTGGATATAGATCTGCACTCAAGGCATTATTCATAGAATCATAGAATCATAGAAGAATCAGAGAATTGTTAATGTTAGAGAAGATTTCTAAGATCACCAGGTCCAACCATCAACCCATCACCAATATGCTAATTAAATGGTACCACATTTACATGTTTCTTGAATACCTCTGTGGACAGTGACTCCACTACCTCACTGGGCAGCCTGTTCCAATGCTTGACCACTCATTCTGAGAAGAAATGTTTCCTAATATCCAACATGAACCCCCCTGGCACATCTTGAGGCTATTGCCTCTCATCCTATTGCTGAGAGAAAAGGCTTATCTCCACAACATTCTTTCAGGAAGTTGTAGAGAGCAATAAGGTTTCCCCTGAGCCTTCTCTTCTCCAGACTGAAAAATTACAGTTTCTTCAGCCACACATTGTAGGAGTTGTGCTTCAGACCCTTCACCAGCTTTGCTGCCCTTCTCTGGACATATTCCAGTGCCACAGTGTCCTTCTTTTAGTGAGGGGCTCAGAACTGGATACAGTATGCAAGGTGCAACCTCACCAGTACTGAGTACAGGGGGACAATCACTCCCTACCGACTGCACTATTGCTGATACAAGCCAAGATTCTGTTGGCTTTCTTGGCCACTTGGGCACAATGCTGGCTCATACTCACAAGGCTGTCAGCTATCACCCCAGATCTTTTTCCCCCACACAGCTTTCAGCAACTCTGCCCCAAACCTGTACTGATGCATGGGGTTGTTGTGAGCAAAGTGCAAGACCCAGCACTTGGTCTTGTTAAAGCTCATTCCATTAGCCTCAGTCCAGTGATTCCTCTCTGGATCCCTCTGGAGAAACTCCCTACCCTTGGGCAGATCAATGGTTCCTCCCAACTCAGTGTTACCTGGTAACTTGCTGTAGTTAATCATTTCTGTTCCCAGGAAGACTGATAGCCTTCAGCAATGCATTTCCACAAGAACCAGTGATAAGTAGGAGCAGAAGAGCAAAAAGGTCAGTAATCAGAAGTGTGTTCATTGCTCCTGAATGCAGGAACCCAGGAATGCAGTTCACTTTCACTTTGCATCTCCTTCTCTTTGAGTGCTGCACAGCAAAGTCCCCGTGGTCTTTCTTGTGAGAGAACCTGTCAATCACAGGTGAAAGAAGGGGATCTGTTTCCTACTTTCCATCTTGGCCTCTATCATTGTAGAACTTACATGAACACCCCATGAATCTCAGATCTCTAGTGCTTTGGCTGCAGTTTTATTTTGCTGTTCAAAAATGTACAGAAGGACATATGAATGAAGCATATTTTTTGACAGATTCCAATCAAAGCACAACATTCCTAAAAGAGGAACATTGATGATGATCACTGCAGGAGCCGTCCTATTGATGGAACAAAATGTTCAGATTGAGAAGGAGGCGTTGCCAAAAAGCTCAGTTGCCATGGAAGAAAAACATCAGCCATGAGTGGAAGGAAGGGACCTCTTTCCTAAATTTGTCCCTGTGCTCTGTCCTTGTAAGACTGACATGAACAACCTATGAAGACCCTCTTCCCAGTGTTATGCCTACAGGAACATGTAGATTTGCTATAAGAAATGAAAAGAAGGGCATGAGAATACAGGATGCTTTTGGAAATAATTCAGTTAAATCCTCAAGGTTTCTGACAGAGGAACACTGATCGCTGTCATCATGGGAGCTGTCTCACCAACCAGTAAATGCATTCAGTACATTGCACAGCGCACCCATTTGACTTGGAGAACAAGCATGAAAGATTAGTTGGCGCCTCATTTTAAGTAAATATAAAGACTTCTAGTCAACTACTACATTGAAACATGCTGTGGGTAAGTACTGGGTTAAAACAACTGAACAAACAAAAGCAACTGAAAGCGAAGCGTAAGGAATGGAAAGTGTCAAAGACGAAGCAAACTTAATGTGATACGCAGAGAAGCACGAGAGGCAATTCTCGCTGTGAGCCACATGATGCCACTCTGAGCTAAGAAACACACAATACGACTGGGAAAAGGGAGGGGAACACCTTCTGGTGTCCATGGGAGGATTATTATTATTATTATTATTTTTTTCTGAACAAGCAGCCACTGATACTACAGGTAAGTCATTCGTACCCAAAAGGTATGTAGCTGAGATACAGATGTAGGGTTTTGCACTGCTTAATTGTATGCTCTTTATGCTGGAAGGAATAAATGTTTCCTGGGTACTGCCTGTAGGTTTCGAGCCTTCTGATGATTGTGTGCATACCAACGGGGAGAGCTGTTTCTCTCACTGGTGACAATCCCTTCCCTGGATGTCAGCACATTTGGAAATAGAGGAAATCTCTCAGGAGGCATTATTTAGTGGATGTAATCATTTTGTACTTGACTTCTCCCCAGTTTGTGCACTTGCCCAGTTGGCTTCAGTCTAGGTCGTGTGCTCTCTTGTAGCATGGCTCAATCTAAAATGTGAATAGATGCTGAAGTTATATATCAATGTCAGAGGAACTAATTCTTTACAGCCACGTGTTTTTTTTTTTGTTGTTGTTGTTGTTTTGTTGTTTTTTTTTGTTTTGGTTGTTATTTTGTTTTGTTTTGTTTTTGAGGACTTGCCACCACTGAAAGAACTAAAATAACTCATTTAAAAATAAAAACTCCACCAATTAGACTGCTTTTTGCAGATTTATCTCAGCTTCTTCATGTGGACTTGATGACTTCTGAATATAGATAGAAGTGTGTAAAAGACAAATTGTTTGTGCATCTGACTGCTCAGTGTTACAATGCTTGACAACTTGCTTTACCCTCTGTAGAAGAAGAGAATCTCACGTGGGCTGGATTTGAGTAAGCACAAAACAGCTTTTCCAATGTGTAGGTTATTTTGGATTGTTCCTTTGTGTATACAGTCACCTTTATCCTAGCAAAGCTCGGATCACTGGCATTGTGGGATCACTTATTTAAGCCTTTGCTCAGTGGATGTGGAGGTGATGCAGACAAGTATTTGGAAAACAAAAGAAAGGACAGCATGTCCTACACTCTTGGAAACAATGCTTGTTTTGTCTTTAGCAGATGTTTTGCTGATTAAAACTTCCTGCTACACTTTTTTTGGAGCAAGCTTAATTTAGATGTTAGCGCAGCTCTAAGATACTTGAAAATAAAACAGTGCTCTTTTTTTTGTGACTATGGCATTCTATTACCATCCTCATGAATATGGCATGGAGAAGTACTAGATTTAGTCATTCCAGGTAAGTGAATGAACTTAGTAGACAAGTAGAAAAAGAATATATATATGTGCCTTCATTAAACACCTTGTCATGGACTCACATGAGTGATGGACTCACAGGAGTGAGCTTGGGAGCTTCAGTGATAGAAGATGTGTGTAAAAATCTCTTTCTGAGCACTGGTCATGATACTTATCTCAACCCAAACCCTTACTTCCTCTTGCTACATGAACCTGCAAGATAAAACAAAACAAAAATCCACATGTAGACCTAATTTTCATGAAACTCAGAGATCAGTAACATATCTCCAGATTCATTTTGCAGCATTGTGCCTTGCACAATATTGCTCAAATCCTTCATTTGGTAACAGAGGACCCATCTGCTTGCATCTAGAAAAGTCAATGCTTTTACACTGAGCAGGATAAATTTTTGTCTCCGTCTGTTGGGGTAATGAATGTGTTTGGTCACAGAAGATCCAAAGACACAAGGAACAGAAATGACAAATGAGTAGAAGTGCATAGAAGTGAACATTTTCTCTTACATTCTGAATTTAGTAGAAATGCGTTAATGAAAGTCCCAGTACTCCTTCCTGGGAGCATTGTAGGAGGGAAGAACCATGATTTGTACTTAAAGGCAGAACTTCCACTGTACTCTGCAAGGAAGGATTTGGGAAAGGGAATGTGGTCTGCCTGAATGTTTCTTTGGGGAGATGAGCCTTCCATTGGTCATGATAAAGGATTGCAGGTAAGGTACAAAGATGCAGGAAGAGTTCATCTTAACGTTTTGGGTTTACACTGGGTAAAATCCACAAGCAGCTGGCATCAAAGACTAGATCTGGATTTGGACTCAGTGCATCAACGTTGTTCCACTGACAGTTTCAGTGGTGGATTTCTGCATGGACTATTAATAAGCTAGAGCAGAAAAACAAAGAGATAAGAAGACAGATGAATGTTTGGAGCCACAGAAGTCTGTTTGGTGCTCCAAAGCTGAGTTCTGTGCGTGTGAACTGCAGAGATGAGGAAGCAACTTGCTCTCAGCCCGTAACTGTCTGTTCCCTATCCATTGTGCAGGCGAAGGTGAATGCAAAGTGGAGCAGACCAGAGCTGCGTGGGTAGGTGTTGTTTTTTTACTTGGAGGTTTACACACTCTTCGGCTATTGCAATGGCCAGATAACGGTCCGTTACTCACAGACATGACTGCAACAGATGAGAAATACAAATGAAAGACACAAATATCCATAAAAGAGGAAAATCTCAAACCCGTCTCCTTTGAAGGAACCATAAAGATGCCGTTAAGAAATCAGGGGGAAAAAAAAGCAACGGAAAAGGCTGAAAATTAAGCGAATCGCAACAAACGAGAAATAGAAAATGGCAAAGAAGCAAACCACCCAGCGCGATACATAAAACCACAGAGGCAATTCCTGCAGCGAGCCACATGATGCCGCTCTCAGCTAAGAAACGCGCGATGTGATCGGGGGAAGGAAGGGGTCCTTGCCTGCTCTTGCTGACCCCTCTGTAGTTCCCTTTGAAAGAGGGTTGCAGCCCTGTGGCAGGACACAGCAGGTGCTGTTCCACTGGTTACCTTGGAGTGCAGACAGGATGTCCCTTGTGTGTGCTGCTTGTTGAACAGGGCCTGTTGTTTTTAATGCATACCCAGAGTGCAAGAGAGAATTTTCCAGAGGAAAGCCTGGAGAAGAGGCATGGCACAGAGCATTGCTTGGCCAGGATCCGCTCAGAACTCCTAGAACTTTTAGCTGAGAGACCTTTCTGAGCTTGAGAAGCTTTGTGTTCTTCGTGGCACATTGCTTTGTGTGTTTGGAGGCTTTCCATGTTGTCTGCATTGGGGGAATCCTAGGTGCATGTAGAGGAAGACCAGCTAAGCTCAGAGAGCCAAACTGGAGCATATTTTACATGAGACGTGGGGAGGCCTTCAACCAAGCAATTGCTAATAGCAAGGCCACCTGTGAGGTGTGATGAGCAGGGTCCTGTGCAGTCAAACTCTGTGTCCTCACTCCCTGTTGTCTTTGTGTCTTTTATGCTTGTGAAGCCATCTTCCAGTGCAGGTAAGTTGTTTATATTAAAAGAAGATGTGATCAATAGACAACTGTATGCTTTTTCACAGCTAGTTGTGATCCCTTTATATTGGATGTGGTGAGAGTTCCCTGGATATTACCCAGATTGGAGTAGTTACGGTAGCGATGTGCATACCAGTGCAGGTATGATACACAGGAGGCTGAACTCAGATGGTGTAAATGAAACACAGCCTTTGTCTGGCTTTGCACAAAGAGGCGAATTGAAGGTGGAGCAGAGAAGAGCAGTGTAGGCAGGCGGTGGATTAGGCCCTGGATCTTTAGGCAATGATCAGGAATCCTCCCACTGTCCTGCACCTGGCTTTACTGGAATGGGGAGAGAAGTGAAATAGAGATACTGGCTCCAGTATCTGACACCTCTGACATGCCATCTATGCATGGCAAGTGCAAATGGCAAACACAGATACCCCAAATACTGAAATCTCAGCCCTTATCTCATCTGAAAGAAACATCTCACTGATAAATAATGTAGGTTGCTCACACCTGCTCCCACAGCATTTCCCACGTGTGCTGAGCACTACTCTTCTCACCTTCTGCCTCATCTCCACCCACAGGGAAGTGAGTCAGATCAGCATTCCCAGTACTTCACTCTCACTTCACACCTGTTCCTTTTGAGAGTGGGTGGGCAGCAGGTAATCATCAGAAGGCTGCATCACTGAACTGCTCTGTTCCCATGGGTGGGAGCAATGGGGAGGACCTATCGATCATGAGTGCAAGAAGATCTGATTCCCACTTTCCTCCCTGTGTTCAGTCCTTGAAAGACAGATCAGCAGCCTGTGAAGTCACATATGTTTTCACTACAATCAAAGTATATATGATCTAAAATGTATGTGTAAGAAGAACATGTGACCAGAGCACATCTGAAAGTAAAATGGAAAGGATCCTTAACAGGAAGAAATGGACATATTCACACTGCAGTTACTGCAGTACATATCAAGGCACTGTAGTTCACTGGAAAAACACGTCTGAAAGATAGTTTGTGCCTCAGTGAAAAGCGGTGCGAGTACGGAATCGGCAGGGAAAAAAAAAAAAACACAAAAACAAACGCGAAATACAACAATCTGAAAAAGAAGTGAATCACAAGGAATGAGGACAAGAAAATGGAAAACAAAGCCGAGGCGAACATACAGCTCGGTACCCAGAGAAGCACAGAGGCAATTCCCGCAGCGAGCCACATGATGCCGCTCTGAGATAAGGAACGCACGATGCGATCGGGGAAGGGAGGGGAACACCTTCCGGTGCCCGTGGAAAAGAAGGCGGCGCGGAGGAGGACGCGCGTCCCGTGAGGAAGGATTCTGTCGGCGTCGGACGCGGTCGGAGGGCTTGGAGCAGGCACGTCGGGAGGTGCGGGGCGTGGAGAAGGATCGGCGCAGCGGTGAGGGCGATGGTCGGCGTTGGAGCAGCGCGGCGGAGCTGGGCGGCCGCGGTGGTGGTGCTGCTGCAGGCGGCCTGGGCGCTGGTCGGCGGGCAGGTGCGGTACTCGGTGCCGGAGGAAGCCGAGGCCGGCACGGTGGTGGGGCGGCTGGCGCAGGACCTGGGCCTGGAGGCGGGCGAGGCGGAGGCGCGGCGGCTGCGTCTGGTGGCGCGGGGCCGGCGGGCGAGCGTGGAGGTGAGCGGGGCGAGCGGGGCGCTGGTGGTGAGCTCGCGGCTGGACCGGGAGGAGCTGTGCGGGAAGAGCGCGCCGTGCGCCCTGCGTCTGGAGGTGCTGCTGGACCGGCCGCTGCGCGTCTTCCACGTGGAGGTGGAGGTGACCGACATCAACGACAATGCCCCGCGCTTCCCCAACGCCTACAAAAACATCAGCGTGTGGGAAAACTCCCCACTGAATTCACGCTTCCCGCTGGAGGGTGCGTCGGATGCGGATATCGGTTCGAACGCGCAGCTCTCCTATTCACTGAGCCCCTCCGAGCACTTCGCGCTGGATGTAAAAATCTCCGATGAAGACAGGAAATCCCTTTTCCTGGTGTTAACGCATCCTCTGGACCGCGAGTCGCTGTCCGAGCACCGCTTGGTGCTGACGGCGAGTGACGGGGGCAGGCCGGCGCTGACGGGCACGGTGCAGCTGGTGATCTCGGTGCTGGATGCGAACGACAACGCGCCGCAGTTCAACCAGTCGGTGTATAAAGTGCAGCTGCCGGAGGACGCGGCGGAGGGGACTCTGGTAGGGAGGGTGGCAGCCACGGACCCGGACGAGGGAATTAATCAGGAGTTTTCCTACAGCATCGTCAGTTCTGTTCCTGCGTCACAGAGAGATTCATTCAGCATAGATCCGCGGACGGGGGAGATTCGACTCACGGGTCCCTTAGATTTCGAAGAAGTCCGTATAAACGAACTGCAAATCGAGGCGAGAGATAAAGGTTTCCCTCCGTTGTCGGGCCACTGCAGCGTGGAGCTGGAGGTGTTGGACGTGAACGACAACGCGCCCGAGGTGTGGGTGACGTCGCTGTCGGTGCCGGTGCCCGAGGACGCGGCGCTGGGGACGGTGGTGGCGCTGCTGAGCGTGTCGGACCGGGACTCGGGGCCGAACGGGCGGGTGCGCTGCGCGGTGCGGCCGCCGTCGCCGTTCGGGCTGGTGGCGACGTTCGCGGGCTCGTACTCGCTGGTGCTGCGGGAGGCGCTGGACCGGGAGCGGGTGTCGGAGTACGAGGTGGAGGTGCGTGCGGAGGACGGCGGGGCGCCGCCGCTGCGCGCCAGCCGCGGGCTGCGGGTGCCGGTGTCGGACGTGAACGACAACGCGCCGGCGTTCGCGCAGGCCGTGTACACGGTGCTGGCGCGGGAGAACAACGCGGCGGGCGCAGAGCTGGCGCGGCTGTGGGCGCGGGACCCGGACGAGGCGGGCAACGGGCGCGTGAGCTACTCGGTGGCGGAGGGCGGCGCGGGGACGGGCGCGGGCTCGGGCTCGGGCTCGGGGTGGCGTCCGGCGTCGAGCTACGTGTCGGTGGACGCGGAGAGCGGGCGCCTGCGTGCGCTGCGTCCGCTGGACTACGAGGAGCTGCAGGTGCTGCAGTTCGAGGTGCGGGCGGTGGACGCGGGGGAGCCGCCGCTGTGCGGCAACGCCACGGTGCAGCTGTTCGTGGTGGACGAGAACGACAACGCGCCGGCGCTGCTGCCGCCTGCGGGCGGCGGGCCGTGGCCCTGGGCTGCGGGCGAGGCGGCGGAGCCGGGGTCGCGGCCGCCGGGCTCGGCGGGCTCGGCGGTGTCGTCGTGGTCGCTGTGGGCGCGGGCGGCGTGGGGCGCGCCGGCGGGGCAGGTGGTGGCGAAGATCCGCGCGGTGGACGCGGACTCGGGCTACAACGCGTGGCTGCGCTACGAGCTGCGGGAGCCGCGGGGCGAGGGCCCGTTCCGCGTGGGGCTGTACAGCGGCGAGGTGAGCACGGCGCGGGCGCTGGAGGAGGCGGACGGCCCGCGGCAGAGGCTGCTGATCGTGGTGCGGGACCACGGGGAGCCGCCGCGCTCGGCCACGGCCACGCTGAGCGTGTCGCTGGTGGAGGGCGCCGAGGCGGCGGTGGGGGCGGTGTCGGTGTCGGCGGGGGCGGGGCTGCGGCCGGCGGCGAGCGCGGAGGGCGGATCTGCGGCGTCGGGAGCGTCGGCGGCGACGAACGTGTGGCTGGTGGTGGCCATCTGCGCGGTGTCGAGCCTGTTGGTGCTGGCGGTGGTGCTGTACGGGGCCGGGCGCTGGGCGCCGCGGGCGGCGGTGCTGGCGGGGCCCGGTCCGGCGACGCTGGTGTGCGCCAGCGAGGTGGGCAGCTGGTCGTACTCGCAGCGCCAGAGCCGGAGCCTGTGCGTGGCCACGGACGGCGCGGGCAAGAGCGACCTGATGGTGTTCAGCCCCAACTGCCCTCCGGCGCCCGGCCCCGCGCCGAAGGAGACGCCTCAGGAGCCGTCCTCTCTTCTGGACACGGTCAGTGCCATTCATCCCTTGCTTTTTTCTTGCTATGATTGTATGATTAACAGTATAAATACTTTCGTTTAACTGTGTATACTTTAGTAAGAATTTCTGGATTCATTATAAATCACTAAGTGTGATCTGCCAGGTTCTCTGTGTATGGCGCGGTTCGTCAGGTTTTGTCGGCTTTACTGCTGTCGTCTGTTGGAGGGGTCTGTGGAAGTGGCAGTCAGCTTTATGGTGCTAAATGCATATTTTTCACATTTGTTGGAGTGAATGTGGTAGTAGCACATGATAGAGCTTGGGCTTTTTCTCCAGTGAATATTGACTTTATATGTAAGTCCCTGCCCGTGAGAGAACACATCATCATTGTGTAGACTACAGAGCTTGTCGAGGAACACAAATGGGAGATGTTTATTGTCTTCTGAATCCTCGTGGGAGTGGGGACATGGTATTGGAATGCTCATACTGTCTTTTAAAGCCATAGGCTTTTAGTCTTGGTTGTTCTTAGGAGGGGGGGATCTTGTCTGAAGGAAATGGTGCTGCTAGGTAGAAGAGGAAGAGAGTCACTGAACAAGAGTTGTATCTCCAGCTCAGCTGGCATTTTCCTATTTGACAAGGGATGGGTAATGGGTTGCCAGTAGAAAAGCTGGAAAAGAGACGGAACACATAGTGCTGCTTGGCATGGATCCCCTCAGAACCTCCTGAACGTCACGTGTCAGGTTTTAACATCGGAGGATGTGTGCTATTCATACTTCTACACTACTGCCTCACTGTATCTGTTGGAAGCATCTTTTGGCTGTCTTCCCTGGGCTTCCTCTTGCCTCGGGGAGAGGAGCATTTAGTAAGCTTTAAGCATCACAGGAGATATTGTCTTTGTTGGGACATGGGGAGCCTGCCAACCCAGTGACTGGTGACAGCAGGTCCACCTGTGTAGTGTGATGGGCTTCTCTAATTCTGTGTTTCCTCACTCCTTGTTGCCCTTGTGGCATTCCTGCTTCTGAAGACATCTGCCACATGCACCTTTATTCACTTGTGTTAGAGTATGGCATTTTGTTGCTCAAAGAAGGAGTTTTTCCCAGTATTGGTGTTTTTGGCTGAATTGTCTGAACTTCACTGCAGTCTTCTCAGTGGTTGTTTTGTTGCTTGGGACGAGAACAAATGCTCTCTGTATTCCATATGTTGGCAAGCCTTGTGTTTCAATAATATGGAATGGGATCTTTTCTCCTGCCAGAAAAATGTCCTACTCAGTTGTTTTTCTTCTCTGTCATTAGAAATATGTGGGTGACAGAAATATGTGGATGAGATGTAGTGCCCTGTGTTCTGGCTGCTTTCATTTGGCAGACGTTTGAGCAGTTGACCATGAGTGTGGGTTCTGACTTTTCCACTCTAGTGTGCTGAGATAGTCATTGAGAGAAAGTCATTAGCTGTCAGGTCTCCCTCTTACTTCCTTTCTGACAGATGTGTGCCAGAGTGTACTACACCCTATCTAGTGTTCTTTCTGTCAATAGTCAGCAACTGATATTACAGGTAAGTCATTCGCATCCAGAGAGTATGTGTTTGAGAGACAGCTATACATTTTTGTTTGGTTGTGCACCCTCCTTCCCTCCTTCCCTCCTTCCCTCCTTCCCTCCCTCCCTCCCTCCCTCCCTCCCTCTGTCTGTCCGTTTCTCCCTCCCTCCGTCTTGTCTGGAGTACATATGCTGTGGGAATTGCCTGTAGGTTTGGAGCTTTTTGGTGATCATGTGTGTACCAATGGGGAGAGCAGTTTTGCACTGGTCAAGATCTCTTCTGTGCATGTCAGACTAGTACTGGGCATACAGGTAATTTCTTAGGAGACATTGTTTGGTGAGTGTAATCGTTGTGTACTTCTCCCAGATTTGTGCATTTTTATACTTGGCTCTAGTGAAGATGGCATGGACTGTTGTAGCATAGTTCGTTCTAAAATTTGAACATATATGCAAATCCTGAAATAGCAGCTCAGCATTCTTTTTCTGTGTAAGAAATTCTTTACAGCCACCTGCATGTTTTTTGGAGAACTCACTGCTGTTGGATGAACTAAAGTAAGTAGTATGACAATAAAAACTCTGCCAACTCACATGCATTTTATAGTATATTCTCATCTTCTCCGTGTAAACGTGGCATCTTCTCAGAGTGTGTAACAGAGAAGTCTTTTGTTCGTCTGTGTTCACTGTGCTGTGCGCTATGATGCTTGAGAATTTGCTTTAATGTCTGTAGAAGAAGAGAATTCCATGTGTGCTGGACATGAGAAAGCCTGAAACAGCTCTTCCAAAGTGTAGGTTATCTTGGATCATTCAGTTTTGTTGTTGTTGTTGGGTTTTTTTTTTTTTTTTTTTTTCATACAGAAACACCTTTATCAATAGCAAAGGTCAGATCTCAGGCATTGTGGGACCATTTATCTGAGCCACTGCTCAGTGAATGTAGAGGTGATGTGCAGACAGCTACCCAAATGCAGGAGAAGGGACACTGTTGTCCTGTATCCTTGGCTTGTTTTCTCTTTGGCTGATGTTTTTCCAATTAAAACATCCTTCTACATTTTTTTGGAGCAAGCTTAATTTAGACCTTAGCACATCTCTATGATACCTGAAAATAAAGCAATGATCTTTTCGGTGTCTGTGGCATTCTATTCTCACATCTGTGAATACAGCATGAAGGCCAAGTAGATCTAGATATTCCGGGTAAGTGGATGAACTTACCAAGTGGGTAAGTAGAAGAAGTACATATTATACCCTCTTTGAACACCTTTTCTTCCTGGACTTGTGTGGAGTGAGCTTTGTGGCTTTGTTGATAGAAGGTCTGTCCCAGGATCTATGTGCTGGTTAAGATGTTGGTCTCTATCCAGACTCTTCCTTCCATTTGCTAAATGAACCTGCAAAATATCGTGCCTTGTACAATCATACTTGTAGCATTCCTGCCTTTAATAATAGCAGACCCATCTGCCTGTACCTGGAAAAGTCAACAAAATGTCTTTTAACTGGGCGCGATGCATTTTTTCTCTGTCTGTGTGTTTGGGTAATCATGATGTAAGTTTGCAGAAAATCCCTAGATGGAAAGAATAATAATGCAGAACAAAGCATGTTCTGCTACATTCTGAGTGATTGGAGTATGTTAATGAAAGTTGCGGTTCCCAGCTGGTGCAGTATCTGCTGGAGGTCACTGCTGCTGTTTTGTTTGAGCTGCTCTACTCAGGAGCACCACAGGAGAAGAGGACCACACTTCATCTTCTGAGTCTGAACTTCCACTGTGCTCTGTGTGGAAGGATTTGGGATAGGAAACATGATGTGTCTGAATGCTTCCTCAGGGGGATGAGCGTGTCATTTGTTGGGATAGAGGAATGTGGTTCAGGTACAAACATGAAGGAGGAAGAAGTGTTTGACATTATATATTTTTTTTTTACACTGGCTGAACTGAACTTCAGTAAGGCCTTTGACACAGTACCCTGCAATATCCTTCTGTCCAAATTGGAAAGGTGTGGATTTGATGGGTGCACCTTTTGATGGATGAGGAACTGGTTGCAAGATGGAACCAGATAGTACCATTCCATGGCTCCTTGTCTGGATGGAGATCAGTGATGAGTGGTGTCCCTCAGGGGTCATTGCTGGGACCAGTGTTGTTTAGTGTCTTCACTAATTAAACTGACAATCAAACTATGTACATCCTCAGTAGATTGCAAATGACCACCAAGGGGAGATTGATACACCAGAAGGATGGGATACCACCCAGAGAAACTCAGACAGTCTGAGTGGGCCCATGAGAACCTCATGAGGTTCAACAGTTCCAAGTGTAAAGACAATTGGGTTGTAGTAACTGCCACTAACAGTACAAGCTGGATGATGACAGGATGGAGCACAGCCCTGCTGAAAAGGACTGGTATTACTGATGGATAGCAGCTGGACATGAGCCAGCACAATGCCCTAGCAGCACAGAAAGCCATCTGTACCCGGGACTGCATCAAAAGCAGCGCAGCCAGCAGGGCAATGGAAGAGATCTGCCCCTCTACTCTGTGCTGTGAGACCTCATCTGGAGTGCTGCATCTAGCTAGGGAGTGCTCAGCACAGGAGAGGCACAGACCTGTTGGAGTGTGTCCAGAGGATGGCCATAAAAATGATCCCAAGAATGCAACACCTCCCTACAAGGATAGGTTGAGAGCTGGGTCTGTGCAGCATGGAGAAGAGGAGGCTCTGGGAGACCCGACAGTTGCTTTTCCTTATGTAAAGGGGAGATAAAAGAAAGAAGGGGACAGATGCTTCAGCAGGATCTGTTGTGATAGGACCAGGGGAAATTATTTCAAACTAGACAAGTGGAGATTTAGATTGGATGTAAGGAAGAAGTTATTTGCAGTAATGTTGGTGAGGCACTGGCTCAGGGTGCCCTGAGAGGTGTTGGATGCCCCGTCCCTGGAGACATTCAAGGTCAGACTGGACGGAGCTCTGAGCACTCTGATCTTGCTGTAGGTGTCCCTGTTCACTGCAGGGGGGTTGAACTGGATGATCTTTGTGGGTCCCTTCCAGCTTCTGTGGTTCTTGTATGATTGTAATTGCAGAAACAAAAAAAGAAGCAAGCAGTGGGAGAAGCATTTACTATGAGTGAAAGAAGGGGACCTGTTTCCCACTTTTCTCCTCTCACTAATTCTTTTTAAGACATAGAGCAATCACTTGTGAACCTCTTCTTCACTGTATTTAGGCTAAAAGTGATGTTTATTTTCCTGTAGAAGTGTAAAGAAGGCCATGTGAATAGAGTATTATTAGAAGGAATTCTATTAGATCAGAAGGTTTCTAAGAGTGGAACACCAATCACTGTTGCTGAGACAGCTAACAAACAAATACATTCATTACCTTTCATGGCACACCTGTTTCACATGAATAACAAATGTGAAAGATCAGTTGGCTCCTCATGGTAAATAAAAAGAAATGCCCTAAACTAGAACAGTGAAAAGTGCTGCAGGTAAGTGCTCAGACAAAAATTATATGTATATATTTTAAAATTTCTGAAGCATGGGGAATAGAGAATGGCAACAACGAAGTGAGTGCTGGAGTTCTGAGGGAACTATCTGATTTAGTTGCCAGTCTCAATAATATTTGAAAAGTCATGGCAATCAGGTGAAGTCCTTGATGACTGGGAAAAAAGGCAACATCACACCCCTTTTTAAACAGGGTAAGAAGAATGACCCTGAGAACTTCTGACCTGTCGGTCTCACCTCTGTGCCAGAGAAGATCATGGAACAGATCCTTCTGGAAGCTATGCTAAGGCACATGGAAGACAGGGAGGTGATACAGGAGAATCAGCATGGCTTCACCAAGGGCAAATCCGGCTTAACCAACCTAGTGATCTTCTGTGATGGTGTCACTGCATGAATGGACAAGGGAAGAGCCACTGATGTCATCTATCTTAACTTCAGAAAGGCCTTTGACATGGTACCCCACAACGTCCTTCTGTCCAAATTGGAAAGATATGGATTTGATGGGTGGACTGTTCAGTGGATGAGGAACTGGCTGCAAGATAGAGTCCAGACAGTGGTCAATGGCTCTATGTCTGGATGGAGATTGGTGACAAATAGCGTCCCCCAGGAGTCAGTGCTGGGACTGATACTCCTTAATATCTTAATATCAGTGACATGGACAGTGGGGTCGGGTGCACCCTCAGTAGGTTTGCTGATGACATAAAGCTGTGGCATGCGGTGATCACATCAAAGGAATGGGATGCCATCCAGAGGGACCTAGACAGGCTTGAACAGTGGGCCCAGGTGAATCCCATGAATTTCAACAAATTTAAAGAGAAGATCTTGCACCTGGGTTGACACAACTCCCATTACCAATACAAGCTGGGGGATGAAAGGACTGAGCACAGCCCTGCCAAAAAAAAGACCTGGAGGATGGCAAGCTGGACATGAGCCAGCATTGTGCCTTTACAGCCCAGAAAGCCACCTGTAACTTGGTCTGCATCAAAAACAGCATGGCCAGCAGGGAGAGGGAGGTGATCCTGGCCCTCTATTCTGCGCTGGTGAGGCCTCACGTGGAGTACTGCATCCAGCTGTGGAGTCCTCACTATAGGATAGACATGGACCTGTCGGAATGTGTCCAGAGGAGTACTACAAAAATGATTACAGGGGTGCACCATCTTCTACAGTGAGGGTGGTGAGGCACTGGAACAGGATGCCCAGTGTTGTGGATGCCTCGTTCCTAGAGACTTTCAAGGAGAAGCTGGATCAGGCCCTGGGCAACTTCATCTAGCTGTGGGTCTTCCTGTTCAACTCAGGGGAGTTGGAATACATGGCGTTCAGAGGTTCCTTCCAACCCTAAGAATTCTATGATTCACTGATTCTATGAATCCAGCACAATACACAGAGAAGTGCAGAGGCAATTCCAGCAGAGAGCCACGTGATGCTGCTCTGAACAATGCATGTGTAAGAAGGACATGTGAGCAGAACGCATCTGAGACTACTGAATAAAATGGAAAGGATCCCTAACATAAAGAAATGGACATATTCACATTGCAATAACTGCAGAACATATCAAGGGACCGTAGTTCACCGTAAAAACACGTCTGAAAGATAGTTTGCGCCTCAGTGAAAAGCGGTGCGAGTACGGAATCGGCAGGAAGAAAAAAAAAAACACAAAAACAAACGCGAAATACAACAATCTGAAAAAGAAGTGAATCACAAGGAATGAGGACAAGAAAATGGAAAACAAAGCCGAGGCGAACATACAGCTCGGTACCCAGAGAAGCACAGAGGCAATTCCCGCAGCGAGCCACATGATGCCGCTCTGAGCTAAGGAACGCGCTACGCGATCGGGGGAAAGGGAGGGGAACACCTTCCGGTGCCCGTGGAAAAGAAGGCAGAGCAAGAGCGAGCGGCGGGGAGGAGGACGCGCGTCCCGTGAGGAAGGATTCTGTCGGCGAGCGCGGTCGGAGGGCTTGGAGCAGGCACGTCGGGAGGTGCGGGGCGTGGAGAAGGATCGGCGCAGCGGTGAGGGCGATGGTCGGCGTTGGAGCAGCGCGGCGGAGCTGGGCGGCCGCGGTGGTGGTGCTGCAGGCGGCCTGGGCGCTGGTCGGCGGGCAGGTGCGGTACTCGGTGCCGGAGGAAGCCGAGGCCGGTACGGTGGTGGGGCGGCTGGCGCAGGACCTGGGCCTGGAGGCGGGCGAGGCGGAGGCGCGGCGGCTGCGTCTGGTGGCGCGGGGCCGGCGGGCGAGCGTGGAGGTGAGCGGGGCGAGCGGGGCGCTGGTGGTGAGCTCGCGGCTGGACCGGGAGGAGCTGTGCGGGAAGAGCGCGCCGTGCGCCCTGCGTCTGGAGGTGCTGCTGGACCGGCCGCTGCGCGTCTTCCACGTGGAGGTGGAGGTGACCGACATCAACGACAATGCCCCGCGCTTCCCCAACGCCTACAAAAACATCAGCGTTTCAGAGAACTCCCCTTCTGGTTCTCGTTTCCCTCTGGAGGGCGCGTCGGATGCGGATATCGGTTCGAATGCACAGCTCTCCTATACACTGAGCCCCTCCGAGCACTTCGCTTTGGATGTAAAAATCTCCGATGAAGACAGGAAATCCCTTTTCCTGGTGTTAACGCATCCTCTGGACCGCGAGTCGCTGTCCGATCACCGCTTGGTGCTGACGGCGAGTGACGGGGGCAGGCCGGCGCTGACGGGCACGGTGCAGCTGGTGATCTCGGTGCTGGATGCGAACGACAACGCGCCGCAGTTCAACCAGTCGGTGTATAAAGTGCAGCTGCCGGAGGACGCGGCGGAGGGGACTCTGGTAGGGAGGGTGACAGCCACGGACCCTGACGAGGGAATTAATCAGGAATTTTCCTACAGCATTGTTAATACTGTTCCTGCATCTCAGAGAGATTCATTCAGCATAGATCCGCGGACGGGGGAGATTCGACTCACGGGTCCCTTAGATTTCGAAGAAGTCCGTATAAACGAACTGCAAATCGAGGCGAGAGATAAAGGTTTCCCTCCGTTGTCGGGCCACTGCAGCGTGGAGCTGGAGGTGTTGGACGTGAACGACAACGCGCCGGAGGTGTGGGTGACGTCGCTGTCGGTGCCGGTGCCCGAGGACGCGGCGCTGGGGACGGTGGTGGCGCTGCTGAGCGTGTCGGACCGGGACTCGGGGCCGAACGGGCGGGTGCGCTGCGCGGTGCGGCCGCCGTCGCCGTTCGGGCTGGTGGCGACGTTCGCGGGCTCGTACTCGCTGGTGCTGCGGGAGGCGCTGGACCGGGAGCGGGTGTCGGAGTACGAGGTGGAGGTGCGTGCGGAGGACGGCGGGGCGCCGCCGCTGCGCGCCAGCCGCGGGCTGCGGGTGCCGGTGTCGGACGTGAACGACAACGCGCCGGCGTTCGCGCAGGCCGTGTACACGGTGCTGGCGCGGGAGAACAACGCGGCGGGCGCGGAGCTGGCGCGGCTGTGGGCGCGGGACCCGGACGAGGCGGGCAACGGGCGCGTGAGCTACTCGGTGGCGGAGGGCGGCGCGGGGACGGGCGCGGGCTCGGGCTCGGGCTCGGGGTGGCGTCCGGCGTCGAGCTACGTGTCGGTGGACGCGGAGAGCGGGCGCCTGCGTGCGCTGCGTCCGCTGGACTACGAGGAGCTGCAGGTGCTGCAGTTCGAGGTGCGGGCGGTGGACGCGGGGGAGCCGCCGCTGTGCGGCAACGCCACGGTGCAGCTGTTCGTGGTGGACGAGAACGACAACGCGCCGGCGCTGCTGCCGCCTGCGGGCGGCGGGCCGTGGCCCTGGGCTGCGGGCGAGGCGGCGGAGCCGGGGTCGCGGCCGCCGGGCTCGGCGGGTTCGGCGGGTTCGGCGGGCTCGGCGGTGTCGTCGTGGTCGCTGTGGGCGCGGGCGGCGTGGGGCGCGCCGGCGGGGCAGGTGGTGGCGAAGATCCGCGCGGTGGACGCGGACTCGGGCTACAACGCGTGGCTGCGCTACGAGCTGCGGGAGCCGCGGGGCGAGGGCCCGTTCCGCGTGGGGCTGTACAGCGGCGAGGTGAGCACGGCGCGGGCGCTGGAGGAGGCGGACGGCCCGCGGCAGAGGCTGCTGATCGTGGTGCGGGACCACGGGGAGCCGCCGCGCTCGGCCACGGCCACGCTGAGCGTGTCGCTGGTGGAGGGCGCCGAGGCGGCGGTGGGGGCGGTGTCGGTGTCGGCGGGGGCGGGGCTGCGGCCGGCGGCGAGCGCGGAGGGCGGATCTGCGGCGTCGGGAGCGTCGGCGGCGACGAACGTGTGGCTGGTGGTGGCCATCTGCGCGGTGTCGAGCCTGTTGGTGCTGGCGGTGGTGCTGTACGGGGCCGGGCGCTGGGCGCCGCGGGCGGCGGTGCTGGCGGGGCCCGGTCCGGCGACGCTGGTGTGCGCCAGCGAGGTGGGCAGCTGGTCGTACTCGCAGCGCCAGAGCCGGAGCCTGTGCGTGGCCACGGACGGCGCGGGCAAGAGCGACCTGATGGTGTTCAGCCCCAACTGCCCTCCGGCGCCCGGCCCCGCGCCGAAGGAGACGCCTCAGGAGCCGTCCTCTCTTCTGGACACGGTCAGTGCCATTCATCCCTTGCTTTTTTCTTGCTATGATTGTATGATTAACAGTATAAATACTTTCGTTTAACTGTGTATACTTTAGTAAGAATTTCTGGATTCATTATAAATCACTAAGTGTGATCTGCCAGGTTCTCTGTGTATGGCGCGGTTCGTCAGGTTTTGTCGGCTTTACTGCTGTCGTCTGTTGGAGGGGTCTGTGGAAGTGGCAGTCAGCTTTATGGTGCTAAATGCATATTTTTCACATTTGTTGGAGTGAATGTGGTAGTAGCACATGATAGAGCTTGGGCTTTTTCTCCAGTGAATATTGACTTTATATGTAAGTCCCTGCCCGTGAGAGAACACATCATCATTGTGTAGACTACAGAGCTTGTCGAGGAACACAAATGGGAGATGTTTATTGTCTTCTGAATCCTCGTGGGAGTGGGGACATGGTATTGGAATGCTCATACTGTCTTTTAAAGCCATAGGCTTTTAGTCTTGGTTGTTCTTAGGAGGGGGGGATCTTGTCTGAAGGAAATGGTGCTGCTAGGTAGAAGAGGAAGAGAGTCACTGAACAAGAGTTGTATCTCCAGCTCAGCTGGCATTTTCCTATTTGACAAGGGATGGGTAATGGGTTGCCAGTAGAAAAGCTGGAAAAGAGACGGAACACATAGTGCTGCTTGGCATGGATCCCCTCAGAACCTCCTGAACGTCACGTGTCAGGTTTTAACATCGGAGGATGTGTGCTATTCATACTTCTACACTACTGCCTCACTGTATCTGTTGGAAGCATCTTTTGGCTGTCTTCCCTGGGCTTCCTCTTGCCTCGGGGAGAGGAGCATTTAGTAAGCTTTAAGCATCACAGGAGATATTGTCTTTGTTGGGACATGGGGAGCCTGCCAACCCAGTGACTGGTGACAGCAGGTCCACCTGTGTAGTGTGATGGGCTTCTCTAATTCTGTGTTTCCTCACTCCTTGTTGCCCTTGTGGCATTCCTGCTTCTGAAGACATCTGCCACATGCACCTTTATTCACTTGTGTTAGAGTATGGCATTTTGTTGCTCAAAGAAGGAGTTTTTCCCAGTATTGGTGTTTTTGGCTGAATTGTCTGAACTTCACTGCAGTCTTCTCAGTGGTTGTTTTGTTGCTTGGGACGAGAACAAATGCTCTCTGTATTCCATATGTTGGCAAGCCTTGTGTTTCAATAATATGGAATGGGATCTTTTCTCCTGCCAGAAAAATGTCCTACTCAGTTGTTTTTCTTCTCTGTCATTAGAAATATGTGGGTGACAGAAATATGTGGATGAGATGTAGTGCCCTGTGTTCTGGCTGCTTTCATTTGGCAGACGTTTGAGCAGTTGACCATGAGTGTGGGTTCTGACTTTTCCACTCTAGTGTGCTGAGATAGTCATTGAGAGAAAGTCATTAGCTGTCAGGTCTCCCTCTTACTTCCTTTCTGACAGATGTGTGCCAGAGTGTACTACACCCTATCTAGTGTTCTTTCTGTCAATAGTCAGCAACTGATATTACAGGTAAGTCATTCGCATCCAGAGAGTATGTGTTTGAGAGACAGCTATACATTTTTGTTTGGTTGTGCACCCTCCTTCCCTCCTTCCCTCCTTCCCTCCTTCCCTCCCTCCCTCCCTCCCTCCCTCCCTCTGTCTGTCCGTTTCTCCCTCCCTCCGTCTTGTCTGGAGTACATATGCTGTGGGAATTGCCTGTAGGTTTGGAGCTTTTTGGTGATCATGTGTGTACCAATGGGGAGAGCAGTTTTGCACTGGTCAAGATCTCTTCTGTGCATGTCAGACTAGTACTGGGCATACAGGTAATTTCTTAGGAGACATTGTTTGGTGAGTGTAATCGTTGTGTACTTCTCCCAGATTTGTGCATTTTTATACTTGGCTCTAGTGAAGATGGCATGGACTGTTGTAGCATAGTTCGTTCTAAAATTTGAACATATATGCAAATCCTGAAATAGCAGCTCAGCATTCTTTTTCTGTGTAAGAAATTCTTTACAGCCACCTGCATGTTTTTTGGAGAACTCACTGCTGTTGGATGAACTAAAGTAAGTAGTATGACAATAAAAACTCTGCCAACTCACATGCATTTTATAGTATATTCTCATCTTCTCCGTGTAAACGTGGCATCTTCTCAGAGTGTGTAACAGAGAAGTCTTTTGTTCGTCTGTGTTCACTGTGCTGTGCGCTATGATGCTTGAGAATTTGCTTTAATGTCTGTAGAAGAAGAGAATTCCATGTGTGCTGGACATGAGAAAGCCTGAAACAGCTCTTCCAAAGTGTAGGTTATCTTGGATCATTCAGTTTTGTTGTTGTTGTTGGGTTTTTTTTTTTTTTTTTTTTTTCATACAGAAACACCTTTATCAATAGCAAAGGTCAGATCTCAGGCATTGTGGGACCATTTATCTGAGCCACTGCTCAGTGAATGTAGAGGTGATGTGCAGACAGCTACCCAAATGCAGGAGAAGGGACACTGTTGTCCTGTATCCTTGGCTTGTTTTCTCTTTGGCTGATGTTTTTCCAATTAAAACATCCTTCTACATTTTTTTGGAGCAAGCTTAATTTAGACCTTAGCACATCTCTATGATACCTGAAAATAAAGCAATGATCTTTTCGGTGTCTGTGGCATTCTATTCTCACATCTGTGAATACAGCATGAAGGCCAAGTAGATCTAGATATTCCGGGTAAGTGGATGAACTTACCAAGTGGGTAAGTAGAAGAAGTACATATTATACCCTCTTTGAACACCTTTTCTTCCTGGACTTGTGTGGAGTGAGCTTTGTGGCTTTGTTGATAGAAGGTCTGTCCCAGGATCTATGTGCTGGTTAAGATGTTGGTCTCTATCCAGACCCTTCCTTCCATTTGCTAAATGAACCTGCAAAATATCGTGCCTTGTACAATCATACTTGTAGCATTCCTGCCTTTAATAATAGCAGACCCATCTGCCTGTACCTGGAAAAGTCAACAAAATGTCTTTTAACTGGGCGCGATGCATTTTTTCTCTGTCTGTGTGTTTGGGTAATCATGATGTAAGTTTGCAGAAAATCCCTAGATGGAAAGAATAATAATGCAGAACAAAGCATGTTCTGCTACATTCTGAGTGATTGGAGTATGTTAATGAAAGTTGCGGTTCCCAGCTGGTGCAGTATCTGCTGGAGGTCACTGCTGCTGTTTTGTTTGAGCTGCTCTACTCAGGAGCACCACAGGAGAAGAGGACCACACTTCATCTTCTGAGTCTGAACTTCCACTGTGCTCTGTGTGGAAGGATTTGGGATAGGAAACATGATGTGTCTGAATGCTTCCTCAGGGGGATGAGCGTGTCATTTGTTGGGATAGAGGAATGTGGTTCAGGTACAAACATGAAGGAGGAAGAAGTGTTTGACATTATATATTTTTTTTTACACTGGCTGAACTGAACTTCAGTAAGGCCTTTGACACAGTACCCTGCAATATCCTTCTGTCCAAATTGGAAAGGTGTGGATTTGATGGGTGCACCTTTTGATGGATGAGGAACTGGTTGCAAGATGGAACCAGATAGTACCATTCCATGGCTCCTTGTCTGGATGGAGATCAGTGATGAGTGGTGTCCCTCAGGGGTCATTGCTGGGACCAGTGTTGTTTAGTGTCTTCACTAATTAAACTGACAATCAAACTATGTACATCCTCAGTAGATTGCAAATGACCACCAAGGGGAGATTGATACACCAGAAGGATGGGATACCACCCAGAGAAACTCAGACAGTCTGAGTGGGCCCATGAGAACCTCATGAGGTTCAACAGTTCCAAGTGTAAAGACAATTGGGTTGTAGTAACTGCCACTAACAGTACAAGCTGGATGATGACAGGATGGAGCACAGCCCTGCTGAAAAGGACTGGTATTACTGATGGATAGCAGCTGGACATGAGCCAGCACAATGCCCTAGCAGCACAGAAAGCCATCTGTACCCGGGACTGCATCAAAAGCAGCGCAGCCAGCAGGGCAATGGAAGAGATCTGCCCCTCTACTCTGTGCTGTGAGACCTCATCTGGAGTGCTGCATCTAGCTAGGGAGTGCTCAGCACAGGAGAGGCACAGACCTGTTGGAGTGTGTCCAGAGGATGGCCATAAAAATGATCCCAAGAATGCAACACCTCCCTACAAGGATAGGTTGAGAGCTGGGTCTGTGCAGCATGGAGAAGAGGAGGCTCTGGGAGACCCGACAGTTGCTTTTCCTTATGTAAAGGGGAGATAAAAGAAAGAAGGGGACAGATGCTTCAGCAGGATCTGTTGTGATAGGACCAGGGGAAATTATTTCAAACTAGACAAGTGGAGATTTAGATTGGATGTAAGGAAGAAGTTATTTGCAGTAATGTTGGTGAGGCACTGGCTCAGGGTGCCCTGAGAGGTGTTGGATGCCCCGTCCCTGGAGACATTCAAGGTCAGACTGGACGGAGCTCTGAGCACTCTGATCTTGCTGTAGGTGTCCCTGTTCACTGCAGGGGGGTTGAACTGGATGATCTTTGTGGGTCCCTTCCAGCTTCTGTGGTTCTTGTATGATTGTAATTGCAGAAACAAAAAAAGAAGCAAGCAGTGGGAGAAGCATTTACTATGAGTGAAAGAAGGGGACCTGTTTCCCACTTTTCTCCTCTCACTAATTCTTTTTAAGACATAGAGCAATCACTTGTGAACCTCTTCTTCACTGTATTTAGGCTAAAAGTGATGTTTATTTTCCTGTAGAAGTGTAAAGAAGGCCATGTGAATAGAGTATTATTAGAAGGAATTCTATTAGATCAGAAGGTTTCTAAGAGTGGAACACCAATCACTGTTGCTGAGACAGCTAACAAACAAATACATTCATTACCTTTCATGGCACACCTGTTTCACATGAATAACAAATGTGAAAGATCAGTTGGCTCCTCATGGTAAATAAAAAGAAATGCCCTAAACTAGAACAGTGAAAAGTGCTGCAGGTAAGTGCTCAGACAAAAATTATATGTATATATTTTAAAATTTCTGAAGCATGGGGAATAGAGAATGGCAACAACGAAGTGAGTGCTGGAGTTCTGAGGGAACTATCTGATTTAGTTGCCAGTCTCAATAATATTTGAAAAGTCATGGCAATCAGGTGAAGTCCTTGATGACTGGGAAAAAAGGCAACATCACACCCCTTTTTAAACAGGGTAAGAAGAATGACCCTGAGAACTTCTGACCTGTCGGTCTCACCTCTGTGCCAGAGAAGATCATGGAACAGATCCTTCTGGAAGCTATGCTAAGGCACATGGAAGACAGGGAGGTGATACAGGAGAATCAGCATGGCTTCACCAAGGGCAAATCCGGCTTAACCAACCTAGTGATCTTCTGTGATGGTGTCACTGCATGAATGGACAAGGGAAGAGCCACTGATGTCATCTATCTTAACTTCAGAAAGGCCTTTGACATGGTACCCCACAACGTCCTTCTGTCCAAATTGGAAAGATATGGATTTGATGGGTGGACTGTTCAGTGGATGAGGAACTGGCTGCAAGATAGAGTCCAGACAGTGGTCAATGGCTCTATGTCTGGATGGAGATTGGTGACAAATAGTGTCCCCCAGGAGTCAGTGCTGGGACTGATACTCCTTAATATCTTAATATCAGTGACATGGACAGTGGGGTCGGGTGCACCCTCAGTAGGTTTGCTGATGACATAAAGCTGTGGCATGCGGTGATCACATCAAAGGAATGGGATGCCATCCAGAGGGACCTAGACAGGCTTGAACAGTGGGCCCAGGTGAATCCCATGAATTTCAACAAATTTAAAGAGAAGATCTTGCACCTGGGTTGACACAACTCCCATTACCAATACAAGCTGGGGGATGAAAGGACTGAGCACAGCCCTGCCAAAAAAAAGACCTGGAGGATGGCAAGCTGGACATGAGCCAGCATTGTGCCTTTACAGCCCAGAAAGCCACCTGTAACTTGGTCTGCATCAAAAACAGCATGGCCAGCAGGGAGAGGGAGGTGATCCTGGCCCTCTATTCTGCGCTGGTGAGGCCTCACGTGGAGTACTGCATCCAGCTGTGGAGTCCTCACTATAGGATAGACATGGACCTGTCGGAATGTGTCCAGAGGAGTACTACAAAAATGATTACAGGGGTGCACCATCTTCTACAGTGAGGGTGGTGAGGCACTGGAACAGGATGCCCAGTGTTGTGGATGCCTCGTTCCTAGAGACTTTCAAGGAGAAGCTGGATCAGGCCCTGGGCAACTTCATCTAGCTGTGGGTCTTCCTGTTCAACTCAGGGGAGTTGGAATACATGGCGTTCAGAGGTTCCTTCCAACCCTAAGAATTCTATGATTCACTGATTCTATGAATCCAGCACAATACACAGAGAAGTGCAGAGGCAATTCCAGCAGAGAGCCACATGATGCTGCTCTGAACAATGCATGTGTAAGAAGGACATGTGAGCAGAACGCATCTGAGACTACTGAATAAAATGGAAAGGATCCCTAACATAAAGAAATGGACATATTCACATTGCAATAACTGCAGAACATATCAAGGGACCGTAGTTCACCGTAAAAACACGTCTGAAAGATAGTTTGCGCCTCAGTGAAAAGCGGTGCGAGTACGGAATCGGCAGGAAGAAAAAAAAAACACAAAAACAAACGCGAAATACAACAATCTGAAAGAGAGGTGAATCACAAGGAATGAAGACAAGAAAATGGAAAACAAAGCCGAGGCGAACATACAGCTCAGTACCCAGAGAAACACAGAGGCAATTCCGGCAGCGAGCCACATGATGCCGCTCTGAGCTAAGGAACGCGCTACGCGATCGGGGGAAGGGAGGGGAACACCTTCCGGTGCCCGTGGAAAAGAAGGCAGAGCAAGAGCGAGCGGCGGGGAGGAGGATGCGCGTCTCGTGAGGAAGGATTCTGTCGGCGAGCGCGGTCGGAGGGCTTGGAGCAGGCACGTCGGGAGGTGCGGGGCGTGGAGAAGGATCGGCGCAGCGGTGAGGGCGATGGTCGGCGTTGGAGCAGCGCGGCGGAGCTGGGCGGCCGCGGTGGTGGTGCTGCAGGCGGCCTGGGCGCTGGTCGGCGGGCAGGTGCGGTACTCGGTGCCGGAGGAAGCCGAGGCCGGTACGGTGGTGGGGCGGCTGGCGCAGGACCTGGGCCTGGAGGCGGGCGAGGCGGAGGCGCGGCGGCTGCGTCTGGTGGCGCGGGGCCGGCGGGCGAGCGTGGAGGTGAGCGGGGCGAGCGGGGCGCTGGTGGTGAGCTCGCGGCTGGACCGGGAGGAGCTGTGCGGGAAGAGCGCGCCGTGCGCCCTGCGTCTGGAGGTGCTGCTGGACCGGCCGCTGCGCGTCTTCCACGTGGAGGTGGAGGTGACCGACATCAACGACAATGCCCCGCGCTTCCCCGCCGCCTACAAAAACATCAGCGTGTGGGAAAACTCCCCACTGAATTCACGCTTCCCGCTGGAGGGTGCGTCGGATGCGGATATCGGTTCGAACGCGCAGCTCTCCTATTCACTGAGCCCCTCCGAGCACTTCGCGCTGGATGTGCAGCGGGGAGATGAGAATCTGGAATCATTATTCTTGGTTCTCACAAAACCGCTGGACCGCGAGTCGCTGTCCGAGCACCGCTTGGTGCTGACGGCGAGTGACGGGGGCAGGCCGGCGCTGACGGGCACGGTGCAGCTGGTGATCTCGGTGCTGGATGCGAACGACAACGCGCCGCAGTTCAACCAGTCGGTGTATAAAGTGCAGCTGCCGGAGGACGCGGCGGAGGGGAATCTGGTGGCGCGGGTGGCAGCCACGGACCCGGACGAGGGAATTAATCAGGAGTTTTCCTACAGCATCGTCAGTTCTGTTCCTGCATCTCAGAGAGATTCATTCAGCATAGATCCGCGGACGGGGGAGATCCGACTCCGCGGACTACTTGACTATGAAGTCGTCCGTTTATGCGAGTTGCAAATCGAGGCGAGAGATAACGGCTTTCCTCCCCTGTCAGGACACTGCAAGGTGGTTGTGCAAGTGCTGGACGTGAACGACAACGCGCCGGAGGTGTGGGTGACGTCGCTGTCGGTGCCGGTGCCCGAGGACGCGGCGCTGGGGACGGTGGTGGCGCTGCTGAGCGTGTCGGACCGGGACTCGGGGCCGAACGGGCGGGTGCGCTGCGCGGTGCGGCCGCCGTCGCCGTTCGGGCTGGTGGCGACGTTCGCGGGCTCGTACTCGCTGGTGCTGCGGGAGGCGCTGGACCGGGAGCGGGTGTCGGAGTACGAGGTGGAGGTGCGTGCGGAGGACGGCGGGGCGCCGCCGCTGCGCGCCAGCCGCGGGCTGCGGGTGCCGGTGTCGGACGTGAACGACAACGCGCCGGCGTTCGCGCAGGCCGTGTACACGGTGCTGGCGCGGGAGAACAACGCGGCGGGCGCGGAGCTGGCGCGGCTGTGGGCGCGGGACCCGGACGAGGCAGGCAACGGGCGCGTGAGCTACTCGGTGGCGGAGGGCGGCGCGGGGACGGGCGCGGGCTCGGGCTCGGGCTCGGGGTGGCGTCCGGCGTCGAGCTACGTGTCGGTGGACGCGGAGAGCGGGCGCCTGCGTGCGCTGCGTCCGCTGGACTACGAGGAGCTGCAGGTGCTGCAGTTCGAGGTGCGGGCGGTGGACGCGGGGGAGCCGCCGCTGTGCGGCAACGCCACGGTGCAGCTGTTCGTGGTGGACGAGAACGACAACGCGCCGGCGCTGCTGCCGCCTGCGGGCGGCGGGCCGTGGCCCTGGGCTGCGGGCGAGGCGGCGGAGCCGGGGTCGCGGCCGCCGGGCTCGGCGGGTTCGGCGGGTTCGGCGGGCTCGGCGGTGTCGTCGTGGTCGCTGTGGGCGCGGGCGGCGTGGGGCGCGCCGGCGGGGCAGGTGGTGGCGAAGATCCGCGCGGTGGACGCGGACTCGGGCTACAACGCGTGGCTGCGCTACGAGCTGCGGGAGCCGCGGGGCGAGGGCCCGTTCCGCGTGGGGCTGTACAGCGGCGAGGTGAGCACGGCGCGGGCGCTGGAGGAGGCGGACGGCCCGCGGCAGAGGCTGCTGATCGTGGTGCGGGACCACGGGGAGCCGCCGCGCTCGGCCACGGCCACGCTGAGCGTGTCGCTGGTGGAGGGCGCCGAGGCGGCGCTGGCGGCGGTGGGGGCGGTGGGGGCGGTGTCGGTGTCGGCGGGGGCGGGGCTGCGGCCGGCGGCGAGCGCGGAGGGCGGATCTGCGGCGTCGGGAGCGTCGGCGGCGACGAACGTGTGGCTGGTGGTGGCCATCTGCGCGGTGTCGAGCCTGTTGGTGCTGGCGGTGGTGCTGTACGGGGCCGGGCGCTGGGCGCCGCGGGCGGCGGTGCTGGCGGGGCCCGGTCCGGCGACGCTGGTGTGCGCCAGCGAGGTGGGCAGCTGGTCGTACTCGCAGCGCCAGAGCCGGAGCCTGTGCGTGGCCACGGACGGCGCGGGCAAGAGCGACCTGATGGTGTTCAGCCCCAACTGCCCTCCGGCGCCCGGCCCCGCGCCGAAGGAGACGCCGCAGGAGCCGCCCTCTTTGCTGGACACGGTCAGTGCCTCTCGCGGCCTCCTCTCCCCTTCCTTCCTCCCTTCCTATCTTTCTTTTCATTATTCTGGGAGAACTTGTGGTGGAGTATGTGATGTCCTGTTTCCTTGCCAGGTTTAGTTTAAGAAGGTGATTCTGGATTCTAGATCTGTTGCTGATTTCTTATGATTCATGCTGTACAAATGCTGTTGGTGGTGTGCAGCATTTCTTCCTGAGTTTTCAGGATGTTTGGAATACATGGAAGGTCAGTCTGGTTGCGCCAGAACAGCAGGCAGGATTCAGTGTCATTGGTGTCACTAGGTGCTGTCTTTGGATATGGTTTCTTTTCAGAAACTCTGTCTTCCTTTTGTTTTGGTCTCCTTATAAAGGATTGTGAAACAAGGCAGTAGTTTAGAGTTGAGGGTTATGTTTGTGATGTAAAACTTCTGTATTTCGATTTTCATGGTAGAGTTATAATGAGAAGCAGTATGGACTTTTCCTATTTTTATTAGTATTTTTTAAATTTTTTTAGTTTGTTGTTGTCTTCTTTGGTAATGAAATTTATTCAGAGAGAATAGCGTGGCCATATTCATGGAAATGGGAATACATACTTATTTCTAATAGGAATGCTGTTTCCATGCTGAGCAATTTAAATTGTTGTGACCTCCAAGACTGGTTTTATGAATGGCATTTTGCTACTTCTTCTCTTCTCTGCCTCCTCTGACAGTCTTTAATCCTTTTCTGTACATTTTGCACTTGAAACCTTCATGACTAATGCTTTTGGTTGCAAGAATAGCCCACATATGTAAATATCTAAAGGACGGGTGTCAGGAGGGTGTGGCCAGGCTGTTTTCAGTGATGCCCAGCAATAGAACAAGGAAACAAACTGAAACATAGGAAGTTCCATCTGAATGTGAGAAATAACTTCTTTACTATGAGGGTGACAGAGCACTGGAACAGGCTACTGAGAGAGGTTGTGGTGTCTCCTTCTCTGATGATACTGTAAACCCATCAGGATGCTTTCCTTTGCAACGTACTCCAGGGAACGTGCTTTAGCAAGGGGTGGAGTAAGTTGATGTCCAGCGGTCCCTTCCAACCCCAGTGATTCTGTGATTCTATTTAATTGTGTGAAATCTTACCACGTGTGGTTGCAGAAAGTGGCGTTAGCTTCTGTGTCTGCTGGTGTTGTGATGTTGATGCCTTTTCATGGAGGAAAATAAATGATTGTGCTCTTAAATTGGTGTAGTTTTGCACTTGTTTTCTCTGCTGGAAAAAATGATTTGACTTACGCAGTCCTCTCTTGATGTTCTTTCACCATTGTTATCAGCATCAGCCACAGACTTAGAAAATCTCTGGAACTCTGTCATCCGAGAAAACGTCACAAATAATTCTGTACAGTTACTATTATCAATTACAGTGCTCTTCTTGATGTTGCCTGGGCTATTCCCTCACAGAATGAAATCAGTGACTATTGCTTTTAGAGGTGTCATGACGTTGCTGTTAGAAATAGCGTTGCTTACAGGCCTGTAACATTTTCATCTGATATGACAGAAGCACTGCAAAACAGGAATGGCCAGCTGCACAGTTTCTGCTGCATTCTGCATGTATACAATAGTCTCTCTTTGTTTCTGTTAATGGCGCTATCATTGATAGGAAAGTTGTCCAAAATACAGTCAGCCTCTGTGTGAGAATTGCAAATGTGGCACCTGTGAGAAGTGAACATAGCAATGACAGGGAGTAAGGTCTGTTTTTTGCTGATGTGATGGGTGGTCCTAAACAATGGAAAAACTTGTGCAAGGGGAAGGACATCATTTGGAAGAGGATGGGGCATGTCATAAGAATGAGAGAGATCTGCTTGTCTTGAGAACAAGTGCCTAAGAATGTGGAATTAACAATGTCCATTTCAAAGCCAGAGGTGGAATGGGCCCAGAGCATTCTGGGCCAGGATCCTTGCCTGGGTTCCCAGAGATGGGATCTGGTGGTTTTCCTGCTCTTGAGGTTGTATGTAGTACCAGTCTTTCTGAGCATGCGAGGCTGTGTGTTATTCATGGTGCCACATGATTAATTTGGTTTATTTGCTTGGAGACTTTCTGTGTTTTCTTCCCTGGAGGAATCACTGAAGCATGTAGAGGAAGACCTGGTATGCTCAGAGAAGTGAAATAATTGCATATTTATATATGAGACATGGGGAGGCCTTCAGACAAACAGTTGTTGACACTACAGCCATTTCACAAGGTGTGATGAGTTTTCTCAGGTGCATGTGTAGTCAAATTCTGTGTGCTCTCACTCCCTATTGTCCTTGTGCCATTCCTGGTTGGGAAGACATCTGTCACGTTTGTGTTTATTCACTCGTGTTCGAATGTGGAATGTTGTTGCTCTAACAGTGGCTTTTCACAATATTAGTAGTTCTGCCTGGCTGTAGTGGGCCTTCCCCTGATCTTCCCTCTTCTCGTATTGTTGCTTGGGAGGGGAAGAAGTGTGCTCTCTACTCCAGATGTTGGCAAACCTTGTGTTTCAATGATGTGCAATTGGATCTTTTTGTTTCTTTCTCCCTGTCAGATAAGTGTCCTACTTCATTGTTTTACTTCTCTCACACTGGAAGTATGTTGGTGATGGTGAATGGGATGTAGTGGACTGAGTTCAGGTGGCTGTGACATTGCAGACCTTTGAGCAATTGGCCATGAGTGTGCGATATAGCTTTTCCACACTTGTGAGCTCTGGTACTCATAGAGAGAAAGTCATTAGCTTTCAGGTTTCCCTCTTGCTTCCCTTCTGGTATATGTGTGCCAGGGAGCACTGCATGCTATCCAATATAATGTTCTTTTTGTGAACAAGCATCTGCTCCTGTTATGGGTAAGTTGTTCTTATTAAAGGAATATGTGATCAATAGACAGCTGTATGTTTCAGTGTTTTGTTGTGATTCCTTTCTGTTGGAGGGAGCGAACATTGCCTGAGGGCTGGAGCCTTCTGCTGATGAAGTGCATTTGTATGGGGAGAGCAGTTTCTGCCACAGGCAGAAACAGTTCCTTCCTGGGTTGTGTGTCAGCCTAGAGTTGGAAATAGAGGTGATTTTTTCAGGAGACAATATTTGGTGGGTATAATCATCGTGTACTTGACTTCTCCCCCATTTGTGCACATGCCGAATTGGCTTTGGTCTGATGGTGTGCCATCTTGTGTCAGGGCTCATTCTAAAATATAGATGTATACACAAAATCCTGAACAGCAGCCCAGGTCACTTTCTCTGAAGAAAAAAAGTTCTTTACAGCCACAGGTATGTGTTTGTATTTTTTTATTTTTTATTTTTTGGAGGACTCATCAGTGTTGGAGGAAGTAAACTAAGGCATTTGGCAATAGATGCTCCAACAACTTGGGTGCTTTTCACAGAATTTTCTCAGCTTCTCTGTGTGAACCTGATAGTTTCTCAGTATAGATATAGATAGTGTATAAGACAAGTTGTTTGTGCATTTGTGATGAGTGTGCACTGCTACGATTTGTGAGGATTTGCTTTACACTCGATAGAAGAATAAAATCCCACATTGGCTTGATTTGAGTTAGAACAGAACAACTCTCCCACGATGTAGGTTATCTTGGATCATACAAATGTTTATTATGCAATCTTAATTTTGACCTCAGCCCAACTCTAAGTTACCCGAAAATAAAACACTGCTCATTTTGCTGCCTGTAGCGTGTGTATTCTCATCCCTCTGAGTATGGCATGAATGAGGAGGTGATCTGCTTATACCATGTAAATGGGTGATCTTAGCAAGTGGGTAAGCAGAAGAAAAATACATTTACCCTCTTTAAACACCTTTCATTCTGGATTCACGTGGAGTGAGTTTGGTGGGGTTTTTTTTATATAAAGTCTGTCCCAGAATTTCTTTCTATGCAGCGGTCAAGACATTGGTCTCTATCCAGGCCATTACATCCTTTTTCTACATGAAGCTGCAAAAAAAAAAAAAAAAAAAAAAAAAGTCTTGCAGAACATTACTCGTACCAATCCTCTATTTGCTCACAATCTGCCTGCACCTGGAAAAGTGAACAAAATGCTTTTACACAGGGCAGGACTCATTACTGTCTCTATCTGGGGTAATACTAATGTGAGCTCACAGGAGATACATAGATGCAAAAAACGGAAATGCAGAACAAAGCCATTCCATTATATTCTGAACGTGTTAGGAACGTGTTAATGGAAGTCTCCATCCCTGGATGATGCACTGTCTGACGGAGGTTGCTGCTTACCTTTTTCATGAGCTTGTCTGCTTAGGAGCATCACAGAAGGGAAGGACCACACTTCATCTTCAGAGGCTGAACATCCACTCTGCCCTGCATGAAAGAATCTGGGATAGTAAACGTGCTTTGTCTAAATGCTTCCTCGGAGCAATGAGCCTGCCACTGGTCGGGGTAAAGAAATACAGATAAGGTACAAAGATGCAGGATTAAGGAGAGTTTGTCCTTGTGATTTGAATTTGCACAGTGTGAACTCATCAGAAATTAAACACAAATAAACTGTGAGGAAAAGCCACTGGTCATGTGTGTAAGAAGGGGAACTGTTTTCCACTTTTATCCCTGTACTCAGTCCTTATAAGACTTAGATGACCAGCCAGTGAACCTCAGCTTCCCAGGCTAAAAATCAAGGCTAAAAATGAAATTCATATTAGATACCTTTTGCTCTAAGAAATATATAGAAGGCCACAAGAATGGAGCATGTTTTCAGAAACATTTCAGGTAAACCACATGGCTTCTAACAGAGGAACACTGATAACATACATCGTGGAAGATGTACCACTAAGCAAAATTCAATGGACTTCCTACATGCCCATTTCACTTGGAAAGGAGGGATGAAAGATAACTCGAAGTCTCATTGGAGCTAAAGCGATGTGCACTTCTGCGGAACAGGTAGAGTACTGTAGATAAAGATTCGGGAAAACAAAGAAGAAAAAGAAAAAAAAAAACAACTGAAAGAGCAATGGAGTGAAAAGAATGAAAAATGGTAAAGATGAAGCGAATCCGGCGCGACACGCAGAAAAGCACAGAGGCAATTCCCGCAGCGAGCCACATGATGCCGCTCTGAGCTAAGGAACGCGCGATGCGATCGGGGGAAAGGGAGGGGAACACCTTCCGGTGCCCGTGGAAAAGAAGGCAGAGCAAGAGCGAGCGGCGGGGAGGAGGATGCGCGTCCCGTGAGGAAGGATTCTGTCGGCGAGCGCGGTCGGAGGGTTTGGAGCAGGCACGTCGGGAGGTGCGGGGCGTGGAGAAGGATCGGCGCAGCGGTGAGGGCGATGGTCGGCGTTGGAGCAACGCGGCGGAGCTGGGCGGCCGCGGTGGTGGTGCTGCAGGCGGCCTGGGCGCTGGTCGGCGGGCAGGTGCGGTACTCGGTGCCGGAGGAAGCCGAGGCCGGTACGGTGGTGGGGCGGCTGGCGCAGGACCTGGGCCTGGAGGCGGGCGAGGCGGAGGCGCGGCGGCTGCGTCTGGTGGCGCGGGGCCGGCGGGCGAGCGTGGAGGTGAGCGGGGCGAGCGGGGCGCTGGTGGTGAGCTCGCGGCTGGACCGGGAGGAGCTGTGCGGGAAGAGCGCGCCGTGCGCCCTGCGTCTGGAGGTGCTGCTGGACCGGCCGCTGCGCGTCTTCCACGTGGAGGTGGAGGTGACCGACATCAACGACAATGCCCCGCGCTTCCCCGCCGCCTACAAAAACATCAGCATTGCAGAATTAACCACTATGCCGGGGACCCGTTTCCCTCTGGAGGGTGCGTCGGATGTGGATATCGGTTCGAACGCGCAGCTTTCCTATACACTGAGCCCCTCCGAGCACTTCGCGCTGGATGTGCAGCGGGGAGAGGAGAATCTGGAATCATTATTCTTGGTTCTCACAAAACCTCTGGACCGCGAGTCGCTGTCCGATCACCGCTTGGTGCTGACGGCGAGTGACGGGGGCAGGCCGGCGCTGACGGGCACGGTGCAGCTGGTGATCTCGGTGCTGGATGCGAACGACAACGCGCCGCAGTTCAACCAGTCGGTGTATAAGGTGCAGCTGCCGGAGGACGCGGCGGAGGGGACTCTGGTGGCGCGGGTGACAGCCACGGACCCGGACGAGGGAATTAATCAGGAGTTTTCCTACAGCATTGGTAATACTGTTCCTGCATCTCAGAGAGATACATTCATCATAGATCCGCGGACGGGGGAGATCCGACTCCGCGGACTACTTGACTATGAAGTCGTCCGTTTATGCGAGTTGCAAATCGAGGCGAGAGATAACGGCTTTCCTCCCCTGTCAGGACACTGCAAGGTGGTTGTGCAAGTGCTGGACGTGAACGACAACGCGCCGGAGGTGTGGGTGACGTCGCTGTCGGTGCCGGTGCCCGAGGACGCGGCGCTGGGGACGGTGGTGGCGCTGCTGAGCGTGTCGGACCGGGACTCGGGGCCGAACGGGCGGGTGCGCTGCGCGGTGCGGCCGCCGTCGCCGTTCGGGCTGGTGGCGACGTTCGCGGGCTCGTACTCGCTGGTGCTGCGGGAGGCGTTGGACCGGGAGCGGGTGTCGGAGTACGAGGTGGAGGTGCGTGCGGAGGACGGCGGGGCGCCGCCGCTGCGCGCCAGCCGCGGGCTGCGGGTGCCGGTGTCGGACGTGAACGACAACGCGCCGGCGTTCGCGCAGGCCGTGTACACGGTGCTGGCGCGGGAGAACAACGCGGCGGGCGCGGAGCTGGCGCGGCTGTGGGCGCGGGACCCGGACGAGGCGGGCAACGGGCGCGTGAGCTACTCGGTGGCGGAGGGCGGCGCGGGGACCGGCTCGGGCTCGGGCTCGGGGTGGCGTCCGGCGTCGAGCTACGTGTCGGTGGACGCGGAGAGCGGGCGCCTGCGTGCGCTGCGTCCGCTGGACTACGAGGAGCTGCAGGTGCTGCAGTTCGAGGTGCGGGCGGTGGACGCGGGGGAGCCGCCGCTGTGCGGCAACGCCACGGTGCAGCTGTTCGTGGTGGACGAGAACGACAACGCGCCGGCGCTGCTGCCGCCTGCGGGCGGCGGGCCGTGGCCCTGGGCTGCGGGCGAGGCGGCGGAGCCGGGGTCGCGGCCGCCGGGCTCGGCGGGTTCGGCGGGTTCGGCGGGCTCGGCGGTGTCGTCGTGGTCGCTGTGGGCGCGGGCGGCGTGGGGCGCGCCGGCGGGGCAGGTGGTGGCGAAGATCCGCGCGGTGGACGCGGACTCGGGCTACAACGCGTGGCTGCGCTACGAGCTGCGGGAGCCGCGGGGCGAGGGCCCGTTCCGCGTGGGGCTGTACAGCGGCGAGGTGAGCACGGCGCGGGCGCTGGAGGAGGCGGACGGCCCGCGGCAGAGGCTGCTGATCGTGGTGCGGGACCACGGGGAGCCGCCGCGCTCGGCCACGGCCACGCTGAGCGTGTCGCTGGTGGAGGGCGCCGAGGCGGCGGTGGGGGCGGTGTCGGTGTCGGCGGGGGCGGGGCTGCGGCCGGCGGCGAGCGCGGAGGGCGGATCTGCGGCGTCGGGAGCGTCGGCGGCGACGAACGTGTGGCTGGTGGTGGCCATCTGCGCGGTGTCGAGCCTGTTGGTGCTGGCGGTGGTGCTGTACGGGGCCGGGCGCTGGGCGCCGCGGGCGGCGGTGCTGGCGGGGCCCGGTCCGGCGACGCTGGTGTGCGCCAGCGAGGTGGGCAGCTGGTCGTACTCGCAGCGCCAGAGCCGGAGCCTGTGCGTGGCCACGGACGGCTCGGGCAAGAGCGACCTGATGGTGTTCAGCCCCAACTGCCCTCCGGCGCCTGGCCCCGCGCCGAAGGAGACGCCACAGGAGCCGCTCTCTTTGCTGGACACGGTCAGTGCCTCTCGCGGGACGTTCGCCATTTATTTTCTTCATTTCTTTCTCTTTCTGCCGTTTCTTTCTTTTTTTTTTCCCTTTTTTTCTTTCTTTCTGCCGTTTCTTCCCATGTACTTCTTTGTCTTTTGCTATATCCCGTCTGTTTATTTCACGTCCTCCTCCGTGTCTCCCCCTCTCCTTCTTCTTTCAGCCCTCCCCTTGTGAACATATGTGGCTACCGGAGTCCCGGGCCCGCTCCGGTCATTGCTGTTTTGGTGCTGGACCTGGCCATGCTCTCAGCGCTCTGCCCTGGGACCATGTCCCCGAGCAGGACCTGCCAGGCGCTGTGAAAGCTGAGGAAAGATGAAGAAGTTGTGGGAGAGTGGGCTATGAATTTTTTTCTCATTTTTCCATGATGAAAAATTGTGATACCGTTTTCATCTGTATGTGATCCAGTGTGATTTTTTTCTTCCTACTTCTCCCACCATCTTCTTCACATTAGATATGTTCATGGAGTACCGTTGGATGTCTTCCAATTTTTCTTGTTGCAACCTTGCATTAGTTTTCCTTCTCTCGATTTAATTTATTTATTTTCATTTCTTTGTTTATTGAACATTCACATCTGCGCTGTTGTCCATCCAAGTGCTACTCAATTGTTGGTTTGGAACTTCTTTCTGAGTTTAGTTTTCCAGTATCTGAGTTTTTCTTTTATTATCTTTATTATGCAGTAAAACAGAGCCTTTGTGTTGTCAGTTCTGTAGACACTGTTTCCTGGAAGTGTCTGTCACTGAAGGCCTGCTAGACTTGAAAGGTCTTTCTCTTGATGTTTGTTTACTGCCTTTGGTGATGCTGAGTGTAGACTCTTTGGATATCTGTATCTGAAATTCTCATCTGTGTGAGATGTGGTGGTAAATGACACTGGTGTTTGAGGTTTCTCTTTCCCATGGCGTATTTTTCTCAGCTTTGAGTCAGCTGACAGAGTCACCAGAGAAGTCAATGCATTTTCCCGCATCCTTTCCAACCACGCTATTACTCCTCTGCTGCACAGACTGTCCTTGCCAATTCCTGCCAACCTCTCTGTTGTTCTCTGTGACAGAGAGCCTGAGGCCTTGTGCTGAGGTTGGTCACTTCCAGGTGCTGGTAGCCATGTCCCATATGCTTACACCTGCTTCTGCAACGTGTGATCTGATGCAGAGCCATTAGCACTTGAAAGCTTACTGATTAAAATGTTACTTGTTTCTTTATTTAGTCTGGGAGAACTTGTGGTGGGGTATGTGATGTCCTATTTCCTTGCCAGGTTCAGTTTAAGAAGGTGATTCTGGATTCTAGAGCTGCTGCTGATTTCTTATGATTCAAGCTCTACAAATGCTGTTGGTGGTGTGCAGCATTTCTTCCTGAGTTTGCAGGAGGTTGGAAGACATGAAAGGTCAGTCTGGTTGTGCCAGAACAGCAGGCAGGATTCAGTGTCATTGGTGACACTAAGTGCCGTCACTGGATATGGTTTCTTTTCAGAAACTCTGTCTTCCTTTTGTTTTGGTCTCCTTATAAAGAATCATGAAACAAGGCAGCAGTTTAGAGTTGAGGGTTATGTTTGTGATGTAAAACTTCTGTATTTCGATTTTCATGGTAGAGTTATAATGAGAAGCAGTATGGACTTTTCCGATTTTTATTAGTATTTTTTAAATTTTTTTAGTTTGTTGTTGTCTTCTTTGGTAATGAAATGTATTCAGAGAGAATAGTGTGACCATATTCATGGAAATGGGAATGCATACTTATTTTTAATAGGAATGCTGTTACCTTTCTTCCTTTCCGTCCTTCCATTCTTCTGTTTTTCCGTCCTCCTTTCTTTCCTTCCTTCCTTTTCTTTTGTCTTCTTTGCTCTTGCTTTTGTTTTTGATTCCCTTCCTCTGTTGTAGATCTTTGTCTATTGACTCTATTGTTTCCCTTGGTCTTGCCCCAGAGTGGGTACTGTATGAAGTGGTGGGATCAGAGCCCACTGCTGCTACTTATGGGTTTATTTCAGTGCTGGTTACATCTTGCCCAGATGCACTCTGGGACATGTGGTAGTGCCTTTTATTTTTGTGATGTTCTGATTGGGAATGCCTATTTTCATGATTTTAGCTCT